>NC_139893.1:32301243-32684726 GCF_905171665.1 Trachurus trachurus
AATCCAGGGGCGGAGTGGCCATCGGGAGGACCGGGAGATTTCCCGGTCGGCCGGCGGCCAATAAACTCAAGTGAGCCGGCCCGCAAGCTGCCCTGCGTGGCCGTGTGGTGCTCACGAGTTAAAAGTAAAATTGTGCGCACGCCCCCATGATAATCTCCAAGCTCTGCCTCTACACCTGATTTAAAAGTCCAACCATTTTTTGTACCCCTTCCATGTCTCTCTACATCTCACTCATGGTTGCGATAGTGAATCAGACTCTCATCAATCCAGCCTACTAAATGATTTTTGTTTAGCCTCCTATCTTTATCTAATTATTTTTACTTCAATGTTACAGAACTTTCATGACCACAAAATATAAAATAACCAGCAATTTAATTTGTTTGTTTGTTCTTAAACTAATGTAGAATGGTGCAAAGCCTCATGGGAAATGCGTCAGCCTGTCACTGTGAAAGTTATCATTAAACTAGCGGCTACGGCTAAAAACAGATCGACTCACGGAAGCTACCCAGCAAACCTTATCAGTCCTGCCCGTGTGTTACGTTATCTATAAGTTATATTATTTTAACAAGACAACACAGTCCGTGCTTTACTGCAAGTGGGCCAGGGGGCGTCGGTACGCGGACCGCGGTATGAGCCGGCGGAGCCTCTCACATCACAGCAGCAGCCCACTCTGTCTTCTCCATGGGCACGCAAGCATGTTGGTGAGTAGGACAAGACCCGAAACCGTGGCGTTTGCAGCGCGCTGTTAGTAAAATCAATTTGCAGAGTAGAGTAGTTGAGAGGGGGAAATAAAGGAGTAAACAAGACTGGATGTAATGTTATGGTCAGCAGTGTTAAGTAGGCTAAATCTGCTTGGGAGGCACTAATTGCAGCTCTTTCACATTCTGTATATGTAATTTCTTTCTTTTCTTTTTCTTTTTTTTTTTAGCTATAGATAAAAGTAACAACGTGTTCAAATGCACCAGAATATGGGAAATGGTGTAGCCTTTATAAAAAAAATTCTGGGGGAGGCCCCCAGACCCCCAATTAAGTTGTTTCACCCGCATTATTTTTGCTTCTGGCACTTGGAGGGGGGGGGGGGGGGGAGGTTGGGCCGATGGTGTGCCGGTGCGGTCAGAATTTTCCCGGTAGATTTTGGTGCCCCACTCCGCCCCTGCTTATAAGGTCAGGTATTATAATAGGTTATAATTGTTAGTAACTTACTGACAATGACCACATTGATAATGCATTATTAATATAATTATAATGTGTTATAATTGGCTTATAAACGTGTATGCAAACTGTCATTATAAACACTCATTTATTATCATAGGGCTTTATAACAATAAGCATAAGACATCATAGAGCATTTTATAATGGCTTATAAGGTCTTAGTATTATAATAGAGTTATAATGCTCTATAATGTGTTATGCTTATTGTTATAAAGTCTTTTGTGATTTATGAGTGTTTATAATGATAGTTATACACGTTTATAAGCCAATTATAACACATTATAACTATATTTATAATGCATTATCAATGTGGGCATTGTCAGCCAATTACTAACAATTATACCTGGGGCCGTATTCACAAAGAATCTTAAGGTTAAAAGTAGCTCCTAAGGGCCGAATTTAGGAGCAACTCCTAAAAAAAGTGGGCGTGTCAGTCTTAAATTTAGGACTCCTAGTTTTTTAAAATAAGAGTAATTCACAAAGTATTTTAGGCCTAAAAGTAGCTCCTAAGTCTGGGAGAGCTTAAAAGTCCTCGTGAGGACTCCTAACTCAGTAAGACCTATTCACAAAGAATCGGAAATGGCTGCAGCCAGGCAAATGTATGGAGGACTGCGAATTGCTGCAGAGGGGGGGAGCTGGAGCACCTGCCCCTTTGCCCTTTGATGCCCAAAGTGCCTTTTTGTCGTTTTTTTTTTTTTTTTTTTTTGTCATCTACAACATTTTCGCTATAAAACGGGAGTAGTGACGGTGACGGATTGTCCAATATCGGCGTCACAACGGTCGGACCGAGGTAACTGCGACCGCTGCGATGCAGTCATGCTGATGTCAGCCAAAAATATTTTTTTAAACTTGCTGGGTGAGCTAGACACATATATCTGTCAGTAGTGATAGCTCACGTGATAGGGCAGCTCCTCCAATAAACCAAACTTGTCTTCAGTTTGGGTTTGAATCCTGCTATAGTCCACAAATGTGGGTAATGCATTTTCTTTTCTCATCATTATTATGATCACCATATAGGGCTGTCAACGAATGTGAAAATTAATATTCAAATGTGGGAAGAAAAAAAAACCAGCGGCTGCTTTGCGAGTGTGCGCACTGACCCTCATAGGAGTTGCAGTTGCACAGCGTCACTCACTGCTGAAAGTGAAAGTGACACGCGACAAAAACTGTAGCAGAAAGACGCAGATTCCAGAGAGAAAGACAGAAAGTTCAGAGCCCAACTTGGCAGCAGAGAGAGTGGTTTGGACTCGAAGCAATCTAAAAAGCCCCGTCGGACCTGACGGCAAAAAAAAAAAAGAAAAAAAGTGGAGCGGAGCGGGCGGCGGCGAGGAGGGGGGGGGGGGCGCCGCCGGCACTCAACAACCAATCACCGTCTTGAGCGCCTCGAATTCGTGCACGAGAATTGACGTAATCCATAGCAACGGGGCGTCACCAGGGGCGTCACTCTTACTCTGCTCTTAGTGATTTATCCTTAGTAAGAGTAGGTCTCAGCGGCTTTGTGAATAGCTTTTAAGAAAAAACTCCTACGTAAAAACTTTTAGTGCGAGTTAGGAGCACTCCTAGCGGTAAGATAAAATGCTTTGTGAATACGGCCCCAGATGAACCTTGCAAACCTTGCCTTCAAACTAGATAAAATTTAATACAGACTGATTGGTTCATTGTGAAACATTTATTTATTGATGTAAGTGTGTTTTCTGTAGGCTACGTAGGCTATGCTCCGAGGCAGCACTGCTCTTTCTGTCCAATAACACACATGAAGCTTAAAAATGCCATAGGTTACATAAAACATATTAAGCGGCAATATGTATTTAAAAGATGTTCAAGCAAACGGTTCGGTTCACGGTTTTGTGGTCATGGTTTTCGGTTCGGTTTGGTATACTTTGATCGTTGGGAAAATCAATCATGTCTTGTATATTCAGGTTAAAACTGAAAGAATGGGGCAGTCTGACATCTGATACATCATTGTGACAGTCTGAGGTTAAAAGTAGGTGAGATTCTGGCTGCAAGAGAGGAGACATTGATAGTTCCAACATGTTTTAATTTATTGGGCAAATAAAGTTATCTAACAAATGCTAAGAACAATTAGATATTCACTGAAATATATAACCTATATTTATTAATTGTGGTTCTTACAAAAATGATATCTTATAAAATATAAAAGCTAAAATGTATCTTAAAGCTCTGCCCCTTTAATTAGTGCATACTAAATAATTTAACTTTAGCCTAGCCTACTACTTTTACAACCACATTATTTACCAGCAACATAAACAGAGGCAGGTGTGTAACGCCGTATTATGTAATAATGACGCATTATGTAATAATGTAATAAATCTTCACGTCATTATGTAATAACGCCGCATTTTGTAATAATCTGCCGCATTTTGTAATAAAAATCTTGAACGCAATATGTAATAAACTTCGCCGCATTTTGTAATAAGTTGTTACATTTTGCATCACTTATTACATATTGCGGGTGTTACACTTTTTTATGAAAAAAATGTAATAATTTGGTGCATTATGTAATAAACCACCAAAATGGATGTCTTAATTAGAAAAAAACATTAACAATAATACACGCTGCTCCTCCTCCCCGCTGAGCAGAGCCGGTCGGGGTCCGCCCGCTATTCAGACATCCCGCTATTCCGACATGTCACTATTTAGACATCCCGCTATTACGACATCCCTCTATCTAGACATGCCGGTAGTCCGACACTTTTTGATACCGCTATTCCGACACGTCTTTTTTTTTTTTTTTTTTACATCTGCGATACCCAGGCGCGTCTCTCTCTCTCTTTTCTTTTCAGCATGTCTATCACCGGTTTGATGAGGGAGTGATGTTCTTAATCTCAACAACTAAACTATCAAGTCGCAAACAAAACTGACACATATGATAAACAAACAGAACTATGCTGCAGTTTGTTTGTCAAGTTAACCTGTCACCTTCAGCACCACGGACAGCGCCGCGGATGAGCCGCGGAGCTGCAGCTGTGAGCGTCTGGGCTCTGGGCTTATGGCCTGGGGCCTCATTTATCAAAACTGTAAGTTAGCAGTGTAAAACTGCTGCTACTAAATGTTTTGCTTAGGCCTACGGCGAAAAGACACCCAACATATTTACACCTTTTTCAGATCTATCAAACTGTGCGTGCACAACTCTCCACCTCAACTTTGATAACTGGATCCAAGAATGGTGCGCAGTTGCGCACGTGAACACACCTCCATCCCCGGAATGCCTACACAACCATATATGGTCAGCACGTGCATATTAATTAGCCATGTGCGCTCTGTGGAGCGACAACAAAGTGACAACGAAGACAACGGGCGGAGGGAGGGGGAAAGAAAGCGAGATACATGGCATCGGGCAATAAATCAGGCAAAAACCTCCCAAATCTCAACAAAAGGGAGCAGAAAAAAGAATACTCTTATGTAATCTGCCCCTTTATTCCAGACAATCTTTTTTTTCTTCTTTTACCTATGTTAAAACAATGTAAAGCAGCAGGATAAACTCAGGTGACTGAATAATAACAGTCTCAGTAGCTGCAGATCAGTGTGCGCTGCCGCCGGTGTGTTTTTAAACTTGGAGGGTTTGTTTTTTCTTCTCTAATAGGCCAATGTATTTGTGTATGAGAAACAGTGTCTCAGATGAAAAAATAAAAATAAATCAGAAGGACACGTCTGACTATAACGTAATCAATCAATGTCGGAAAAGCGGAATGTTTGAAAAATAGTAAAGTGCCGCTACTCCGACAATGAAAAAAAAAATGTCGGAATAGTGGGACGCTTAAAAAATAATGTTAATGCCGCTATTCCGACCATTAGAAGTCAATGTCGAAATAGCGGCATGTCTGAATAGCAGCATGTAACCAGAGCGGTCTCCTCCGACAGCGGGTCCCACGCGGATGGTAACCGCTCCGCGTCTCTCCCTCCCCCCTTGTCCACCGACAATAATACGCCCGGGTCATGTTCTTCTGTGGAGGGATGACATGGACCACGGTCCGACTGGAGCTCCAGGCCGGGTCCAGCTCTGCTCCAGCAGCGGCAGGGGCGGCTGGGATCGCCGCCCCCGGAGCCGCAGCTGGGGCGAACTGGGGGGGGGTCGAGCTGTGGGATTTCATCGGGCTGATGATGCTGGAAGTGATTTTGCCTCTGATTTTCACCAGATTTAACATTTTATCAAAATTTGCCCAGCTGATCCAGGCTGTGCCAGGCTCGTGCTCTGCAGCGATTTGTTTATTCATCTTAACAGAGCGCGAGCGAGATTTAACACACACATTCACACAGGCGACACACACATACGGGCTACACATGATACACATACCCACACACACACACATCTGAGGGGCCGAGGCGCCTGCCGAGCGGCACGGAGAAAAGCGCATCTGGTGGCGTGCCCCTCAGGGAGCACCCAGAGCGGAGCGGTGGGATAGATAGATAGATAGTTAGATTTGACCGTCCTACTGGTTTTAGAAATTAATTCATATTTATGATTCATGCATGCTGGTATGCTTAAAGTCAGTGTTATTCTGATGGTCCTAATGTCTTTTTTTTCTAATTAAGACATCCATTTTGGTGGTTTATTACATAATGCACCAAATTATTACATTTTTTTCATAAAAAAGTGTAACACCCGCAATATGTAATAAGTGATGCAAAATGTAACAACTTATTACAAAATGCGGCAAAGTTTATTACATATTGCGTTCAAGATTTTTATTACAAAATGCGGCAGATTATTACAAAATGCGGCGTTATTACATAATGACGTGAAGATTTATTACATTATTACATAATGCGTCATTATTACATAATACGGCGTTACAAGGTGTCCTGCCACAGTCAGTCAACCTCCTCCTGCTCCTCCTCTTCTTCCTCCTCCTCCTCCTCCTGCTGCTGCTGCTGCTGCTGCTGCACAGGTCGCACTGGAGCTAGTCTCGCTCGCCAGACCCTCCTCCAGAGAAGAAGGAGACACTGGAGCTAATAAATGCTAAACGCGCTAATCGCTAATTGGCCGCGATCGCGATCATCACACACACGCGGTCCCATACAGCAGAGCAGACCTATACAGCACTGCTGGCGCATCTTCTTGCTCCGACTCTTTCACTCGCCATGCTCAAAAAGTCGCGTTAGTTAGTCTGTATTAAAAGTGAAGCTTCAGGTGTGTATTGCCGGACAGAAGAGGAGCGCTGCCACCACTCGTTGTCATCCAGATAAGGTGCATGCGCCTTAAAGGTGTACAGAAAAGAAAATTGAATTTGAGCCCACTTTGGGTCATAAAATGAATGTGATAACTCATCTTTCAGACGTTGTAGGCCAAACTTTGTGCAAAATTCTATTTTTGAGTAAATCCGGGATGAAAGTGTGTATTTTTTTTTCCGCATTGGATAATGCAGGCGCACGGATTATACGTCAGCCTGTACACGATTCACCAGCCACTGATATTGGATCCGTCATCCGTCATTCAAACGTCTGAGACACGCACACACACACGGAGCTCGGGCTCGTCCCAAGCTTTGAATATCCCGCCCGCTCGATAACGACCAATCAAATTCGTTTTCCTCACTCGGGTAAACTTGTGTTGCAGCTCGTGACAACTCGGCGCGACAAACAGGACAAACGGCCATTTCTGTACACCTTTAAAGAGACAGGTGCATTGGCTCGGCTCGGCTTCCCTCGCCTCGCCGGATCCCTCGCCTCGCCGGACCCCCCCCCCTCCCTCTCAAATTTTTTTTTATTGCGGATTTACACGAATCACACAAATGACCAATTTGGGATCCAAAACGGCGAATTTCGCCGAAAGGTGACAAGTTTGCACCCCTGAATATATATTCATACTAATGAATCCGAACTAAAACACATCATTTCAATTCCCCCCTTGGCTCCTTCCTAAAAAATGGTTTGGTCCACCAGGGTTTGTTCTTCCTCATGGGAATTAAGTGAGCGCGAGCAAACTCGAGCAAGCAGGGACTCACTCAATGAGATTTTTATTTAGTAACAAAACAAAAGATTTTTCCACCAAGTATAATTATACCAGAAAGAGACTTTTCAGAATGAAATTCTTTCATACAACCTACAACAATAAAAATACAACACATGCAAATCATTTAATTGTATTATAATAAGCTGTCTCAGTTCAGCTCAACCAACAACTCTGCATCCATAGGTAGTCTAATGCTGCCTCAATAACATACACGTTTCCATGTACAACAGATCTGTAACATGTATTTGTAGTATTAATTCCATGAACACACTGTTTTATACCATTTGAAAATCATACAAACTTTAACAAAATATTTTACAAGTGAAACTCATTTTCACTGGGTAGTGAAGAGCTGTTAAGCTCAATAACTGCAGCCTCACAACTGCTGCTGCCTTCAGTAACATTCCTGAGTTTTTACATACACTCACGTCTCCTCTTGCCAGAAATATCAGAGAATTTCCAGCTACAAAAACTGCTACTGTACGTTTTTTTCCTGTGTGTGTCTGAAGATATTTCTTTTGAACAAATCTTTTCCCACAGACACTGCATACAAATGATTTCTCTCTTTAATGGGATTTCATGTGTCTTCTGAGATTCCATGCTTTCGAAAATGTACTTCCACACACATTACAAACATATAGTTCCACTTCTGCGTGGACTTGCTTGTGCTTCTCAAGATCATCACGTGCATCATCAAATGCTTTCTCTCTTGTGTGAACTTCCATGTGGCGCTTAAAAGTACTAGGCTTGAAAAACATTTCCCCACAATCATTACAATCAAATACTTTCCATCCTTTATAGGATTTCAGATGCAAACCAAACTTCCCCAGGTCCATGAAGGTTTTCCCACAAACACTGCAACCAAATGGCTTCACTTTTGAATGGACACGTGTGTGATAGAAACAATCTATCAGATGGGCAAATCTTTGTCCACAAATAGCACAACCAATTGGTTTGTCATCTGTATGGACTCTTATATGTTCTCTAAGATTACATTTAGATCTTAATTTTTTACCACAGAATGTACAGTCAAACGGTTTCTCCCCTGTATGGAGTCTTACATGTTCATTAAGAGTCTGTTTTTGTGTAAATTTTTTACCACATGTAGCACAGTCATATGGTTTCTCCCCTGTATGGAGTCTTATATGTCTTTTAAGATGAGTTTTAGATATAAATTGTTTACCACATGTAGCACAGTCAAATGGTTTCTCCCCTGTATGGAGTCTTATATGTTCTTTAAGATTACTTTTAGATATAAATTTTTTACCACATGTAGCACAGTCAAATGGTTTCTCCCCTGTATGGAGTCCTTTATGTTTTTTAAGATGACTTTCAAGTCTAAATTTTTTACCACAGGTGGCACATTGAAATGGTTTCTCCTCCTCTGTATGGAGTCTTATAGTATGTTCTTTAAGACTCCTTTTGTATCTAAAATTTTCACCACAGGTAGCACAGACAAATGGTTTCTCCCCTGTATGGATTCTTATATGTTCTTTAAGATGATTTTTACGTCTAAATTTCCTACCACAGGTATCACAGTCAAATGGTTTATCTCCTGTATGGACTGTCATGTGTCTCTTCACATCCGATGGGTAGTTAAATGTTTTCCCACACTCTGAGCAGCGGCAAGACTTCTTACAGCGAGACTTCTCACCACTGTTACATTCTTCATCACTTACAGGAGCAGCTTCACTGTTCAGACCGGACTTAGATGCTCTGGTTTCTCTCCAGTCATCATCACTGTCTTCAGCTTCAGAGGACGACTCTGAGACCTCATCATCTGTGTCTGGTTGAAGATCTTCAGGTTGATCTGAGTTCCTGGCTGGTTCAGATCCTCCACAGTCGTCTCCATCAGCCTCTATCTTTACCTCTATCTGTTCAGCTGAGCTGCTGGATGGAGGCTCTGTCTCAGTTTGTCTTTGATGAGGTTGTAGGGACTGAGGTTTCTCCTCCTCATCCTCACTCTTCACATGAACAGAAGTGAGGGGGAACTCTGGAGTGGTCAGTAGTTCTTCCTTTTCTTCTTTAATATGTCGACTCTCTGGGTTCTCCTGATCCAGACTAGTGGTCAACTCAGGAGGATCCTCTGCTTTTATCAACAGGTGCTGATCACCTGCAGAAACAATGAAACACACATCATGAACAACATTGTCTTCATACTGTCTAGGGCTGTCCCAAACGATTATTTTTCTCCCGATTAAAGGACAATTCCGGGCAAATTCAATTCGGGCTGTATTTTCCTAACATTTTAGGTCTAAAAGAAAGAATCTGAAGATTTTCAGTTTAATTGCTCCTGTTTTGCGGTAGTTGTGTCTGTCCCCGCATCGCCACGGCAGTGATGAATGGGGGCGGATGCAAGTTCCACTGCATAGGCTGTTTACATCCCTCAAAGCCGCATTTTTTTTCCACAGACAACGTCAGATGGCGACTCAAACATGCACCAAGAAGTTTTTTTACTTGAAGACTTGAATGACAGACATGCTTACATTAACTATCCGAGCAGTAAACAGCATGAAACAGGTGATGGAAACGTGCACAGCTGTCGACACGCTGCAGCACAGTGATACGGAGAGAAAATAGTGCCTCGCCATTATGAGGTCTGACGTTGTCGTGGACAATGGTTTTGTCATGCAAATGTGTTACTCTTTTGAAAGATTTATTTACTTATTTATTTTTGTTATATCTTATATAGTAAGTTTTTATTTTATTTATTTAGACAATGTAGACTGGTCTTAAGACAAATGTTTATTTTTTGTATCCCTGGATAATTAAGAGACTAATACAAGTGTTTTATTTATTTATTTATTTTGTGGACAGGTCAAAAGAGAAATGTTATACTTGGTTAAGTTAATATAGGGTTTAGGGCTGAAACTTTTTGTTTTGGATCAAACAAGTACCCCATCCTGGCCTATAGCTATGTCAAGTGATAACCTCATATCATACCTGTTGCCCAATTCCAGTTTAAAATATTTTCCAAGTAGAAAACAAAGTCGATTTAAAGACCCCCTAAAACAAAAATGCACTTTTTTAAATGATTAACATGTCAATTTAGTGTGTGGGCTCTGTTATAAGGAATTTCAGGGGCAAAATTGCTAATCCACGCCATAACTGAGCATTTTAGACTTGAAAATGCAGTTTCAATACCAGACTCTGAAAAAACTGGATTCAATTTTTCAAATTGGAGTCCGTTTTCGTGCGTCACAAAACTATAGCAACCAATCCCGTCGATTTTCCCCCATCTCATTACATAAAATATGAACAGGGTACAAAGCGGGAGTAACGTACGTTAAACAGCGATGACGGCGACGTTGCTCTGTGTTCGGGTGAGGAGCGGTTAAGGACAGTGATACCAGCCTGTTAACGAGCAACTCAGAGACTCTGGGCATGGCCCCTGGATGCGAGCACCTAAAGAACTCTATAATTCACAGCAGCGGCGGCTCTCTGCAGCCGTTGTTTGCTGTAGTACAGGGCTATTCAATTGGCGGGCCACATCCGACCCCGAACCAATGTCCGAGTGGCCCGGCTCGTGGTCACCCAAAAAAAAAAAAAAAAAGGCACAGAGGGGAAACACGTTTTGCGAGAACTCAAAATCCCCACTGTAGTTCAGACTGTGAATGCACCACTCAACGTAGCCTAGCAACACACAACCCACCCACCCAGTCAGTGCGTTGTTTTGAAAGTTACCGGTAGAACCGAGGTCGGTCAGCTGCTCTCCAGAAACGCCGTGTCGGGCCACAGCCGCTCGTCACGGAGCGGGAGGCTTCGCCACGGCGGACGTCCGGACGGCCGAGGCTGAGGCTGCCCTCCGTGGTCCTGTGGTGCTACAAGTCAGCGAGAGAAAGTCTCCCCGTCCGTCCGGGACCGACGGACCTCACACTCCCCAGCGGGCCGCTGTGGCACGACACGGTGTTTCTGGAGAGCAGCTGCCGATCCTCAGCCCTCCCGTCAGCCAACAATAAACCGTGGTGGCTGGTTAATACTCCACCAGTCTCTCCACTCCTTTCAGCCACACATGAGCACCGTCCACGCAGTGACAGCACGCCACGCTCCGCTGTCCTTTTTTTTTCTTTCTTTTTGAGGGAATGAAGTAACCAATATTTTAATTTTAACGCAACTAAATACTTGCAATGGAATCAGAACAGTAACTTGATTAGGATAGCTACTTTTCAAAGGAATAATCCGTAATCAAATACTTTCCCAGAGTAATTTGCCCCAAATGGCTTTTTGCTCCTTGTTTTTCACCAATCAAAATATGTTAGAAAATAAATCTTTGTTCATCTTTAGGCCTAATTTTAAGACTAGGCTACATTTAGTGATTTACATAACCCCCTGCTGTAAACCTCAGTGGAAACTCAGACAGTAGGCCTCAGGAAACTTTTAGTTCCTAAAAAAAAAAACTCAAATTAAAAACTCAAATTCAAAGCATTAAAGCCTTTGGAAACCCAAATCCACCAAAGCCTCCTAACTATGTATTTTAGGGTCGTATGTACATATTATTAAACATGTAAAAATAATTTTAAAAAAGTTTCCATCCAAATTGAAAATATTTGTCTTTTAAGGTTTTGTACAGTAGGTTTGAATTGGGCGGAGTTATCTCTGGGATTTATCACGCAATAAATCCTACCCACTCATAAATCGCCACGTCAGTTCTCTCACCCAGCCCCCCAGTGGCAGCGAACAAAACCGTTCTGCTAACGGTCGCTCCACCACTCCTCTCTAGTCCTCACAACCACAGCCATGTCAACCAGTGTGGCGATTAGCTTTTAGCATTTATTAGCTTTCCAGCGCCACCTGCCCTGTCTGTCTGTCTGTCTGTCAGTGCCCACAACTCCTCACAACTCCTCTCTACATGCAGCCGATACAGCCGTTTTTTTTGTGGGGGGGGGGGGGCGGTGTAAATCCGCGATCCGCATTTAGCATTTATTAGCTTTCCAGCGCTACCTACCTCGTCTGTGTCTGTGTTTCAGTCAGTCAGTCTGTCTGTCTGTGTGCCCACAACTCCTCACAACTCCTCTCTACATGCAGCCGATACAGCCGTTTTTTTTGGGGGGGTGAGGGGAGGGAGGGAGGGAGGGAGGGAGGGTGTAAATTGGCGATTAGCTTTTAGCATTTATTAGCTTTCCAGTGCGACCTGCCTTGTCTCTGTGTGTGTGTCTGTCAGCCCCTCCTGGCGCTCACACAGACATGAGTGACGGTTAAAAGCTTCTTTTTTTTCTGTGAGACTACGACCAAAGACGTTTATGACGCTCCAAAACGAAGCTGGTAGACTAGTTAGCTGCTAAATAGCATCAATCAATCGATGGATGCACGTCCTCCCTGAGGACTTTTTTTGTTTTTTCTTTTTTTAACGGTCGCCATTGACGTGTTGCTATGACATTGTTTGAAGTGGGCGGGGCCAGAGAGATGTCAATCATAACGAGGGAGCTGTCAATCATAACGTTATCTGCCACGCCCACACTGTCCTGACCAGTGGCCTCAATAGTGCCTCAATAGCAAAATGAGCTGTTTTTAAACAAGGTTTTCTAATAGTTATGAATAGTTATTGTCACTCAGACTTTTGTGGATGCTTAATGAGGCACTTGACTTTGATATAATATAAGCATTTTTACTATATATAGTCGGGTTTCCAAAGGCTTTAACAGCTACACCTTTACTACTACTATCACTAGGTAGGCTAGTACTTTTATTGACTTTCTCTTTTTTCTGGCTGTGTAGATTTGTTTTTAATAGCTAATGCTGGGTTTTAAAAATGCCCCTCATTTGTCATTACCTTCTTATTGACCGCTGAAAATGTCCGGCCCAGCATAAGGTCTCGGTTTTAAAATCTGGCCCCAGTGAATTTGTAATTGAATAGCCCTGCTGTAGTAGTTCACCGTGACAGTGACACTTCACATATAGCTAGATGCAGTGTGTGAAAGCAGTTAGTTGCGGTGGCTGAGCGGCAGCGTCGCCGCCTAGTAAACAGGAGTACCGGTGTGGTTTTTCTTTTCTTTTTCTTTGTTATAAACTTTATTCACATTTCGGTTTACATTCAAATTTACATTTACTCGCCGGAGGAAACACAAGCTTGCACGTGAAACCTGACGTGAGCTACGTGTTTTGACATCACCTTTCTGTCTCCAGGGCTTAAAGTAAAAAAATATCCTGAGCCTGAACTTTTTTCCAAGGAGCTGGGGTGCAGTGGATCCGACGCATAGCCTACACATTATAGGCAATTTAGAAAACAACTTTTTGGCATTGTGCTTGGTGATGTAGACAGGGTTCATACACATTTTAACCAACAAATTTCCATGACTTTCCCATGACTTGGCAACAAGTTTCCATGACATTACAAGACCTCTAAAACATCAATATATGCATGAAATGTATGAAAACTATGTGTAAAAAAAAAAAGATAAATCCAGGTGTGTCTGACCTCACAACAATGGTCAATCCCCCCCAGAAAAAAAATTAAATGTGATTTTAACACATTGAAGCATTCTGGTGTACTCTGAGAAGAACATGAAGGGAAAATTTGTTTCAGATTTTTTTTTAAAAAAAAAAGCACATTGAGTATTGACTGAGGGTCCTATAGCTTTGTTGCCTTACAATTGTAAGGCAACAAAGCATGGAACAAATCTCATATTTTAAATCTAGGGGTCTGGACCAGCCGGGCCCGTTTCCTCTGTTATGGGGCGGGTGGGGGGGCACGTCCGTGCAGCGTTGCGCTGCGGACATGCACGGAGAAAAAAAAAAAAAAAAAAAACGAAATCGAATGCGCGCCGTTACGTCCGCTCGGACCACCAGGTTCGTTTGTACCGACGTCAACAGCGGCAAGAGACCCGACGCTACCTGGCGTATCACTGCCTCCAGTGAGTGACTGACTCACGTCACCAGGCTCATACATTAGCCTACGAGCAGGCAGGCCAGGGTTGTCTTGCATACGACACATTTAGCTTTGTCTTTGTCCTCCGTCTTCTCCAGCCATGAACTTCTCCAAATATTGTGTGTGTGTGTGTTTTGTTTTTTTTTCTGAAATTTTCAAACGCCGGAGATCCGGCACGGGGCCGGAATACTTTAAGCCCTGTGTCTCCCTTGCCCCTGACGCGCACCGCCGTTACCTAGCAACCCTGACCAGGCAGTCATGCATATTAAAGCAGATATCAGTGGAATGTTTTTGTTAATATAAGTCCTAAATAGTCCTATTTTCCGTCAGCAATCATTTACATGAAGTATTTCAGCCTAAACACGAGTCTCTCCGTCACTCTGCTCTGCTGTAACCCGAGGAGAAAATTTTCCTTGTGGGATACAAGTGTTATCCAATGAGGAGAGAGAACGGCATGAAGGGCTGTGTGTGCAGCCAAGGGATGCGCGTGAATGTGGTGACGTAGCACGAGGACCAATTGATGCCTGACAAGGGCGGGGGCTGCTAACTCATGGTGCGTTCAAAGAAACTCGTACTTTGTGTTTTTCCTTCCTGTGAAGTCATACCAGTTCGATCTGGTACGAGTTCACGGGTCGGAAGTTACGAGTGGCCGTTATAGGGAACTTTCACAGACAACAGGATGGTAAAAACACGAGCTACGGGTTACCTGGAACGCTACCAAGTCGTAGTTGTGACTTGAAGCTGTAACTTACGGTTTCAAAAGCCTGCCTTGAACGCAGCATTAGCCGAAACGGCCGTGAAGCTGATATCTGCTTTAATAGAAGATGAATTTTTCAATGAGGGGGAAATAATGGACGTGTTTTTAGTGTCTTGGAGAGTTATTTTAAACAACTTTGTGTAGGTAAGCAATTTTAATCAAAGAATAATCATAGCAGAGCATTTTTTACAAATTTTAAAATGCCTCTTTAGGGGGTCTTTAAAGTCGCCTCAACAAAGACGTAAGCTTAGTTAATTTCAGATACAATTGTTGATACCCACAAAAAAAGTGAAACTATAAAAGTTAAATGTGTCAACTTTCTCTACAAACCAGGATTTTGAGGTTCATGGGTTTAAAACTGAATCACCAACCGATTTTGTGGAGGACGACCCGAGGCTGCAGGCGAACATCCACCATGTTCCTCCGCCGCTCGATCTCCTGTCTGAAGCCCGGAGCCTCCGCCTCGTTCCCGGCTACGACTCTGTCCGCGGCCGCTAAGGTTTCCTGGGAGACGGCGGTGAGTCTCTCGGTAACGAATCCTCTCAGATCCTCGACCTCAGACATTTTACTCAAACTCTCGGTTGTTCCCGCCAAATGACTCTATTGTTTCCTCAACCGGGACTCTAGGTACGTACACAGATATCATCCTAGAAACCGCGACAACTTCAACAAACACTTATTCAACCACAGGACATCGTGGTATCTGCACATATTTGGTATCTGTTGTCATCTCCAACCAGACCCGCGTTGCTCCTCCTCTTCCTCCTTATTGTTTCCGGAAGTGTAGCCGACACTCGTCGAGGCGCATCACTGCCCTCTACTGGACAGTCTTCCAGGGCTTTCTTCACTCTTCCTTTTCTGTGGGGTTTAAGAGGCTTGAAAGAATTGTATTATCCAGATAGAAACAGGAAGGGAAACATTTTGGAAGAAAAGGGGGGGGTCAGATCAGAGGACACAGAGGAGAAGAACTATGCAGGATATTTACCTTATGTTTCATTTTTACCTTCATTACACAGCTTCAGACTAATTGTGATGTCAGATACGTAAATGACTTGTAACTTGTTGCAGGAAGAGTGGAGGCTCTCTGCCTTCCACATTGTTGCTGAAAACCAAACCTGCATGATCGGGGGGCGGTACGTGGCGCAGTGGTGAAAGGGATAGTTCACTCAAAATTGAAATTTCACTCATTATCTACTCACCCTCATGTCGAATAAGGGCTGAGAGAAGTTTCAGAGTCCTCCGTGCAGCAGCGCGTCCATATAGGCTAACGGTTGCAAATGGATACCACTTTTCTTTGTAACAAAAAGACACACCAAAAAACATCCAAATACCTCCATAGTGCTCGTATGTAATGTCCGTCTTGTATTGAAGCCCCGAAATGCGAAATTGTTCCGAAAAAAATTAAATAAGTCTAATCTCGCACGATTTGTTACCTGGTGACTAATGTTACCCAAGGGGGCAGTTGCAGGCCCCCTGTCTATGCTCTCAGCAGGCACGCCGATTTTTCCCAGTGGCCACTCGTGGTATTGCAACAAAAAATCGCATGGGGCCCAAAAAGAGAAAAGAGAAGCCTGTAAAACTGTTCACAGGACACCTGCAGCTGTAACCACCGTTAATTACTAATCTCTGTATTCCATATTTTTAAGTCATGGACTTTTTATCCGTCAAAATGTTTTCTAACGGCCAGAAAAACCGTGACGTCACAGCTGTCCGTGCACTCGCAGTGCGCGGTCGTGTGTGTCTCGGGACCGAGGATGCCTGAAACTAATGAGACGCTGTCCGCCGCAAAAATCACTCAGAAAAGTGGAAAACACTGCTCAAAGGTGAGTTTCGTTTGGTCACATCGAGTTAATTTAACTTTATGATATTTAATGTCTGTTATTAGTCTCTTGTCAACTCGTATTCTTAAACGTAACGTTTTAATTGATGAGATCGCCTCGTAATGACTGCATTTACTGACGTGAAACCGGACTGTTTTACATTACTGCTCCTGTAAAACTCATATTTTTCAGTAATTTAAGCTTGATAAATCATTTATGCTGTATGTGTGTGCATCAAAACACGAGAAAACGAAAAAAAACAAAAAAAACAAATAACGGCCAAAATTTGGTTTTTGCAAATTAATTTTTTCGTTTTTCGTTTCTTTTTTTTAATGAATAGGCTATGATATGACAGCGGCCAGACCGGAAGCGGAAGTGAAGTGTAAAACCGTCAAAATAATAGTTTAGCGTGCTGGCGCTAACTTCTTGGCGTATATTATAGACTACTGTCCTCTTTCTGCACCATATGGTTCACTTTTTTTTTTACTTCTGTGAAACTAAAACCGCTGGTTGTTTGGAAGAACGTGTTAGGCCTATAATTATAATTTTAGCCGAGTGTGTGAATGCACTTACTGTGGAAAAACTTTACTATTAGCTAGGCTTTACGTTCCCTGCCTAAATTAAGAACATCTATCAAGTCACCAGCAGAAGTCCCCATCACCCACAGTGAGTCAAGACTAGGTGTCCTGACAGTGCAGACCTGCAGCCAGACTGTCTTGAATGATTTTGAAAATGAGAACTTATGACTTAAGTGCAGTTGTTTAGCCACAGGGTGGTGCAGTTTTTACATGAATAGTAGACCTCAGTGCTACCACGGCGGATGATGGCCAACACAGCCAGGCTCTGTGTTTATGATGCGGCTCAACAAAAACTAATTCC
The DNA here is from genome assembly GCF_905171665.1 of Trachurus trachurus. Classification (NCBI taxonomy): domain Eukaryota; kingdom Metazoa; phylum Chordata; class Actinopteri; order Carangiformes; family Carangidae; genus Trachurus; species Trachurus trachurus. The sequence continues at coordinate 32,318,751 of NC_139893.1, forward strand.
CCGGACAGACCCAACTGGTGTCACGGCGGTGATGAGCTGCGCCTGTGATCACTTCATTTCAGTCGGGAGGAGCAGGTTGATTTAATGGAGAGCTGCGAGGAATAGCCTACAAAAAAGTGATCACAGCCAAATATGACAATGAGGCAAGCTTTCTGACAGCTGAGCATTCGCCCATTTAAACAAAATAAATGATAGCAACAGCTGTCTGTTTTCTTCCTCTCTTTTTTTTTTTTTTTTAAAGTGTTGTAATAATAAAAATCATAAAGCATATGATTAGGACTGACTTATTTCACCTGCACAGTATAGCTGGTTAAGATTGATTGATTGATTCTTTTAATGACCACACAGTCAGGCTGGTGGAATTTGCTTCCAGTACAGCTCATTGGTACAGGTTCCAAACATATAACATGTATAGACAAACACACAATTAAAGATCCTCTCTCAGAGTAATGCTGAGAAACTGGTAAGCTTCATTATTTTGGTAGATTTTTACTTTTGTGAATGCTTGTTAATGCTCATCTTATCAATCTCATGATGTTACAGTATCTTTATTTCTTATTTTAAATTAGCCATAATGGAATGTCTTGACTGGACTTTAGGCTTCCTATGTCAGTCCACCCTACAGATTGAAAAACATTAGATCCCTGTTCATCATTCAAATTGAGAAACAATCCTGAAATATTGCAATTATGTCACAAATAAGCTGTAGATAACACCCAGGAGCTGAAAACATTGTAGTTTATATGGACATTCTAAATGGAATGTGCTTTTAGCATGCGTTTTCTCAATTAAAAAAAGGCATTTTAAAAACGTGTTTATTTCAGATACAAAGTGTGATCTCACTTGTGTCTTAGGATAGATTTATTTGTATGACCCTAATGTACATCCATGCCAAAGGGGACCTTTGCATCATGACTTGAAGTCAAAAGTCGCTTAACCTCCATACTAATAACTTGGAGCTGTGCAAGGTTACAGCAGCTATTGTTGTTGTTTACTTTAATCTTTGGGAATTGGCGTCTTATCCAAATGATAAGCCGCATACATCTGCGCTCTGTCTTGAAGTTTGTGTTCCTCACGAACACTTTAGAACATGTCAATGAGGTTAATTGTCCAACTCCAACTACAATAAGATAGTTTAGAGAAGTTTGGTCACAAGAAGGAAAGCAATAGAGAGCAATAATCTCAGGCCTTGTTTTGATGAAAGGTATTCTTAACTGCATTCTTAGCCTGGCACCCGGTTCTGTGTAAAGGGATTAATTAACACTGGCTAGAACAAAGACTCTCATGTTGAGGGTGAATTAATAGTCTGTTTGAGTCTGTCAGTTTTTGCACCATATAGAGTGTTTGCTTTTTTTATCGAAATGTGTGAGGAAGAATTGGATCGGTGCAAAGTGTTTTGCCTTTTGATTTGCTATACGTATGCAAGCAAATCTCTATATTTTCCCAGCTTTTGTGTGCTGGAGACATCATATCTATAAAGCATAATTGGTAGCACAAGGGAGGAGTTTGGATGGCATTCAGAAAAGAAATAAATGCCAATTAATTCTGGAATGACATACATTGTTTTTGTTAATAATTCAGGATCTCTGTGCCAAGATGAAACAGAACTGGGATGTAGCGCTGCATAGGTCCTAAGAAGTGAATATTCTTTCACACAAATCATCAGAGGTTTCATATCGTGGTGGTTTTCTATGGCAGCCTGCTTTCAGTAAGAAATAATGGGCTATTTTGCTGCTTTGCTGAACCCATGGGGTCAAAATGAGCGCAGCTTGTAGGAAATTAGAAATATTCCTGCCTTTATCAGACCAAGTTCCACTTGGAGCCAATTTCCCAACACAAGACCTTTTTAATAGAAACCTTTCTAACGATAGCTGTTGAATTTAATTTAGCTCCAACATGGATTTATTTAACACCTAAACTCATTTAAAAATAATTAAATGTAGAAAGGATAGTGGTGTCCAGAAAGCTTAACGACCTCTGCTCTTTCACGCTATTTCTCTTTTTTTTCCTTTTTTTTTTACCAGTCTTATCCGAGCATACACATAGACACACACACACACACACACACATCCTGCATTTAACCTGCATTGTTGCCATCAGTTCTCCTTTCAGAGTGAAGCAGCATCACCACATGTGCACAAAAATCACTGGTCCAATTACTGATCCCCAAAATCACCGCTCCCCAGAGTTTGAACCTGTCTTTTTCAGTTATCTAAACTTATCTAAAAAGAATTAAACCAGCCGGCGGTGAACCTCTAAAGACCTGCGGTTAAGTTAATCGGCTCTCTGTCTTACCCCGGGGACGACGCTGTGTACCCAGCCGACCGGCTCCGCCTCTGTGATGCTCCGCTACGGTTGCTGCTGGTGGAGCGTCACTGCTCCGAGAACGTCATCGGATCAAACTTCATTATCATGTGGATAAACTAGCCGCATATTGGTCATCTAAACGGTTACTTACTCGCATGAAAAAATATTAAAACCCAATAAAGTGAAGAATAACAGCGCTACAGCCGGTACTAGGGTTGTACGGTATACCGGTACTAGAGTGGTACCGGGGTACTGAGGCATTTAAAACGGTACCATACTGCGCTTAGATGGGACCGGTACTTTCATTTTGCGCCGCCGGCAGCGGTGACGTCGCCGCGTGAAGTCGCCGCATTGTAATTTGAGCCACAGCGAGCGAGTCACAAACGAAGCAAGGTGCCTTTTTTTCTTACCGTTACAGCGCGACCTGACCATGTGCCTGTGTTTGTGTGTGTATCTGTGTGTGTGCGCCAGCGCGCGCGTGAGAGAGACGGGCCGCCACAGACTCGTTAATTAATGCAAACACTGCTGGTGGATACGTTTCGTTTCTACCGCGCACCACCACTGGCATGCATGGTCTCTCTCTCTCTCTGTGAGTGAGTGAACACAGCGAAGCAGCGCTACGCAGAGTGGAGGGGGGGGGGGGGGGACCAAAACCTATTGTTTTGGTCTGGGGAAACAATAGGTGTGTGTTTGAGTAACATGAACGTTTGTGTTTCATTCTATAAACTACTGATAACAATTTCTCCCAAATATTACAACTGGTCAAAATAACAAAAAAGATGCAGTTTTTCAGACCTCAAATAATGCAATAATAATAATAAAGCCAATAATGACATTTTTTGTGTTCTCTTTTTATTTGGAAAAGTACCGAAAAGTATCGAAAAAACATCGAAAAACATGTTGGTACCGATACCAAAATGTTGGTATCGTGACAACACTAGCCGGTACATGCTTTGCCTGCACACATAACGGGTCAGCCACCACCGGAAGTAAACAAAACGGCGTTAACTGTGTTAATTTTTTTTTACGCGTTAAATGTTTAAAATTAATCTCCAAAATGAACGCGTTAACATTGACGGCACAAGTTCAAAGTAGGTTAAGGTCATATTTACAGTATTTATTAACAAAACAAAAGATTTTTCCACCAAGTACAATTATACCAGAAAGAGACTTTTCAGAATGAAATTCTTTCATACAACCTACAACAATAAAAATATAAACACATGCAAATCATTTAATTGTATTGTAATAAGCTGTCTCAGTTCAGCTCAACCAACAACTCTGCATCCATAGGTAGTCTAATGCTGCCTCAATAACATACACGTTTCCATGTACAACAGATCTGTAACATGTATTTGTAGTATTAATTCCATGAACACACTGTTTTATACCATTTGAAAATCATACAAACTTTAACAAAATATTTTACAAGTGAAACTCATTTTCACTGGGTAGTGAAGAGCTGTTACAGCTCAATAACTGCAGCGTCACAACTGCTACTGCCTTCAGTAACATTCCTGAGTTTACATACACTCATGTTTCCTCTTGCCAGAAATAAGAGAATTTCCAGCTACAAAAACTGTAACTGTACGTTTTTTCCCCGTGTGTGTCTGAAGATATTTCTTTTGAACAAATCTTTTCCCAAAGCATACAAATGATTTCTCTCCTTAATGGGATTTCATGTGTCTTCTGAGATTCCATGCTTTCGAAAATGTACTCCCACACACATTACAAACAAATAGTTCCACTTCTGCGTGGACTTGCTTGTGCTTCTCAAGATCATCACGTGCATCATCAAATGCTTTCTCTCTTGTGTGAACTTCCATGTGACGCTTAAGAGTACTAGGCTTGAAAAACATTTCCCCACAATCATTACAATCAAATACTTTCCATCTTTTATAGGATTTCAGGTGCAAACCAAAATTCCCCAGGTCCATGAAGGTTTTCCCACAAACACTGCAACCAAATGGCTTCACTTTTGAATGGACACGTGTGTGAGAGAAACAATCTATCAGATGGGCAAATCTTTGTCCACAAATAGCACAACCAATTGGTTTGTCATCTGTATGGACTCTTGTATGTTGTTTAAGATTAGTTTTAGATCTAAATTTTTTACCACAGAATGTACAGTCAAACGGTTTCTCCCCTGTATGGAGTCTTACATGTTCATTAAGAGTCTTTTTTTGTGTGAATCTTTTACCACATGTAGCACAGTCATATGGTTTCTCCCCTGTATGGAGTCTTATATGTTCTTTAAGATGACTTTTATGTCTAAATTTTTTACCACATGTAGCACAGTCAAATGGTTTCTCCCCTGTATGGAGTCTTATATGTTCATTAAGATGACTTTTATTTCTAAATTTTTTACCACATGTAGCACAGTCAAATGGTTTCTCCCCTGTATGGAGTCTTATATGTTGTCTAAGATTCGTTTTATATCTAAATTTTTTACCACAGGTGGCACATTGAAATGGTTTGTCCTCCCCTGTATGGAGTCTTATATGATCTGTAAGACCCCTTTTGTATCTAAAATTTTCACCACAGGTAGCACAGACAAATGGCTTCTCCCCTGTATGGAGTCTTATATGTTCTTTAAGATGATTTTTATTTCTAAATTTCTTACCACAGGTATCACAGTCAAATGGTTTATCTCCTGTATGGACTGTCATGTGTCTCTTCACATCCGATGGGTGGATAAATGTTTTCCCACACTCTGAGCAGCGGCAAGACTTCTTAGAGTGAGACTTCTTACGGCGAGACTTCTTACCACTGTTACATTCTTCATCACTTACAGGAGCAGCTTCACTGTTCAAACCGGACTCAGATGCTCTGGTTTCTCTCCAGTCATCATCACTGTCTTCAGCTTCAGAGGACGACTCTGAGACCTCATCATCTGTATCTGGTTGAAGATCTTCAGGTTGATCTGAGTTCCTGGCTGGTTCAGATCCTCCACAGTCGTCTCCATCAGCCTCTATCTTTACCTCTATCTGTTCAGCTGAGCTGCTGGATGGAGGCTCTGTCTCAGTTTGTCTTTGATGAGGTTGTAGGGACTGAGGTTTCTCCTCCTCATCCTCACTCTTCACATGAACAGAAGTGAGGGGGAACTCTGGAGTGGTCAGTAGTTCTTCCTTTTCTTCTTTAATATGTCGACTCTCTGGGTTCTCCTGATCCAGACTAGTGGTCAACTCAGGAGGATCCTCTGCTTTTATCAACAGGTGATGATCACCTGCAGAAACAATGAAACACACATCATGAACAACATTGTCTTCATACTGTCTAGGGCTGTCCCTAACGATTATCTTTCTCCCACTTAAAGGACAATTCCGGGCAAATTCAACTCGGGCTGTATTTTCCAAACATTTTAGGTCTAAAAGAAAGAATCATTCCTCCAATCAGATTTTCAGTTTAATTGCTCCTGTTTCGCGGTAGTTGTGTCTGTCCCCGCATCGCCACGGCAGCGATGAATGGGGGCGGATACAAGTTCCACTGCATAGGCTGTTTACATCCGTCAAAGCCGCATTTTATTTTCCACAGACAGCGTCAGATGGCGACTCAAACATGCACCGAGAAGTTTGTTTACTTCAAGCAAGCCGACATGTTTGTAAAACTGGATCTAATTCAAAGTCTCCCGGAGTCTTGCGCGAGGCCCAAGTTGACGCTTGGTGTGTTCACGTGCAGTAGGAAGCCACCGTTTGTGTCATAAATACACAGGGTTTCCCCCAGAAAAGTTGTTAAGCCCGGTGGTAGGGTGGCACCGGCGGCCCATCGGCGGGCCACCGGTGCCCAAGCGTGTTTTTTTGTGACAGGGGCCTGACCCTGACTGATGGCAGGGCCCTGTAGGTAACAGATTCATTAATGGAGCAGTAGCATTTAGAAGGCGTGATTCCATAAGGCCTTAAGATCAATGTTAAAATGAGATTAAAATTATTTTCATACGCACATGCAGCCTCGCTTTCAATAAAACACACACTCACATTTTATAATTGCGATCAGTGAAATATATGAAAACAATATGAAACTAGGGCATGAATATTTATTATATTAATATTTATTGTATTTAAGTGGGATATTGCAACTTTATGTTTTGGATCCCCGTCCTGGCCTATAGCTATGTCAAGTGCTAACCTCATTTTCCAAGTAGAAAACATAAGTTTTTCAATTGTACAAGAAATTGAATGTGTACAAATGAATTATAATTTAAAAACAAAAAACACAAAGGTTAAAGGGACAACGAGGAGTTTCTATTTGGTTATAAAAAAAATCTCACGTTCATGTGGATGAATCTACGCTACCCACACTTGTTAATGGCTTCATTTTCGATAAATATATCGTTTTGTCTCTATCATTATTTTGTTATTTTAATTAGGCTAATGGTGGAAATGCTGGGCGAGCCGACCAGTTTCGGTTACACCCCGCCTTTCCGACAATAGACTTCCATTCATCGTAATAGCGGGGTTTTCTATTTTTTCTAAAGACCCCGCTACTCCGATAAGGCTATTGAGGGAAACCCCCAGTGCGCAATGCGCATTGATCCTTTTTTCCTTTTGGGGGTCAAACGGATCATGTGCATAATTAACTGCAAAACAAGCAAATACTTCATATTAATGACATATAACGTTCATTATGCTTCTAGCCTGTCTAGCCTCTACCTGGTCTTTTTACTAAACTTAACCAACTCCTTTCTTCATTGCCTAAGCCCAACCAAAGCATCTCCCTCAGTCAGCTGTCAGCACGAGCGGCGGCTGCAGCAGCGTCGCGCCCGTGTGAGCTCAAGCCGCACCCTAAAAAATGCTGGGTTGTTTCTGTAAACACATTGCTGGGTTATTCATGCTGGGTCAAAATTCTGGGTTGTTTTGGGTACTGTAAACACAGAGTTGGGTTGTTTTATGCTGGGTAAATGGGTTGTGAGGGTTAATTTCTATCTGAACACCCGGTTGGGTTACTTTGACCCAACTGCTGGGTCATTCTTCATTTTCCCGCTCATCCTTTGTCGAACTTTCTGGATCTTTCTGTGAGCAGTTGGACCAGACACATCAGGATTTTCTGGTAGGTTAATATAAATAATAATTTTCCTAGTCTTGATCGGTTGTGGTAATAGCATGATGATCTCAATATCATTTCACACTCTTGGATCAAAAGGGGGGTTAATGTTGTTGTTGTTTTCTGGGAAGTTAGGCTAGATTTTCCTAGATGCTAGCCAACGTTAGCCAACTTACAATTCTATAACATTAGCCTTTTTGAATTTTGTAATTTAATATGCAGTAGTCTCCGGGTTTATTGTTCATCTGGCTGTAATGTGCCATTGGACATTTTATATCTTCATATTTGTGTAACAGTAGCTGGCAGCTAGCTGTCGTTAGCAGTAGCTAAGGCTAGCCACAGTTAACGAGCTGACGAGCTCCAGCAGAGCCGTTAAACCCAGGAGTAACGGTTAACTGAGGGTGATCAATCAAGGTAACGTTAACATTACTTTAAGAGGGAGGACACAACGTTTTAAACCGACTGTTCTTTATCAACATTACTGTATTGTTATCATTATTATTTATGTTTTAATCAGTGTTTTTTCTTCTTCTTTTTTTTTTTTTACCAGAGAGACAAACAGGAGACTCGCAGCCCCTCCGTGAAGCCCAGCTGTCTGCCGAACGGCGTTGGAGAAACGGTGAGTTTTCACTTCAAACTGCGTTATTTCCCGTTTTATCGGGTGTTAATCACCGGGTCTGTGTGTTGTGGAGAAGAGGAGACCTCTGCGGATAATTCGGCTCACGTTAAAAACCCCTCGAGCGTGTGGCTCTGAGGCTATCAGAGAAACAAGCTGAGCAGTGGTTAGCAGCAGCTCGGCTCCAGCCCTGTCTGTGTCCGCCAAACAGCGTCAAGTAAACACTGGTTTTTAACACGAAACTGCTTTAGTCGTGCTTTTACTGCTTTTAAGCATCGGGTGTGGGAGAGGGGGATACGGCTACAGATAATTCGGCTCACGGAGTAAAACATCCTGAACGCCCTGATATCAAATTACGTTAGAGAAACAATCACTGAACTTCTGAGGCCCCGTCCAGACGAGGCCGTTTTTTTCGAATCCGGATAAATACTTTATCGGATTGGCCTCGCGTCCACACGGATCCGGCGTTTTCAGGGGGTGAAAACGGTATTTTTTGAAAACGGGTCCCAGAGTGGGAAAATTTGAAAACGCCGCCCCAGCGTATCCGTGTGGACGGCCAAAACGGGTTTTTTCTGAAACGATGACGTCATAGCCCCGCCTCTCTAACCTTTAACCTCAGCCGCCGCAGCGAGACGCATCATAACAACAACAACAGCAGCAATGGCGGACTACATGCTTGTGCTCGTACTACAGAAACTACTCAGTCTATTAGGGCTGTTACAGCAAAACCTTCAGCTTCTATATTACTGCGACGAGCAACAAAAGGCCATGGAGAACAACATTCGCCACACGCTCTTGGATCCACCTCGCAGAGTAACCAGAAGGGCCACCAGGAGAAAGTTTTGGACAAGACCTGGACGAACTAGCAGCTGGTGGGACAACTTTGTTGCTGGTATGGTTGTGGATAATGAGTGGAGGGAGAATTTCCGCATGTCCAGGGCTTCTCTCGTCGCCCTGACCGAAGAACTCCGTCCGTATATCGAAGCTCAAACAACGAACATGAGGGTATCGATTGAGCCGCTGAAACGAGTTGCAATAACTCTGTACTACTTAAGCGACGAGGGGAGGCTACGGAAAACAGCTAACGCATTTGGCGTGTCGCGACAGGCTGTGTCTGTTATTGTTAGACAGACGTGCAAAGCCATCGCTATCCACCTGGGCCCAAAGTACGTTAAGCTGCCTTGTACGGAGCCCGAAGCAGATGACCTGGTTTCAGGGTTCCACCGTGCTCATGGCATGCCGCAGTGTTTGGGAGCAGTTGACGGGACGCACATCGAGATCAAACAGCCACCCTCCAACTCCATGGACTACATTAACCGAAAAGGAAAGCATTCCCTTAATGTGCAGGCAGTCTGTGATTATAAATACAGATTTATGGACGTCGTCATAAAGTGGCCTGGAAGTGTGCACGACGCACGGGTGTTTGCTAACTCCAAGGTAAACATGTACCTGAAGACTGGCATGATTCCCGCTCGGAAAAAACAGATTGTGGACGACGAGGATGAGATACCAGTTTTTCTTCTTGGTGACCCAGCCTACCCTCTGCTGCCTTACTTGATGAAGGAGTACTCAAACGGTGGCTCCACACCTCAGGAGCAGTACTTTGGACTGTGTTTGTGTAGGTCACGCATGGTCATCGAGTGTGCCTTTGGACGTCTAAAGGCTAGGTTTGCTGCACTAAGGAGGCCCATGGACATTAACGTGAATGACCTGCCCCATGTCATTTATGCCTGCTTTGTTCTACACAATTTTTGTGAGGCCAGTAAAGAGACTGTAGATGAACACTCCGTGTTGGGAACAATACAGGGGGACTTACAGCCTCCTACAGAATGTAACAACTACCTCACTGACTGTAATGAAGGAGAGGGAAAGAGAGTGAGGAGAGTGCTCACCAAGTATCTTGACCCTTAAAAAGAAAAGAACACAAACTGATGACCTACTGTTTGTAGTATTTGATGCCTGTTTATATATTACCCGTGCATCTTTTGAAAGTGATGTGAACAAAAAAAAATCAAAAGGTTTGACTATATTTGGATTAATGTACAACAATGCAGTGTTGCATGCTCCTGCCAGTTGTGAATGGTGTCTTGTGAAAAATAAACAAAAAGAACCATGACAAAGTCTTGTGTTTGCTTCATGACTTGTATTGCTAGTTCTATGCATATATATATATTGGTTCAAATACTATTCACTCTGGTCCAGCTCTCACAGAAGATGTTATTTCCCTCCACACACACCGTTTGGGTCTGAACATATGATTTAAGCTCTGGCAAACACATTTTTTTATGATAAATGACTATTCATAAAGTGACTTTTCATAAAATATGACAGAGGTTATTATTCATGTTATATACTCTACTGGGGCAAAAGTAAAACATTGTCAACCCGTGTGTCTTGTGAAAATAGACAAATGACTGCCACCACTTATAATTTTTTTTTAAAAGTTTAATGATTTGCAAACTCAAAACACAAAATAATGCACACACAGCACACAACAGACATATGTACAATGTTTTTTACATGTAGCAGTGCATCAAAAAGAAGCACAGTTCAGTGTTCCTCTGCATCATCCTGCATCAGTGCACGTCTGTATGAGAAAGAAGGTGTGTATTGCTGTGGGGTGTGTGCATGTGTTGGTGTACACGGTCCAGGTGTGAATTGTTCTGGGCGTGCTGTTTGATGGGGTGTCTGAAGAAATGCCGGAGTAGCTGGGTGTGGTGTCATGCGCATAAATGCATGTTGTTGTCCAAACCCACTATTGCTGTGGGGGTAGGCAGGCTTGAGTAGCAATTCCCTCATCAGTGAAAAGCCTTCCTGGATTGTGTTTGTAATGTTCACAATATTTGTGTTGATCTGCTGTATGGTGTCCATGTTTCTTCTAGAGGACTCCTCCATTAGCTCCAACATCCTCCGCTTGATCTGCAGGTCCTCTTGTGCTGCATAGTCCCCTGGGAGCTTTCTCTTCAGCCTGTCCCCTCTGTGATTGTTCAGTCTTGCCTTGAATAAAGCAGAGCAAATTTGCCTTCATTATTATGCAGAACAAGTTATGGTCAAAGCTATGTAACAGAGCAATACACCTATACAAAGAACGTGTATCTACCATTTAACTCTTCCCACATTACTGTACCATATCATAGCATATAGCATAGCATATAGTTAGCTTGTAAAGTTTGAAATCATGAACATACCTGGAGCAAATCCCTGCGCTGCTGTATGACCATAGGAGGGAGACTTTCTGACGATTCTGATGTGTTTGCAGAGTGGGTAGAATCACTAAGCAGCTGCGGTACCGGAGAAGGAGTTCTGGTCGAAGGCTGGGACGAAGAATCCCCTTCTATATCAGCACTCTCGATTCCCGTGTCGATGGCGCGAGTGGCTGGCGATCCTCCCCATATCTCCTCGCACAGTTCGAAGAACAGGAGAACAACACGGCCTTGGCCACTACGACGCCCAGTGTCCACCGCGTGTCGGTATTTTGACCTGACGCATTTTAACTTAGCCGTAACTTGTGCCTTCGAAACGCCGTGTGGTTCGTGAGGGAAATCCCGCTCCGTGGAGTTCGGTGGGTACTGTGCCTGGAAAGCGTTGGTAATGTCGCCATACTTAGACTGGCAAGACTCCCAGTCGACATTTTCTTGCAGTTGTTTGGTCTTGTAGTCCAATGTGACACGTAGCAAGAGTTCTACCTCGTTGTCTGTCCACACAAAAGACTCTGCTCTTGTTCGTGCGGTGGCCATGTTCGTCCTCTTGTGTTTCGAGTGTGTTTGTAAACAATGTGGAAACCGGCAGACTTTAAAAGGCGATACGCATGCGCAATGTGTTATTTTCCGGTTTAAGTGTATTGGTGGAGGCTGTCACGGCGCCACATACAGGCCTGGCATATGTACTACAGCGTTTTGGTTCGTTTTCACTGGGTGCGTGTGGACGCAGATATTTCTGAAAACGATGCCGTGTTTACGGAGATTTTTTTGAAAACGATTAAGAAAAAGATCGGATTCGGTGAAGCCGCGTATTCGTGTGGACAGGGCCTTAGTCTTAACAATTTGACTCGGGAGCGACAATGCGTGCAGCGTAGCTGTGTTGCTGCACAAGCTGTGTAAAAAGCGAGTGGAGTGTGTATTTTCCTTTTACCAGGTATTCCAGTCAAACAACTACTGTTTGAGAAATATCAATTGTTATAGAAACTATTTCATGTTAATTGAACTTGTGCATTTTCTTTTGTCTTTTGTTTAGTTGTTAAAGGTGAGAGGGTGCTGAAGGTCCTGCCAGCTCTGCTTCCTCCATCCATCTACAGGAGAGGAGGACAAGTCTTCAGACCCACTACTGCAAGATCTGTGTGTGTGAGAGAGAACCTGCAAACTGAGCATTGTTACCTATTTGTGTTCATTCAGCCTGTGCACCTGTGCTGGTGTAAAATTTGTTAAACTGCCAATAAATTTAAGTTAACAGTGGCCTATGTGTGTATGGTGTGTGTTTGTATGATTATGGGAAATTACAACAGCAACAATAATGATTATAATATATTTTGTATTAATATTAGATAGTCATATAATAGAATCTGATTATCAATTATTTATAATATTTATTATTAATATTATCAATTAAAAAAGTAAAAGTAGCAGGGCAATGGGGCAGGATATAACCCAGCACATGGGTCATTTTAACCCAGCAATAGAGTTAATTTAACTCACTAGTTGGGTCAAATGAACAACCCAACTTTCTGGGTTAAAGCAGAACTATGCAGGATTTCGGCTGTAATTATTGTGGCTCAGAGTCACTGTGATGGTAGAGTGACCTGTTATGAGGTGAATGGGGTCTAGGCCAATGCGCTCACCCCCCCCACTGGCTGAAAACCGCACTTGCAAGATCAGTCCTCCGTCTCGGTGTCACAAATCTCATCAATGGATGGACTATCGCGAGAAACTGCCTTACGGCAGTACGAGATAAGAACGCAGATGACGTCATGCATGTCATGAATCGTGATTGGTTTGATTTCGGAAAGTCGGAGGAAACCATGGAAACATGTTTGTACTGATGAAGTTCGGCTTGTGGCTAACACGGAGCTAATGCTAACAGACACACACACACACACACACCATGGATCTTTTATAAGATAATGTAATACATCATGACACACACACGCCTTCGCGTTTTGGAACCTTTATTCATGTGTGTGTATGTCTGTGTCTTTGTCTGTGTGTGGCCGTATTAGCGTTAGCTCCGTGTTAGCATTAGCTCCCTGTTAGCATTAGCTCCGTGTTAGCATTAGCTCCCTGCTTAGCAAACACCGCTCTCTACCTTCAGCAGTAAACACAAGCACGTGTAGGGAGGGGGTGGAGGAGGTGGCGGCGGCGAGTTTTTTTTTTACGACAGTGACATGTGCCTCCCAGAACTGTGGGGGAGCCCCGGAGAGGGAAAAAAAGAGAAACCAACGAAGGAGCGAGCTATTTCCGACCGAGTTGCATAGTTCTGCTTTAAACGGGGGAACCCAGCACTTGGGTCGAAACAACCCAGCGCGTGTTCTGTCCCTATGTTGATCAGCAGTTGGGTTAAGGTTGGGTTATTTTTCAACCCAACAGTTTTTAGTGTGCGGCTTCAGCCGCGCTCGAGCGGAGCGGGGGGGGGGGGGGGGGGGGGGGGGAGTGTATTGTTATTACTGTGTGGAGATCTCCAAAGAGAAAGCAAGTGGGACAGATCTGCCCAGTCCCTGAGCAGCGCACGTTTCACAGACAAGCCACAAAGCAGAATGTAAACAACGTCACGCGGTTCAGCACCTTGGACAGCTGCGGGGTGGGGGGTGTCGGAGTAGCGGTGTTTCGAAGTGGGGGTATTTCGGAACAGCGGGGTGTCGAAGTAGCCAGGCTAGCGCCGCCTACTGGTTCCGGCAAATTTCATTTGCCTCAAACATGTAGTCAGGACACTAGCAATGCGTTTCGGTTTGCTCCGTCCGCCAGAGCGGACGGACCAATCAGCGAACAGACGGGTAAGTGAAGGCGATGACGTTGAACTCAAGCGCTCAAGATTAACCTATGAGCTTAACCGGTGTATAGCACACGTGACCACCAAGCAGCAGCGATTAGTTGAAGCAAATGTAAGCAACCGCCTCCCGGAAGCAAACGAATCCCTATGGCTCGTGTTCAGACGCTTTTTGAAATGTAATGAAGTAAGCGGCTGATGCATCAGGCTAGTGTCGAAGTGGAGGGGTGTCGGAATGGAGAGCTGTCCCCCAGCGTTTCCTTACTTTCGGTTTCGCGGACGCTCATGAGAATAACGCCGCCGTATTGCCGTTTATGGTCGGGACTACGACGGTAACCGAACCTCTTTGAACCTCCGACTTTAATCCTTGATGAATGAAAACATGAGTCCGTCTTGCGCCGGTCGAATAATTCTACGGTGCGCGCGGAGGCTCATAAATGTAGTGTGAAAACGCTTCGCTTTTCCAAAACTCCTCGTTGTCCCTTTAAGTGATAGCCTAAGTTGTTAGTTGATAACAGCAAAGTCGCCTCAACAAAGACGTTAGATTAGTTAGTTAATTTCCGATACAATTGTTGATACCCACAAAAAAAAGTTAAACTATAAAAGTTAAATGTGTCATCTTTCTCTACAGACCAGGATTTTGACGTTCATGGATTTAAAACTGAATCACCAACCGATTTTGTGGAGGACGACCCGAGGCTGCAGGAGAACATCCACCATGTTCCTCTGCTGCTCGATCTCCTGTCTGAAGCCCGGAGCCTCCGCCTCGTTCCCGGCTACGACTCTGTCCGCGGCCGCTAAGGTTTCCTGGGAGACGGCGGTGAGTCTCTCGGTAACGGATCCTCTCGGATCCTCGACCTCAGACATTTTACTCAAACTCTCGGTTGTTCCCGCCAAATGACTCTATTGTTTCCTCAACCGGGACTCTAGCTACGTACACAGATATCATCCTAGAAACCGCGACTTCAACAAACACTTCTTCAACTACAGGACATCGTGGTATCTGTTGTCTCCTCCAACGAGACCCGCGTTGCTCCTCCTCTTCCTCCTCCTGCTTCCTCCTTGTTGTTTCCGGAAGTGTAGCCGACACTCGTCGAGGCGCATCACTGCCCTCTACTGGACAGTCTTACAGTCTTACAGGGCTTCCTTCACTCTTCCTTTTCTGTGGGGTTTAAGAGGCTTGAAAGAATTGTATTATCCAGGTAGAAACAGGAAGGGAAACATTTTGGAAGAAAAAGGATGTGATGTCAGATACGTAAATTACTTGTAACTTGTTGCAGGAAGAGTGGAGGCTCTCTGCCTTCCACATTGTTACTGAAAACCAAACCTGCATGATCAGGGGGCGGTACGTGGCGCAGTGGTTAAAGGGATAGTTCACTCAAAATTGAGTTTTCACTCTCCCAATCTGTCCCAATTCAGGGGCTGCAGCCTTCGGAGGACCCGGCCAACGCGGTCTTCGGAGGCAACGGCTTCGGAGACTCCTCCGACGGCCGCATCAACCGTCGGTAAATGGGATGGTCTACCCTTTGGAGCATTTCTGATTGCAGTGGCGGCACCAGGGAGTCGCTAGGTGGCGCTGTAGCTCCCCCTATCATAGCCATAGCACCCGCCCAGCACCCCCAAGAATTGGGACCGTGAAGGTGCAGACACACCGCTCGTTATCACAGAGATATTATTTTCAGAGGTTTACATTGGCAGGCTTATGTATGTTGTATCTATAGCCCTTGTGTTGAATACTTTTACATTTGCTTATAGTCACGGAACGAGTATAGTTAATGTGGCGCATAGGCGCCGATTCCGTGGGTGCTCCGGGGCACGACTGACCAGGTTGAGCACCCACTGGGGGGGGGCACGCCACCAGATGCGCATTTCTCCGTGCGGCACCTCGGCCCCTCAGCTGTGTTTCTGTGTATCATGTGTAGCCCGTAGGCTATGTAGCCTGTGTGAATGTGTGTATTAATCCCTTGCGCGCTCTGTTAAGATGAATAAACACAAATCGCTGCAGAGCGCGAGCCTGGCACAGAGGTGCGTGCTCTGGCACATCTGGCACAATCTGTTAACAGGACCGAAAAGAAACTGGCTCCGCTCCGTGGCTATTTCGCGTCCGACGTCTATGTTGAGCACACGTTTGATATTGTAGGGTCTGGCCCGACGTAACTACAACAACATAACACAAACGTATCTGACAGCTCTCACTTCTTCCTCTGCTCCTCCTCACTCACTCACCTACACACACACACACACACACACACACACACTCACACACACACACACACACACACACACACACACACACACACACACACACACACACACACACACACACACACACACACAGAGGACACTGTCTTCCTCACACTCACCCCAGCCCCTCAGTTTCTCATCCATACCCTACCTGCCCGTACACATTCACAGTCAGTCAGAAATCACACAACTTTAACATCACAGCAAGAACATTACTGCGGGGTTGCTACAATATTTTCAGTTGTGCAGTTGGCTATTAGCGATGAGTCCCATTACGTGGCATGATATGCACACCAGGGGGGGGGGTTGAAATGAAACACCCCAAAATTCAAAGCACCTTCTCTCAAGTGTTGAGCATCCCCATAGCACCTGCAACAGAAAATCTCTGGAGCCGCAACTGCCTGATTGCGTCACGACGTCATCACGTCTGCCGGCCAAAGCCCGGGAAAAACGCCGGTCACAACAAAAATACAAACTGACATACGACACAGAAAATACAGACAGACGACAGATGACGATGATGGACCCGGAGATTTTTTATTTATTTATTTTTATTTACTGGTTGTTGGAGGAAGAGGAGAGGCGGCTCCGGCGACCCAACCGGCGACTGTTCTATCTCCGGCTGGGAGAGAGCCGTAGGGAGGTAAGTTAACGTTAAACCTGTATTTTAACCTACGTATTGTAATGTTCATATATAGCGTAGTCCATGGTAATTAATATACCCGCGAATTAACGATACCGTGAAGTGACAAGCCATATATAAGTAGGCCTATTGACATGGTTAATATAATTTCACCATGAGATTTGATACAGGGTTCGTACAGGTGCTTAAAATCTTTGAAAATGCTCTACTTTTAATGCTGTGTTTTTCAAGGTCTGAAAAGTGCTTGGTTTTAGTTTTTGCTTGGCTTTTAAAGTGATTGGATTGAATAGTAAAATGTGTATGAACCCTGTAAATAAAATGAACAAAAAAGGCTCGCGCACATCCAGAAATGCAGCCAGGTGCTGAGTCCAGGGAGACGAATATCAAAGAGAAGAAAGGACTCGCCACACTGTAGGAGCTCCCAAATATACAAAAATTTAGTCCTCCATTGAACCCTGTAAATAACCATGACTAAATGTAATATTAAAATGTGTCTTTAAACATCAAAAACCATATTGAGAAGCCGAAGTGGATAGATGGACAGATAAAGTATCATTAGTCTAAGCTTTAACATTAATTACAATTGTGGTATTGACTAAAATTCAGTAACTATTGTTTAACCATTTATGTTGTCCTCCCGTTCTTACCCTCCTTTCTCCATCCAGACAAGGCCACTGTACACCCGGATAAACATGAACATCCCCATCTTTCAAATTTTATTTGACCGTGATCATGATATCACACAAGATTTTAGGCTGAGCAGAGAGTCCCTGGCGGTGGTGCTGGACCTTCTCCACCAGGATAGACGACATGGATGGGGTGCCACAATCGAAACCTTGGTCTTCCTCTTCTGGCTGGCGAGTGGGACATCGTACAGGGTGGTCTCAAGGGTGTTTGGGATTCCTCGCTTCACTGTCCACCGCGTTGTCCATCGGGTTACTGAGGAGGTGGTGGCCCTCCGCCACAGGGTCATCAACCTCCCCAAGACCGCAGACGACCTGGCGGCAGTAACCCAGGGGTTTGCAGGGCTGGCAAGACACCAAGCTTATCATAGAGCATGCCTTTGGGATGATGAAAACGAGGTTTAGGTCCATCTTCCTCCAAGTGCTGGAGGTGCACCACACCTTTGTGCCTCAGGTATGTCATTACACAACAGAATTATTGTTAAATGGTGAATACCAGTAAATTAATTAAAATGTTAATATATTTACATTTAATTAATCTTTTTTCTTCTTCTTTTCTACAGGTCATAACAGCATGTGCTGTCCTGCACAACATCTGCCTGGGTGCCGGTGACATCATGGCCCCAGAGGATGAAGTGCAGGACGACATGCCGGAGGATGAGGGGGAGAACGGGTTGGAGTCAGCCAGTGGTGCACCGTGGTGGGATCAGCTGTCTGCCGAGGTGTCTGCCCTGGAGGAGGGTATCCTAGACCATGATTACCTGTAGAGGGCAAGTAAAATAATTGTGAAGCTATTCCTATTTTAAATGTTTTGTAAACAGTTTGGTTTGTTGAAGTAATTAGTGGTGGGATGTTAAAAAAGTTAAGCAGTGGTATTATTAGTATTTTTTATTCTTGCCTCTCTTTTAAACATTTTCAGTGACATGGCAGCCATTGATTGTGTCAGCCCTGCAAGCCGTTCTCATTAATCCTGCCCTATGATCCTTTAAGTTGTAAATAAGAAATGGAACAGAAAATAGAACAAGGTTACAAGACTGTAATTTAGAACTACAGAATATTTTTATTAACAATTTAAATGAACAACAAAGAACTTAAGAATCCTCAGATTGCCTCAGCCTCCCTCTGCATGCGCATATCCTCCTTCAACAGTTCCATAAGATCATCCTTTTCCCTTCTCCTTGTTACAACCAAAAACGTAATAACTGCCAATAACGTAATAACTGCCAATAACGTAATAATTTTGGCCATTTCAAATGTAATAAAGCCAATAGTGTAATAATGTGCCAATAATGTAATAAAACTTTTGAGCCAATAACGTAATAACTTTTTGCCGATAATGTAATAAGGCATTACATTATTGGCTGGTTATTACGTTATTGGCCTGGTATTAAAAAAAACCTTTCAAAATGTAATAACTGGTGCCGATAATGTAATAACACATAAAAATGACAGCAGCTCTTGAAAATAAAGGCTTTTGTGAAGTTTTTGTGCAGTTTGCTAATCAAAAATAGGTAGCCTATAGTGGATGACACAGTCGTCATATTTATTCATCCAAGATATGTACTTTCACCTCTCTCTCTCTCTTTCTCGATCTCTCACTCACTTCTACCATGATATGTTTGCAAACAGAAGAAGTAAGCACTGTAGGCTATCAACAACCTCCAAAACATAACCAAACGTGTGTATTGAATGGTGTCTGCCAGCCAAAACTACATCAACACAATGAGCCTCATTCACGAACCGTTCTTAAGAACAAATTTGTTCTTAAGTCCTACTTACAAAGTTTTTACGAAGATTGTGGCATTCATGAATGTTTTCTTATCCAGAATTTGTTCTTAACTAAGAACAAAATCTACGAACAGTTGTGTGTAGTGTGAACACTTACAGTAAGTGCACTGTTGCAGCCCGCAATTAGGAGAAAAAAAATCATATCGGCAGCTGTATGCCCCCCTCTCCCCCCAAAAAAGATATGATATGAATTTAGTGTCTGTAATGTTTTTTAAGAGACTGCAATGATTTGTCAATTATTATTATTAATATATATGATTATTAAAAACATCATAAAAGATAAGAAAATAATTCTTATTCAAATCATATAATGTCATACAACTGCAGAACAAAAGAAAAAGCTATAATCGGTTATTTTTGCAGAAGTCTCAGCACCTAAAAGTGCGTAAGTATACTCCTGACTGTTCGTAGATTTTGTTCTTAGTTAAGAACAAATTCTGGATAAGAAAACATTCATGAATGCCACAATCTTCGTAAAAACTTTTACGAACTTTTATGTGTTATTACATTATCGGCACCAGTTATTACATTTTGAAAGGTTTTTTTTAATACCAGGCCAATAACGTAATAACCAGCCAATAATGTAATAGGGTTCATATGTCTAACTTTGTTTTTCATGTTTGAAAATTAAAAACTACATCAACACATGAGCTTACAGGCCCCATGTTGGATAAAGTGACGTTTCAAAGTTGTTGTTGTTTTTTTTTGTTTTTTTTACAGTAATGATAAAGCAGCTTTAGGTTCTATATACTGTGAAAGTCTAAAGGTAGATGTTTGTATTGCTCCATATTTTTTTTACATTTGTGAATGAGTGAAAGCTACTTTTCATTTGAGAAGGAACAGTTTTAATTTAATTTTGATTGTTCATGTTCTATCCTATGTATTGTACACTGCAGTTCAGATTTTGGGATTGGAAATAAATAATAATGCAAGTCCAGGACAATATATGGTGAATTCATTTGACACCTCAACACCCTCAACGAGACACTGATTTTATGGTATATGCATGGTACACATGAAAAATTGCCTGTTTAGACAAGAACATCTATGAATATCTATTTGGCTACAGAGGGGAAAGACCACACAATTATGAGAGAGAGAGAGAGAGAGAGAGACATATCTTGGATGAATAAATATGACGACTATATGTCATCCACTAACTGCCCAAAAACTGCAAAAAAAAACCTTTATTTTCAAGAGCTGCTGTCATTTTTATGTGTTATTACATTATCGGCACCAGTTATTACATTTTGAAAGGTTTTTTTTAATACCAGGCCAATAACGTAATAACCAGCCAATAATGTAATGCCTTATTACATTATCGGCAAAAAGTTATTACGTTATTGGCTCAAAAGTTTTATTACATTATTGGCACATTATTACACTATTGGCTTTATTACATTTGAAATGGCCAAAATTATTACGTTATTGGCAGTTATTACGTTATTGGCCGTTATTACGTTTTTGGTTGTAACACTCCTCTTTCTGTTGCCTGTTGATGGCCCTGGCTGTCTCTCCTCATCCTCCTCGTCCTCCTCCTCCTGCTGCTCACCCACTGCAGCACCTGGCCCTGGTGTGTCCTCAGGGATGGAGGCGCAATGGATGGCCTCTGTCCTAACACCTCATCCATGAGGACAAACCAGGGCCAGGTGGCAGCAGTGGAACACCCACCAACTCCCTGCCCTGTCCCTGGGTCTTTGCAATCCTAAGGCAGAGGAATCACTTCACAATCACATTAACAACAGCAATGTGTGTTTATTGAATGTGTCTTGAAAAAGTGAAAAAGGAGTGCTTCATGGACTCAAAAAGAGGTGCTCTTTGGAATGGGATAGTGATAAAGAAACAAAGAAAATGAATGTTTGACTCCCTGATGAAGGCTTGATGCCAAAACGCATTGAAAGACTGAGTTTTTAATGTTTATATGATCATGTCATGAGGTGCCTTGGAGGTTTTTTCTACGTTCCTTCATCAAAGTATTTATTAACTTGGGTAAAACAAATTTAGTTTCTATGTCATTAACCAAACCTGCACATACTTTTTATTTAATTTTTTAGATTGTCCCACTTCTTCTTAGCCTGGTGGGGCTCCACTTTCTCCTCCAGGCCCATTTTCTGCAGGATTGTGCTAAACAAGAGAGAAGCATTGACGAAAAGTAAACACACAAGATCACATAACAAATATGTAAATATTCATCAGTGACATCAGACAGACAAATAATTCCCACCCCCATCCGAAAACAACGTGATCCACATTTTTATATTTGTACTTTGATCTTTGTACAGGATTTGGGTTAATTTATTTAACTTTAACATACAAATATGTATAGAGAACAAATGGGCTATTTATTTATGCCTTAACAGTTACCTCCATCCAAGTGTGGCCGTGTTTTTGGCCCCTGTAAACAGATGGTCATTTTGACCAGAGATGGGACCAAGTCACACATGTGCAAGTCTCAAGTAAGTCTCAAGTCTTAACCTTCAAGTAGAATAGAAAATCTATTATGTCTTATCATGTCTTATAATGTATTAATGAGCCATACCTGATCTGATCACAAAAGGTCAACTCCTACTACATCAATAGAATAGAATAGAAAATCTATTATATTCTATCATGACAACACCATTCTCAGCCTGCACTCATACCAAGTAGTTAGATATTAATTTGATATTTTATATTCAAAAGTCAAAGAATGTGTAACATTGAAACATTCCTGCATGCTATGAGTGACAGGCAAACAGCCAATCAGCTAACAGCTGTGTAGTCACTGCAGATTCTGCAGCAGTGAGAACGTGAGGCTGAAGGAGAGGAGATTTTTAAAAAAGGACACGTTAGCTTCTCACTATGGTAACGCTGGTAACAGGTGACTGTTACCGTATGTCTATTGGTTACTGTGCGTTTGTCCCGTCTCTGAACAGCGGCGGCGACGCGGCGTTAACGAAGCAGCGTCAGGCCGCTCACTGTCACTGAAACTCCGGATGAAATCTCCGATTAAAAACACTGAGCTGCGAGTGTCATAGCGCGCCATGGATGTATTATATTATAGCCTAATAGATCCATGTAGCACGCCCGCTGCAGCGACCCTGCAGACGCCGCCTGCAAATCTCGCGCAATTTGCAGAATCTCGAATCTCGCGAGATTTGTAACCTCTTGATTAATGTTACTATATATACTCTATACACAAAGGACGAGACAAGCATAAAATGTGATTAAGTATATTAGTCCGATCTTGCTGAGATGTTACCGGCGTGCCCCGCCCCAAACATTGAATAGAGTGCCTAAGCGGAAGCAGAGTCAAAATTTCGTGATCCAATTGAATTGTGCCATGAGAAAAAAAACATGACCTCTACCTGTTTAAAACATTGCGTTTCATGCCGAGAAATCAGCAGTTTGTTGTAAAATAAAATTCTTAAGAATACGTAACCAGAAAGACTACTAACCGCGTAGGTGACGTCACACACCAAATGCTGCTCTTTCCCGTGTCAGTTGGTGACGTATTTTTTGTTGGACACCAGATCTGTAGTCCATAGAGCGGTCGTCACACAAAATACATTCTTCCATTGAGAAACAAAACAAACAAAACGGCGTTAATTTTTTTCAACGCGTTAAATGTTTAAAATGAATCTCCAAAATGAACGCGTTAACTTTGATGGCACAAGTTTAAAGTAGGTTAAGGTCATATTTACAGTATTCATTACTAAACAACAGATTTTTCCACCAAGTACAATTATACCAGAAAGAGCCTTTTCAGAATGAAATTCTTTAATACAACCTACTACAATAAAAAATATAACACATGCAAATTAATTGTATTGTAATAAGCTGTCTCAGTTCAGCTCAACCAACAACTCTGCATCCATAGGTAGTCTAATGCTGCCTCAATAACATACATGTTTCCATGTACAACAGATTTGTAACATGTATTTGAAGTATTAATTCCATGAACACACTGTTTTATACCATTTTAAAAATCATACAAACTTTAACAAAATATTTCACAAGTGAAACTCATTTTCACTGGGTAGTGAAGAGCTGTTAAGCTCAATAACTGCAGCCTCACAACTGCTGCTGCCTTCAGTAACATTCCTGAGTTTACATACACTCATATGTTTCCAGAATTTCCAGCTACAAAAACTGTAACTGTACGTTTTTTTCTTCCTGTGTGTGTCTGAAGATATTTCTTTTGAACAAATCTTTTCCCAAAGAGACTGCATACAAATGATTTCTCTCCTTAATGGGATTTCATGTGTCTTCTGAGATTCCATGCTTTCGAATATGTACTCCCACACACATTACAAACAAATAGTTCCACTTCTGCGTGGACTTGCTTGTGCTTCTCAAGATCATCATGTGCATCATCAAATGCTTTCTCTCTTGTGTGAACTTCCATGTGGCGCTTAAGAGAACTATGCTTGAAAAACATTTCCCCACAATCATTACAATCAAATACTTTCCATCTTTTATAGGATTTCAGGTGCAAACCAAAATCCTCCAGGTCCATGAAGGTTTTCCCACAAATACTGCAACCAAATGGCTTCACTTTTGAATGGGCACGTGTGTGAGAGAAACAATCTATCAGATGGGCAAATCTATACCCACAAATAGCACAACCGATTGGTTTGTCATCTGTATGGACTCTTATATGTTCTCTAAGATTACTTTTAGATCTAAATTTTTTACCACAGAATGTACAGTCAAACGGTTTCTCCCCTGTATGGAGTCTTACATGTTCATTAAGAGTCCGTTTATGTGTAAATTTTTTACCACATGTAGCACAGTCATAAGGTTTCTCCCCTGTATGGAGTCTTATATGTTGTGTTAGATGACTTTTATGTCTAAATTTTTTACCACATGTAGCACAGTCATATGGTTTCTCCCCTGTATGGAGTCTCATATGATCTTTAAGATCACTTTTTTGTCTAAATTTTTTACCACATGTAGCACAGTCAAATGGTTTCTCCCCTGTATGGAGTCTTATATGATCTTTAAGACTCCCTTTGTGTCTAAATTTGTTACCACAGGTAGCACAGACAAATGGTTTCTCCCCTGTATGGGTTCTTATATGTTCTTTAAGACTCTCTGTGAACCTGAATTTTTTACCACAGGTAGCACAGACAAATGGTTTCTCCCCTGTATGGAGTCTTATATGATCTTTAAGATGATTTTTATGTCTAAATTTTTTACCACATGTAGCACAGTCAAATGGTTTCTCCCCTGTATGGAGTCTTATATGATCTCTAAGACTCCCTTTGTGTCTAAATTTGTTACCACAGGTAGCACAGACAAATGGTTTCTCCCCTGTATGGGTTCTTATATGTTCTTTAAGACTCTCTGTGAACCTGAATTTTTTACCACAGGTAGCACAGACAAATGGTTTCTCTCCTGTATGGATTCTCATGTGTCTCTTCACATCCGATGGGTAGTTAAATGTTTTCCCACACTCTGAACAGCGGCAAGACTTCTCACGGCGAGACTTCTTAGAGTGAGACTTCTTACGGCGAGACTTCTTACCACTGTTACATTCTTCATCACTTACAGGAGCAGCTTCACTGTTCAAACTGGACTCAGATGCTCTGGTTTCGCTCCAGTCATCATCACTGTCATCAGTCTCAGAGGACGACTCTGAGACCTCATCATCTGTATCTGGTTGAAGATCTTCAGGTTGATCTGAGTTCCTGGCTGGTTCAGATCCTCCACAGTCGTCTCCATCAGCCTCTATCTTTACCTCTATCTGTTCAGCTGAGCTGCTGGATGGAGGCTCTGTCTCAGTTTGTCTTTGATGAGGTTGTAGGGACTGAGGTTTCTCCTCCTCATCCTCACTCTTCACATGAACAGAAGTGAGGGGGAACTCTGGAGTGGTCAGTAGTTCTTCCTTTTCTTCTTTAATATGTCGACTCTCTGGGTTCTCCTGATCCAGACTAGTGGTCAACTCAGGAGGATCCTCTGCTTTTATCATCAACAGGTGCTGATCACCTGCAGAAACAATGAAATACACATCATGAACAACATTGTCTTCAAACTGTCTAGGAAACAATTATTTTTCTCCCGATTAATCTATCGACCCACTCGGGGGGGGCATTTACTCTCTCTGTGTAAACGCCAATAACGGTGAAAGAGCGCTATGCGGAGATGAATGAACAGAACGATATTGCTGCTTCAGGTGCTCGTTCATCGCCATGGTGCTGCTGTGGAACGCCATTTCTGTTTTTCTGCTGCATGTGTTCACAACCCAATGGTGTGTTGTACTGTTGATGTATGTCATCAACATCAGGGTTTCTGCTACATGTAATTGATTGTGGCGCACCGCCACGGCAAAATAAAAGCCGCTACACCTTCAGATAGTGCTGGGCGGTATGACCAAAAATTTATATCACGGTATTTTTCAAAATTATATCGGTTTCACGGTATTTGACGGTATTTTTTTTTTTTCAAGCACGACTGGGTGTTAACCTCATTTTCTAATAATTTAGAGAATATTTACTGCAGTAAATTGGCTTGGAATGACATATTTTACTGTCATGAGGAGTGAATATTGTAGAAACACACTAGTATTCAGGGGTGCAAACTCATCAGGGGTAAAAAAGGTGACAAGATACCGACCCCCTAGGGAGGTCCGGGGGCATGCTCCCCCGGGGAAATTAAAAAAAAAAAAAAAACTTTAAAGGTGAATTTACAGTCAATTTTAGCATGAGACTAGGGTCCAGATTTACTCAGGTTTGCACAGCTTTTGCTCCTGTTAAACCTGCACAATCTGTCTCTCTGTGTTTGGTTTTGAAATATGTGAAGGGGGTCTTCAGCTTATGCAGGTTTAGCATGAGTAAAAGCTGTGCAAAACTTGGAGAATCTGGCCCCGTCCAGACGAATCCGTTTTTTTCGAATCCGGATAAATACTTTATCGGATTGGCCTCGCGTCCACACGGATCCGGCGTTTTCAGGGGGTGAAAACGGTATTTTTTGAAAACGGTTCCCAGAGTGGGAAAATTTGAAAACGCCGCCCCAGCGTTTCCGTCTGGACGGCCAATACGGCTTTTTTCAGAAACGATGATGTCATGCCCCCCGCCGCTCTACCTGTAACCTGAGACACACACACACACACACACACACACACCGCTGCAGCAGCTGCTGCACACTGACAGTCTATGCACGTAACAACAACAACGGCCGACTAACGTCGCGTCGCTCAGACGCTGCAGCTGAATCACGTCTGTTTAATCATCACTGATCATCATATTTACTCTGACACGACTCCCTGTCAACATTTAATCCATGTTTGAGTTTGAATACAGCGGGGAACTTCTTCTATTGAATTACAGCGGGGACTTCCCGTCTTCTTCTCTGTCTTAAGTGTTTATGTGTGGCAGGCAGCGCTACAGCGACACACACACTCCACACACACGCCTGCAGTATGTAGGTACTACAGCGTTTTAGGTCGTTTTCAGGTGATCATGTGGACGCAGATATTTTTGAAAACGATGCCGTGTTTACGGAGATTTTTTTCAAAACGATTAAGAAAAAGATCGGATTCGGTGAAGCCGCGTATTTGTCTGGACGGGGCCTCTGTCCCTTGATGTCCATCAGATGAACCTTGCAAACCTTGCCTTCAAACTAAATAAAATTTAATACAGACTGATTGGTTCATTGTAAAACATGTATTTATTGATGTAAATGTGTTTTCTGTAGGCTATGCTCCGAGGTAGCGCTGCTCTTTCTGTCCAATAACACACATGAAGCTTAAAAATGCCATAGGTTACATAAAACATATTAAGCGGCAGTATTTAAAAGATGTTCAAGCAAACGGTTCGGTTCACGGTTTTGTGGTCATGGTTTTCGGTTCGGTTTTGTATACTTTGATCGTTGGGAAAATCAATCATGTCTTGTATATTCAGGTTAAAACTGAAAGAATGAGGCGGTCTGACATCTGATACATCATTGTGACAGTCTGAGGTTAAAAGTAGGTGATCTGGTGGCAAGAGAGGAGACATTGATAGTTCCAACATGTTTTAATTTATTGGGCAAATAAAGTTATCTAACAAATGCTAAGAACAATTAGATACTATTCACTGAAATATATAACCTATATTTATTAATTGTGGTTCTTAGAAAAAATATATCTTATAAAATATAAAAGCTAAAATGTAAAGCTCTGCCCCTTTAATTAGTGCATACAAAATAATTTAACTTTAGCCTACTACTTTTACAACCACATTATTTACCAGCAACATAAAGTGAAACAGAGGCAGAGGTGTCCTGCCACAGTCAGTCAACCTCCTCCTCCTGCTGCTGCTGCTGCACAGGTCGCACTGGAGCTAGTCTCGCTCGCCAGACCCTCCTCCAGAGAAGGAGACACTGGAGCTAATTAATGCTAAACGCGCTAATCGGCCAATTGGCCGCGATCGCGATCATCACACACACGCGGTCCCATACAGCAGAGCACACCTATACAGCACTGCTGGCGCATCTTCTAGCTCCGACTCTTTCACTCGCAATGCTCAAAAAGTCGCGTTAGTTAGTCTGTATTAAAAGTGAAGCTTCAGGTGTGTATTGCTGGACAGAAGAGGAGCGCTGCCACCACTCGTTGTCATCCAGATAAGGTGCATGCGCCTTAAAGAGACAGGTGCATTGGCTCGGCTCGGCTTGCCTCGCCTCGCCGGACCCCCCCCCCCCCCCCCCTCTCAAATTCTTTTTTATTGCGGATTTACACGAATCACATAAATGACCAATTTGGGATCCAAAACGGCGAATTTCGCCGAAAGGTGACAAGTTTGCACCCCTGAGTATTAATAATGGGAAGGAATCAGAATGCATGACTGTTGCAGACAAAATACAAAGAACCCTTTATTGTGCAAGTTTATTGTGCAAGTTTTGCAACTTGAAAAAACATCTTTTGTAAACCAACTGCCTACACAATGTAAACAATACGTCTCCTGTAACTGCAAAATGAAGACTTCTTTATCCACTGAACATTAAAGGTTGAATATGTAGAATATTTATTAAAAGCCATATTTTTTCAAAAATAATACATCCATGGGGCCTTTAGAGGGGTACAGAATGAAAGTATTGCTTTTCCATAAAAAAATAGTTTTAGTCTGAATTATTATTTTTAATTTTTTTGACGGGGTCGACAATGACTTTCTGTCAACGTTCTGTTTACATTCGTACCTGCCTGTAGCCGACACGTGGCTCAACTCTCCGCTGTTTTCCTGTCTCCTCCCGGTTCTATGCGTTTGTTTCCAACCAAGCCTTTTTAATAATCAATCGGTGGATCAATGGATTATCATATACTTGTTAGGATGGGTGTATTTGTGTAGTCTTATCTGTCATAAACACGTTTACCGTCGCGGACTTTCGGTGCCACGGAGCTAAAAATGAAACATAAGGTAAATATCCTGCTTAGTTCTCCTCCTCTGCTGTCCTCTGTTCAGAGCGGAGTCCCTAGCAACGGCCCGTTTTACCTAGCAACGGTCTGGCAATCGACTGCTGGAATTCTTTTTCTGTTGTTTTTCTTGTAATTCTACATAGTCAACCTTTAATTAAGGCAACATCCATAAATAATATTGAAACAAATAAATAGAAAAGGTGTGCAACTTGCATTAATATATTGCTTCAAGTCCAACCAGGTAGTATTCAAGTATTAAATATATAAATGTTTAACTTGAAGACTTCTTAAACAACTGAACTTCCACTAACAACTTGCATCCAAATGGACTTTGCTTCAAGATGAGGTATACTGGTACAAACATTTAAACAAATAAATAGTAAACTAAAACTTTGAAAGTATGCAACTTGCATTAGTAATACTATTGCTCAAGCCCAGGCACAGCACACAGTAAGTATTAAAAAAAAGTGCAACTTGGCTTGCAGGATTATCCTGTAGCATAGAAACAATATTCACACATTTCAACTTTATGGACAAGCTCCATAAATTTGGCATCTCAGCTACAAATTTTGAGCAAGGAACACCAGACAGTCCACAGCATCTGGTTTGAGTGCAGCTCTGTGGCACATGACAATATTGCCCCCAGTGCTGAACACTCTTTCAGATGGAGCACTGGTGGCAGGTATGCATAAATACTGTCGAGCTAGTTTTGCAACACGGGGGAAATTTGCCTGATGGCATCTCCACCACTCCAAAGGGTCTGCATCACTGTCAACCTCTGTGGTCTGTAGGCTCTCAGCTCCATCTTGATGCTTTCCTCCTCTGAGAGTGTTTCTCCGCTGCAGCCCATGCTGCTGGTGCTCTGCTTTTTGAAAAAGCTGGACAAGGTCTTTTTTCTTTTTTCCTCAGGTGGAGCAACAGGCCCTGCTGCTGCTGCACCAGAAGGCCCTGAGAGAGGGTCTTGCTGTTGATCCTTTAGTGACTTGATTTCTTCGACTGCTCTGGAAATGACGTGTTCCACCTTTTCTTTCTTCGTGTAGGTGGTTCTGAATCGTGGATCAAGGAAAGATGCGATATCGAGCAGGTCATCTGTGACTGGATCTGAGTATTTCTCGTTCAAATAGGCTAGAATCTTTCTCTTCACGTCCTTGGTCAGTTCAGTATTGTTGTCTTCCTCAGCAAGAATGCTGGTGTTGAACAGATGAAGTACTGGCTTGACGTAGGACACGCTGACGTACTGCTCTCCAGACAAGGCATCAGTGAAGTCCTGGAGTGGGCTCAACACCTGACAGACAGACAGACAGACAGGCAGACAGAGAGAGAGAGAGAGATTCATTATTGTTATTTATTTCCATAACAATGAAATTAAAGTGCATCCATTGCTGATTAGAAAAGGAACAGAAAAAAAGAGAGCACATAATAAAATAAAAAACATCCACACACCTTGTTGACAGCCTCCAGGACATCCATATCTTGCCAACTGATGACCAAGTGCCTTGATTTTCTGTCAGCTTTTAGAACCTGACTGATGGCTCTCTCCTGCTCAAGTACTCGTTGTATCATCATCTGACATGATCCCCACCTGGTGGGCGTCTCAGTTGTGAGCATGTGCTTTGGAAGACCCAGCTCATCCTGAGCCATGGCCAGGTCCCTCCTTTTCTTCCAAGAATATGAAAAGGCTGCCACTATTTTTTTGCAGACTCCAACTGCGCGTTGTATGCGGTCATCTTTCACAGCTCTCTCTGTAAAAACAACAAAGAAAGTATGTTAGTTTGCTAATACTAATATTAAATTAATTAGTACAGATTCATTAATATATAGCCCCAAAATATTCCCCCCCCCCCCACCACCACCACACACAAATTATTCCAATAAACCCACACATAGTAAGTTGAAGATAAATCTCAAATCATGACAAGTCATAATAATATAATAACTAGTGCTTACCAATGGCTAGGTGAAGCCTGTGACCGAAGCATTGGAGTCAATGATGTTGGCTCCACTGTCTGTTGTTATGGCCACAAGTCTCTGCTCAGAAAGCCCCCAGGAATCAAGTGCCTCTTGCAAGCCTGCTGCGAGTAACTCGCCGGTGTGGTCATCGGGGAAATAGCTTGTTTGCAGACAATGACTACGCAACACCCAGTCCTCACTTATAAAATGAACAGTCAGGCTTAGGTATGGTTCCATGCTGTGACTAGACCACAAATCAGTCGTTGCTGAGAAGTGGGGAACTGTAGCCACGTCTGCTTCTAGCTTGGCTCTGTGCTTTTGGTACAAGTTGGGGATTGCTGTTTGGCTGAAGTATTTTCGACTTGGTAAAACATATCTGGGATCCAGTATTTTAATCATGTCCCTGAAGCCTTCTTTCTCAACAGTACTAAGTGGTACCATGTCTTTGGCTATGTGGATGGTGATGGCGTTTGTAATGTCGTTCCACCGTTTGCTTTTCTTGTCGTAGGCAGTCCCCCTAGCAAACGCGTCTTTGAGTGACATTTGCCTCGTCTTTTCTCCCGCAGTGCCAACTTTACCTGCAGACGTGGAGGACGCAGATCGTAGTTTCATGCATTTTTGATATTCCAGGACATGCTTGTGGCTGAGGTGATGAAGCAAATTGCTTGTGTTGCCTTCTGCGGCTACAACTTTAGCCCGACAGCATTTGCAGAATATTGTTGTTTGTTCGACGTCGGATTTTTTAAAGCCGAAGAATTTCCAAACAACAGACACGGCTCCTCTTTTGGGCACAAGTTCTTCTGTGTCATTGAAGTTTCAGAACTTTCGCCGTGTTTATCCATTTTTTCACCGCTCAACGACGTCCGTACGCTTAACACAGGCTGTGCTCTCTCACATGCTGCTTGTTTGGTGCAGCTGCTAAACAGTCCCCCTCTCAAACAATGTCCGGCGGCGCAACGTTCCGCCGCTCTGTGTTCCCCACGTTCCTACGCTACACACTCACCGGTATTGGGGTATATGAAAAATTCATATCATTAAAAAAAAAGCACCGGTATTCGGTATGAACCGGTATACCGCCCAGCACTACCTTCAGAATGATGGTTTTTTTTAATGTTAAAATAATGTAAAGCAATGTTTCCACTACCAGTTACCATTAGGTACTTTGCACCCCTTTCCACTACACAGTTACAACTCTCGACTCGGTTTAGGTGCTTTTCAATCACAGCTGAGTTCTTCATAGTTCCTCCTCAGTAAAAATTAAACTTATCAACCAGCGCATCCAGCGTTTACCATTAATAAATGAGTCTGTGGCGGCCGCGACTCTCTCTCTCACGCTAGTGCACACACGCACACATACACACACACGGCAGAAGGGCAGGTCGTGTGGTGACGGTAATAAACATATATGCGCTAAATCGTATTCAAATTGCTATCCGCTCCCCATCAGACCGTCCGACGGGGGAGGGGTTAAGACAAGCGCTTCTGCCCCTCAGCTCTGTGTGTGTGTGTTCATCTCTCGTGATCTGTTTAGATTAATAAACACAAATAGGCTACAAATACACATTGGCCTCATTGTCAATCGCGGTGTTTTGTTTTGAAAATTGACCAGATTCTCTCGTGTTTCTCGACCCGGCCGCAGAGGATTTGGACACCGAAATGAAAATGACCCCGCTTCTTGGCGCTTCCGTGTCTTTTTCCTTGTTGTGATAATTTCTTTACAAAAATAAACGGTCAGAGATATTGTGGACATTACCACTGCTCTGCTCCACCGTTTATTTTTGTAAAGAAATCATCACAACAAGGAAAAAGTGTTTGTTTCTGTGGCGGGGAGAGCAGGCGCTCTGCGATCGGATAGTAATGTCTTTCCAGGATGATTCAGAGTTAGGCTGTCTGATTAACATTAACAAATAAGTGCATTACATATCATTACAATATCACGGAAAAGTCAATTTCCAGTAGTTCAACCCCAACCATGGTTTCTATATTAAAAATGGTTAAAAAAAAAACGTGATTGTCACTGTCAGCCTGTTAGAAAAACATTTTACTGACCCCAGCTGAGACCCCCCCCCCCCCAAAAAAAAAAAAAAAACTCTTCGGATCTGAACGATTCACACAAGTCACCTAATTGGTCATGAAAAAAGCGAGTTTCGCTTTTCGGCGCGCTGCATCCCTGTGTACACTTAATGAGTTCAGTGGTGTGTCATATGGATTCCAGTCATGTGCCATAGATATTTGATTGTTTTTTGAGTGTTTGTTGTGGTTGAAAGAATTGCCCCCATAGGTTTGTGTTGTTGCTATCCCTAGCGCCGTCTAGCCATGGTGTAACTCCGGTTTGCCTGCATCAATTTTAGTCACGTTCTCTGCTCCCCCCAACACTGGGTGACCATCAGGACGACAATTTAGGGGTAAAAAAAAATGGGCAGAATTCTCCTTTAATCGCCGTTTGTCTCTGTATGTTTGTCTTTCTGATCTTCCATCACGGACTGATCTCTCACAGCTACAGCTGCGGGTCCGACTGCCCGTCACTTCTCTGTCCCTCCCTCCTCTCTCTGCCTGGCCCGCTCTAACTCCGTCTGACTGATCTGGCATCTGTAATCACGTTCATAAAGGTCTCCCTTCGTCTCTGGGCTAAAAGAGGGGTCTTTATAACTTGTGTCATAGTCAGACATGCTTACGTTAACTACGTTGACACTTACGTTAACTATCCGAGCAGTAAACAGCGTGAAACAAGTAAGGGATAATGTATAGTTCGGAGGTTGTTATGGAGAAATAAACCCCGACAGGTTGTATGGTTTCATTCAAGTTGAATGAATCATGTTGAATGAAACCTTCCATACAACCTGTCGGGGTTTATTTCTCCATAACAACCGACCAACTGTACATTATCCCGCTTATTACACGGTTTACGAGTGAAATAATTAATTTGAAACATAATGTTGATCAAAACACGACTTTCATCGATTTAAAATTGCATTTAGCGAATCTGCAAGACCGGTCACTTCCGCTGTTTTGCCGAGCCTCCTTGTGTGTAATCCTATCTGTCATAAACAAGAGATTAACTTTACTGTTTACGGGGTGCGTTTGTGTCGCGGAGTCGCGGTGCCACCGAGACGAGAGGAGAGCTGACACTGGGTCAGAGGCTCTGATCAGCAGGTTTGGTTTCCAGCCACGATGTGGAAGGAGCCTCCACTCTCCTTGCAACAAGTTACAAGTCGTTTATCTAACATCACTATTAGTCCGAAGCTGTTTAATGACGGTAAAAATGAAACACAAGGTAAATATCCTGCATAGTTTCTCTTTTCTGTGCTGCGCTGATCAGAGCGGCGTCCTTAGCAACGGTCTGTTATACTTGACGACGGTCTGTTATACAGAAATAACAGACCGCAGAACGCAGCGCTGGACCAATCAGAGAGCAGCATTCAATTCATGGGTTGCAGTGACGTCACGTCGAAGGGACCGCCGCCATATTTGTGTCCGATTTGACAGGTCTCCTCATATGACAGCATGCAAACTGCAGGATGGAAATGACAGTTTCTTGACAAAATGACAGGGTTTCATACATCCTGTCTGGGTTTATATCTCTATAACAACAGACTAACCCTATATTATCCCACTTATTACACAGTTTATTAATTAATTAATTAATTTGAGACGTAATGTTGATCAAAGTCCTTAGTCCGGTCACTTCTCCGCTGTTTGCTCCTCACCCTCCTCTCGGTCGACTCGTGTGTAGTTGTTTTCAACGAGCTTTGATAATCAATCAGTAGATTGATGAATTATCATGTAAATGTTACGATGTGCGCATTTATGTCGTCCTGTCTGTCATAAGAGATTACGATACGGGACACGTTTGTGTCACGGACTCGCGGTGGCACAGACACAGCTGGTCACAGCTGTGACACTGCGCTGGCCCGTCCGCTCTGATCGCAGGTTTGGTTCCAGCAGCGGTGAGGGAGGCAGAGAGCCTCCACTCTCCCTCTAACAAGCTACAAGTCATGTTTCTAACATCACAATTAGTCTGAAGCTGGTAAAAATGAAACACAAGGTAAAAATCCTTGATAGTTCTCCTGCCCTGCTCCGCTGATCAGAGCGGCGTCCCTAGCAACGGCCCGTTTTACTTAGCAACGCTCTGTTATACAGAAATAAAAGACCCTAAATGCAGAATCAATGAGTAATTAATAAGAAAGTAATCAAAATGCTGAATTCAATATATCCATGTTATTAAAAAAAAGTGAATCCCCTCTTTTTGTGAGACTTGTCACAGGCTCACAGCCCATGCTGCCACTGATAGACTGCCTGCAGTCAACCATTTATTCCGCCTATAACTTTACGTCTTTTGGGATGGAATAAAACTGCAGTCCGGGTTTTTTTTGGCGACTGCTATCACAGTCAACAGCACAATATAATCCTGGCATCTTTCAAATAACGTCAATTTTCGGTCTCTTGCTGATTTCCTCCTCCTACTCCACTTGTTCTGGTAACGTGACGCTGTGATCTGTGACCAGATTGCCCTGATTCGGACACAAATATGGCGGCGCAGAAACACAGTGACGTCATGTGAATCTAATGAATAGCTTGTTTTCAGTCACGTGGTTATGATGACGCGAAGGGGGCGGGGCGATGTCAGATGGAGGGCAGGAAGTGGAGAGCGGTGCCTGAAAATAATGGAAAGCGAGTACTCCGAAGCTTTTGGTCGAGCCTGCACGTAGCAGGTATCACCAAAAATTAGAGAAATATATCGGATACGATCCATACAGGGGTGAAAGTAAGCCGGTACGGTCCGGTACTGTGTACCACTAAAAGATTCAGAGGCGGTACGCAGTACCAGGAAGATCATGAGAGAGATAAAAAATAAATAAATAAAATAAAAAGTAAAAAAAATAATAAATCTAATTTCACATGAATTCCCTGTGGTTTGAAATGATTTCTGTGAAATTGTCTTGGTTATTATTATAACACAGTGTTACGAGATCCCGACCCGATCAAAGACAGAGACATGATACTTTCTGTGCGCAGCAGCGCTCTGCCCTGGGACGTCAGCAGCACCACCTGCAGCAGCTGCAGTGTGCAGTTGTGCAGCTGTGCACCGCGGAACGCGCCGCTCGCTCACTGCTGCTGAAGACTGAACCTTTTTTTCCGGTACCGTGAAACTTTGCCCTCAGCGCGTCGTGGCGAGTCCTGTCGGGACCGACGCGGACGTTACACGCGGGCCGGAGCACGCGCTGGGTCTCGGTGCGGCTATGTTGAGCTCGCGGTCTGTTTATGTGAACGCGGCTCCAGCTGCTCGGTGTGCGCCACAGCGGTGGTCCGCGTTTAGACCATAGTAGGCTACATCCATGATGGTTTGAAGCAGAGAAAAAACAAACGTGTGTAAAAACAAAACGGAGCTGAAAAATGAAACAATAAGTCAGTTTTGCACCAGTCTGTGGAAACAGCCTAAAGTGAATGAATGACAGCAACAGTTGTATCATTGAACTACTGGAAGATAAAAGTAATGACTACATGACTTTCCGTTTGTGTTTGGGCATTTACCACTTTAACTCTGTTTTTACTTCATTGTTAAACCACAGTAGGCTAGAGCTTAAATACAAGTTTGATGAGAAACTGTTAGGCTATTTATTTATTAAATCAAGTAGCCAATTTAGAAGCACGTGTTTTTTTCTTCTAATTAAATCGTGGTATTGTATATGTATCGAGAATCGTGGAAATTTACTAGTATTGGTGTCGATATATAAGAAAGCTCCAGTCTCGATGGCGAGACCGCAGGCTGTTTGCAGGCTATGATATGTTCTTTTTTATTTATTATGGGGATCAATAGGCTACCTGACATTGTCCTGGGCCAGTGGTTAGAATGGTGGGGCCAGCGATCTTCAAAATTTCCTTTATTGTCTACCCCTGACCCAGCCTTCGAAACGTGTACCACGTTTAACGTTTGTTGCAAAATGTCCCAATTAAAATCAGTAATAATAACAATAATGCAGAGAAAAATAACTTTTGGTAATAGTACCGGCAAGAATTTAAAACTACTTTCACCCCTGGATCCATACAACCTTAAATCGGGAGAAAGGAAGCAGTGAAACACACCGCCTCGACCAGAGCGATTGATATAACAGAGTGGCGACACTCCCATAGGACTCCCATAGAAATACCGAGTAATGTTAAGTCATAAAGTGGTAATAATCTTTGCCATGTACAGTAACCATGTCGATTTAACAAAATAAAATTTATTAGACTGATCGGTTCATTGTAAAACATTTATTCATTTACGTAAATGTGGTGATTTCAGTCCGTAGCCCAGAAGCAGCCCTGTTCACTTTTCATTCAAACAAACTAATGCCACTGCCACAGTTAAATTTCATCAATGAGACCAGCATTAAATCTCCTAAAAATAATTTAACCAGCCAGCGGTAAACCTCTAAAAGCAGGCGGATACGTTACTTGGCTCGTTTTCTCCGACGGGAGGAGGACGGTCGGCCCCGCCGGCAGATCAGCTCGGTAGAGCGGCTGCTGCTGCTGTGACAGCCGCTGCCCTGGTCCCCCGGTCGGGGCTCACACAGACTCTGCACTTCTCCCAGAACAAACATCGGAGCAAATTCCCAAGCGTTATAAACTGACCACAGACTCTGGATTAAACGGTGACGTGTTAACAGCGCTAAAGCCAGTTAATTAAAACAGTTTTTTTAGCAGCTTTACTGGCTGTAAACTGCATGCTAATTTCTGTTAGCCCGTCTATGGTGTTTTACATATACGTTAGCATTAAGCTAGCGGGCTTTATATGCTTAGTTGTGACACTGGCTGTGTGTGTTTTGAACGTTGTTTCAAACTATGTGGGTTTGGCTGAACATCGTTGATGCTTAAATATATATTGCCGCTTAATATATTGCTTTACTCCTCTTTCTATGTGCCAGTTTTACTGTAGAACAGGCTAGGAGACCGTTTGTTTACTATGGTCACTTTCGTCCCTCCCACACACCGTTTTACGGTCAGTTGTTGAAATTTGAGTCCTTTCTGTCTTACTACCTTAGGAACTCTCAAGTAACTTTTTTGATTTTCCCGGTTTGACCGTTTTGAACAGCCGTAGACAGCGCAGACAGTAGGCATTTTCCTATTGTTTTCCTGCGGGCAAAACACTTCCTGCCCTCCATCTGCAGTCGTGACGTTCCACGTCGTCGATTTAAAGTCGCCTCAACAAAGACGTTAGTTTAGTCTTAATAACTTCCGATAAAATTGTTGATGCTGTTAGGTTAGATTCAATTTAGACCTTGATGATCACCACTGATATACATGTATAATCCAGACATTGATTACTACCTCTGATCTATCCTCTAGTTAGACACTGATGATTACCTCTACCTCTGATCTCTTATTCAGACACTGATGATTACCTCTAATATATAATCTAGACATTAATCAATACCTCTGATCTATTTTGCTGTTCTGCCATACACATACTACCTCGTTGATTGAGAAACACGTACAATTAGAAATGCATTAAAGAACACTGAGATTACCCTACACTTGACCCTGATCTAAGTGAACACAGAACTGATTGTACACCACATGTATCCCTCTTTAGCATGTATCACATGCATTCCTCTTATAGACTAACCTTTTGTCGACTGTGTAGCATAAGTGAATGTGTTGATTGAGCTGTAGCTTCCTGGAAGGCATAGTGAGGAAGAAGCAAGTGGAGGTCAGAAGGCCAGGAGTTTAAAAGTGCACACATACACTCATCTTATTAAAATATATTAGATCTTCATATGTTTCCTCTTTAGTTAATCTATCTAACAAGTACTAATTATATTAAATACATTAGATCATCTTATGTTTCTTCTTTAGATAATCTTTTTATCAAGTATGTTAAAGGAATATGCATTTTCTAAATTGATCATCTGGCAGGCAGAACACTAGTGTTGTTCAAGCTTAGTCTTACCACTCTTGTCAGCTCTGCTTATTAAAGTCATAATTTAACAAGTTGTTTTCGTGAGAATCGTTCAGCTTGGGCTCTCTCAAGGTTAAAGGGTAACTTCAGTATGTTGCTCATCAGTAGACCTATTCATTCTGCTCTCCCTCTTGTAACAAATTTATGATCATCCAACACGAGGAGATGATACAAACAGGGAGCAAGACGTAGGCAGGTGTCCTTGGGGGAAGATAAGAGAGCAGGATGCTTATACCCACGAGAGGCCCAAAGCAGAGTAGGGAGGGCTCTTCTCTTTCAGGGTGCTGTCTCCAGAAGATTGGATGGTTCGTGTGCCAAGGGGCTGGGACCAGCCCGTGCACCAACAAAGGGAGAACTAAGTTTAAACCAAAGTTCCTCCCCATCAGTTTTAACCAATAGAAATTAATTACACACACACATAGTGCGAAGTATATTAAGAGCATTGTGACGTTTTTTCGTCATTCTTCTCTGGGCGGGTGATTGCAGCTAACTGCTTGCAGACTGCGATTTCCTTAACAGTGAAGATCCTTGTACAAGTCTTTTGATGATCCAACTTTAATAAATGGTCAACTAGAACGTCGTTGTCTGTCCTCTCTCAAATCAACGAACACGCATTTGTTGTTTTCCTCTTTTTTACCGCAACAAATTTTGGTGACCCCGACGTGATTTGAGAAGAGACCTAGAGATTGAAGACCGGGACAGGCGGCCTGCCAGCCTTTGCCGCCACCGGAGCCACTTCTCCAGACTCCTCACCACTCACAGGGGCCCCAAGGATAAGGTAAGCAGAAACCTGTTGTAAGAATAAAACCAAATTCTGCATATTGAATATTCTAAATTTTGTGAGTGAGGAGGAGGTAAGGTGAAGTGTCATAAAATTTAATAATAAGTGTTAAATGTTAATGATGAAAATGATTGACTAAATGCATAAGTTGGATCATTAAATGTGTTACTGGTTGAAATTCCGTTGGGGGAAGGACCCATAAAAACATTTTTAAAGGTTTGGTTATTTGTACTGGTTGAAGATTCCGTTGGGGGAAGGACCCATAAAAACATTTTTTAAAGGTTTGGCTATTTGTACTGGTTGAAGATTCCGTTGGGGGAAGGACCCATAAAAACATTTTTTAAAGGTTTGGTTATTTGTACTGGTTGAAATCCCGTTGGGGGAAGGACCCATAAAAACATTTTTAAAGTTTGTTTATTCGTACTGGTTGAAATCCCGTTGGGGGAAGGGCCCATAAAAGTTAAAAGTGTGATGTTTGATTTGGCCGACAATTGTTTGTATTTACTTATTTATGACACTGGTTGAAATTCCGTTGGAGGAGGGGTCCATAAAAAAGCTAAGAGTATCATTCGGTTCGGCTGAGTAATGGTTGAATAATGCTTGCATTAAGTGTCTGATAACATTTGCAGTGTCTGATGTGTGATTCTGTCGACTGAGAATCCGTGGAGGGTTTGTCGACAGGAGCGTTTCTGTGTTCCTGGTGTAACCTGACTGATGTGTGGTTTTGTCGACTGAGAAACCACTAAAGTTGCTGACAATGGCGTTTTTGTTCTCCAGCTGTGTTGACCTGGTATAAACATTAATGACTCTTCAACAAAACAGTACTGCTGTTCTTCCTTGTGGCTCTGGAGGCTGACAGTAGATAAAGAGGCCCGCTGCCGTAAAAGTTGGAGCGTGGCTGTTGACCTCCCATTGACTGAGGGCTGATGCTCATGTTGTGTGTGTGTGTTTGAGCATGTGGTGATAATTACTGACTGGAGCCACGGGAGAGTCTGAAGCTGTCCGCGGCCTCTGAAGGGGTTTCAGAGGGGCTGAGCTGCGTTTTGATGGAATGATGTATGCCGTGTGTGTTGTTTCAGTGATGAACGTCACTCATTTAAAAAGTAACTTTCGAGTTGGGTTGAGTGGTGCGTTTGGGTCATTGTAAGTAAAATCCCTATGACTCCAGGTTTGTTCTGTCCGGAAAACCATGGTTCAGTGTGAAAATGCGTTTCATTGTTGACATGCGCACTTGACAATTGCTGGTCTGACTTAAATAATGTACTGCAGTACGACAATTTGGCCCCCTCTGGTGTCTGAAACAAAAAGTTGCAACTAAAATTTTTTTCCAGAACCATTGGCTCCCTCTAGTGTACTTCCAGGGGAGCGACAACTAAAAAAAAAAAAAAAAAAAAAAAAAATTCTGAATACCAAATTTAAAACTGAGCACTCTGTCACCATCTGGTGGACACGAGTAGGTGTTTAAATCAATTAAAGCCACAACAAAGAACATACACTTATTTACTTAAAACACAACAACAAACTAGGAAGCGATTATTACAATTAAACTGTAAATGAATAAAACATAAATAATAAAACATCTGTTAATAAAACCATGGCTTTTACGTTTGAAACTAGTTAAACGTGATCACGTTACAACTCATTAATATAAATCTGGTAATAAAATACAAGTGAAATTACAGCTGTCTAACTAGATGAAAAGTTAATGAATAATTAACAATAAAGTAAAAACAAAAGATATTTTTAAAATATGAATAGCCTGAATCAAGATTCTTAACTGTGTCCCGGTTAGATTACATCAATTAAAACTTTGTTAAATAATTACACTACAAAATAGCAGAACAACTTCCCTACTTTAAGCTGCTCCACAGTGGGAATGAATGATGTATCTGACTGAGTGGCTGACTGTTGTGTGAACTGACTGTTTGTGATTGATTGTTTGACTGTATCTGACTGATTGGCTGACTGTTTTGTGATATGACCGCTGGCGACTGATTATTCGATTGCATCTGGTGAACCCATTGCTGTTCATTGCCTGGATGATTGGTGAAATGATTGGTGGCTGACTGAGGTGTGGATTTGCTGGTGGTGTCTCGTTAATTGAGGAATCAATTAAGATTGATTCCTTGACAACTGTGACACAGTATAAAACTGATTGATTGATGCATTAATTAATCTGCCAATTGATTTAATTGTTTGGTTAATTTCTTGCACTGAAACTAAATTGCTTAATTGATAATTGAATTCTATATTTTAATTCTAATCTAATTTGCCTGTTCAATTGTTTAATTAATTATTTGCTTACAGGTAAATTACAATTAAATCATTGATTAAAAAAAAAAAAAAAAAAAAAAAAAAATTATATAAATGAAAATTTATCTTGAAACAAGATTTGGAAACTGAAATTTATGTGATTTTATTATTGATCAACAGGTAATTTGATCAATTATTTTGATTAATTAAAAAAAAAAAAAAAGAGGGACATAATGATTCTTTTAAAAAAAAAAAAAAAAAAAAAAAAAACTATTTGACGACTGACCATTAACTGACATGAGGTTTGCATATTAAAATAATGATAACAGGTTAGTTAATTTATTAATTGATTACTTACCAATTACTTAAAAAAAAAAAAAAAAAAAATTTTTTTTTTTTTTTTGTCGCCCCATACAATCTTATTTCTAAATCACAATACACTATTACAGATAACAAGGTGTTTTGCCGTGAGAGGACGACTCTGGACAGATGAGACTCTCTGTGAACTTGGACACTTTGAGCGTTATTGAAGAAGTTGAAGAAGGAGAATTGGGACCTGATCCAACACAGACTGCCCTAGTCCAGATCCACCAAGAAGAAACAGCTGAGATACTCCTAGTCCGACAATACTGGGAGTCAATTACAAACATTGAACATACACTAAGAAGACTTACTTGGCTTATCCCAGTTTACGTAGTGATAATATTATTGGCCATCTTCTTCACCTTTTCAGTCCGAAGCCTGCTTCCAAAACCCTGACCTTTTACTATAACGTCGCCATGGATTCATCCCCTGAGAACCAAGGACAATTGAAAGAGTGGATCATCAGAAAGATGGAAGACGCGGCACAAACAGCAGGAGGAACTGGTCGTGATGCGAGATCAACAGTGGCAAAGGAATGGGGACGATGGATAGCTAAAGGATTCCTGGCTTCTGATCCAGCCACAGCGCTCCCCAGCGCAGCCGCCGTCCTATGCATGTCATCCCATGCACCCTCAGCCTACAGAGAGGCCAAAGCAGCCTGGGAGAAAGGAGGGAAACCAATCTGGAAGAAGAGGACGCTTGAAAAGCTAAAGGAAAAAGCCACGACGATCACTACAATTT
Organism: Trachurus trachurus; assembly: GCF_905171665.1. Classification (NCBI taxonomy): domain Eukaryota; kingdom Metazoa; phylum Chordata; class Actinopteri; order Carangiformes; family Carangidae; genus Trachurus; species Trachurus trachurus. The sequence goes on from NC_139893.1 coordinate 32,361,451, forward strand.
GTGGTCACATGTCACAAGCAATTAAAAAAGACACAACAAAAACAGACAAAGAAGCCACGCCTGACAATGACAAGGGAAAGAATGGAGATGATGGGCTCAACAGGATGACACACGTGGGCCTATATCCCACACTACCAGGATCTGCGCCCACAGATGTCCCCCACCCTCTGCCCCCACCATACGCTCCTGCACCTGCACCATGGGATGGCAACCGTCAAAAGATCCCACTCCAAGCTCCTCTGGTGCCCATCACAGCTGGATCACTGATGGTGAACTCTGGTCTCTTGGATATCCCTGATCGTTCCATTGAGGCTTTAACATACCTCCCCCACAAGAAAGAGGAGTCAGTTGGAGATTTGGTGAATGTCATACAAACCCAGAATCAACAACTGAGAGCACAAAAGGTCATCCTAGACAAACTGGCAGGCCTTACCCTGGAACCTCAACCTCCCAAGAGGGCCGATGTACGTCCTGTGGAACCCCAACCTCCTAAGAGGCCCGACGTAAATCTCATGGATGCTCAGCCATGGGACATGGACTGCCTGAGACAGCAGGTTTCCCGTTCGGATCAAAAACCACTGCCAGATGACGACAGTGCAGGAACAATGGCACGCCCTGGCGACATGAGATCCCCTGCCCCCAGTTACACCTTGCCATCAGCCGGTGGAGAACTGGGAGCCCCTGGCCACTCGGAGCTAGGGCCCCTAGACTGTGACGGAAATGAGGAAGAGGATGAAGAACGACGGGAGTATAGGAGGATGTGTGTCCTTACTGGTGAATATGCTGATTATATTCCAAGAGAGACAGCTACCCCACTAGCTCCTTCCAAGGCTCCACGAGGTACACCAGACTGTCGCGGTTCAGATTCCTCATCCCACAGGTCACCATACGGCCTCAGACCAAGAGACCGCCATCCTCAACCTAGACCTGGCAACTATCCCCTCAGACTCGGAGGAAATGGAGCGGCAGTCTACGTTCCTTTTCAACACAGAGACATGGAGGGACTCGTGGAAAAGCTGCCAACCCTCACAGGTGGAGCAGGACCATGGATAAGGCAGTTTGAAAGTCTCACTGCTGGAGAAGTTCTGTGTCTGGGAGACATAAGAGGGCTCTTGGCCAGAGCTGAAGGGGTATCTGATGCAACTCGCCTGATGAGAGCAGTTGGAATCAATGCAAATCTCCCCAATGATGCCCCCTTCAACCAATACCGTAACCTCTTGTGGAACTCATTGAGGAACGCCTACCCAACACCGCAAGACTTGCTCACTGTGAGATCCCTGAAAATGCGTGACGAAGAGGAGATCCTGGAATACATAAAAAGAGCAGAGAGAGTTTGGGAAGAAAACACTGGCTCCAGACATGACAGCAGCTTCCAACAAATTACCTTCTTTAGAGACCAGTGTCAGAGAGGCCTACCTGATTCAGTGAAAGAGAAACTGGACGACATTGTGGGACTAGCGGGAGAGACAGAACAGAAATGGAGAGAGACAGTTGTTCATTGGTACAACCGTTACAGCTCAAAGCAATCTGCTGAAAAACTTGAGATGGAACGTATCACCAACGCCTTGGTCAAGCTGCAGATGCGTGAAGCCAGTGCCCAACAGAAGGAGAAGCCCAAAGCAAAGCAGATGGTTGCGACTGCCCTGGTTCCCCCTGTTGAAGGAACCTCACCACCCCCTGCCCCTGCCCAACTCCAGGTACAAGCCCCTGCCCTCCCTCAGACTGTACCAGTGGCCCCAGTGCAACCACCAGCTTCCCCAGCAGTTGCTCCACCCCAGCTGTACGCTCCAGCCCCGCCACAACCACAGCAGTACGTCCCAGCTCCCCCTCAACCACTGGCTCCACCACAGCCACAGCAATATGTTCAAAATTACACCCTGCCCCAGCCCCAGCAGCCTGTTGTGATGTATCCCCAACCCCCACAACCGACCCCTACAGCTGTCTACCAGTTACAACAGCCTCCTGTTGGTTACCCACAACAGAACCCTGGAGTCTATCAGCACCAGAACCAGTGGTCAACAATGAGAAGAAGTTTCCACAGAAGACCATACCCATCCCGTACTCAGCGTACGTACGGACAGTGCCATGGATGTGGCCAATTCGGACATTGGATCAAGGACTGCCCACAAGGCCAAGCCCCACAACAGAATGGATTCTCCAGAGGAGGGAGAGGTGGCCAAACTTCTCCGCGTCAGATGCCGCAGATAACCCAAGCCCAACCAGACTATCTACCTCAATGTTGACGGGATCCTGAGTCTCTTGCAAGTCAGCTGTTTCTATCTGGAGCTGAGCCAATGGTGACTTGCAGGATCAATGGTGAAATGTTTGAACTGATGGTTGATACTGGAGCTGCGATATCAACTATCAACACCCCCATGCCTCTATCAACACAGACCATCACCATTGTCGGGTACTCAGGAAAACCACAGATGCAAAAATTTTCAAATCCATTGGTTGTACAATTTGGCCAACAAAAACTTTCACATCAGTTTCTCTACGCCCCTGAATGTCCTCTGAACCTACTAGGAAGAGATTTACTATCGAAACTTGGGATCACTATCCAATGTGATGACCGAGGACTGATCATTCATCCCCCTTCCGACACACTCACCCCGAGGGCCAGAATACTCTACATGGCTCCCACTCAGAGTTTGACTGATAAGCAAACCGAAGTCTTCTGGTCACGCCTGGTTTCAACTGGAGAAAAGACGCCGCATGTTCAGTATGCCTACATGGACTGGAAGCCATGGATCCAAACCAAGCTCACGCTCAAAGAGCCGCCAGATCCCCTACACTGCACCTACAACTTCATCATCACTTCTGATGAAGAATACTCACAGGCCTGGGCTGAAGACAGAGAACGACAAACAGAGATCTTGGAAATTGGAGACATCTACCTTGGAAAGGAGGGAGTTGCAGCCCACTGTCAGCTAACTCCTGAACAGAACATCTGGTACATTCTTGATTCACACTCCGCGCCACATGTCACACTGGCCATCGGAAAAGGACATGAAGCAAAGTCACTAGGGCCCATGGTGAAGAAGGCCCTGCAGGTGGAATGGACTCCAGCACATCATCCCCGACTCTACAGAAATGAGGAGGCAGACATGTGGAAGATATCGTTTTCCAGCACGGAATCAGCAGTCCTGGAGGTTAATGATCTGTCACGATGTTATGGCCTCGACTCAGCTGATCATCCCGACACCACAAGGCTGATTGCTCACGTCCCATCCTCTCTGTGGACCACAGGCCCATATGACGTCGGCCTCATCGCCAACCATCCTGTTCAGGTCACACCCTTACCGGACCAACACCCTGTCTGGAGACCCCAATATCGCCTAAAACCAGAACAGGAAGCTGGAATTGCAGACACCATCGATGGACTCCTACAAGCTGGAGTGCTGGTCCCTTGTCGATCACCGTGGAACACGCCCATTCTCCCAGTCTCGAAAGGTGAAGGAAAAGGATGGAGAATGGTGCAGGACTTCAGAGCTGTCAACGACGCTACAACACCAACTGCTCTACCTGTTCCAGATCCCTATCTGGCTCTACAGAACCTAACCCCTTCACACATGTACTTCACAGTCATAGACTTGGCCAACGCCTTTTTCTGCCTACCTTTGACTCCAGACTCTCAACAGATCTTCGCCTTTACGTACAAAAATCAACAGTTTACGTATCTACGGCTCCCGCAAGGATTTCGCGATAGCCCAGGTCTGTTCAACGACGCCCTTCGCACTGGTCTCCAGGACTTGACCCTGCCAGAGGAGGTTGTACTCATTCAATATGTTGACGACCTGCTGTTGGCTGCACCGACTGTGGAAACTTGTCTCCAAGCCACACATTCTCTCCTAACCAAGGTTGCGACCCTCGGTTATAAAGTCAAGCAGGAGAAGATCCAGGTTTGCAGACGGACTGTCACGTTCTTGGGGAGAGAAATCTCTGCTGAAGGACACACACTCACCACCAGCCAAAGAAATACCATTCTGAACCATGGCAAACCTGTCACCGTGCAGCACATGTTGGCCTTCCTTGGCCTCACTGGCTACAGCAGAAACCATGTACCTAACTACGTCAACCTGACACAACCTTTGAGGGACATTATATCAACCGCAGGAAACAGAAACCTGAACGCCACTCTTGCCTGGACTGCTGAGGCTGAAAGAGCTTTCACTGACACTAAATGCGCCCTTTCAACTGCAGCTTCGCTCACAAGTCCGGACTACACTTCCCCTTTCCACTTGGATGTTTCTGAAAAGGATGGCATTGTGAATGCCGTCCTTTATCAGAAAAAGGAGGGAGAAAGGAGAGTCTTGATGTATCACAGTTCAAGATTGGATGTCATGGAAACTGGACAAGGAGGCTGTGCACGACATCTTGCCGCCTTAGCAAAAGCAGTGACAAAGACAGAACACATGATAATGTGCCATCCAATGAAGATCAACACCAACCATGGAGTGGTAGCATTCCTCAACTCCAGTGCATTCACTTTCTCCCCGTCAAGGAAAATCAGAATCTCAACTGCGCTGACACAGCCACACATCTCCTACTACACAGAAGCAATCAATCTGGCCAACAACATGACTACAGAAGAACATCTACCACACAATTGCTCTGAAGTCGCAGCAAAAGATGTGAAACTCAGGCCAGACCTTCAGACAAAGCCACTGGAGGAACCAGACCTTATCCTTTACACCGATGGCTGCTGCTACAAAGGAGAGCAAGGAAATGTTGCTTCATATGCGGTTGTGAAACAAACTGGAAACAGACATGAAGTACTGGAACAAGGAATCATACCACAACCAGCATCAGCACAACTAGCTGAAGTAATAGCTCTGACCAGGGCTTTACAACTGAGTGAAAAACAAAGAGTCAACATCTACACTGACTCCGCCTACGCACATGGAGCTGTGCATGTGGATGGACCACAGTGGGTGAGAAGAAGTTTCCTGACCACAGCAAACACCCCTGTGAGACACAAAGAACAACTAGAAGAACTGATCAGAGCTGTGCTTCTACCACAAGCGGTAGCAGTCATGAAATGCAAAGGACATCAAAAGAGCTCCTCCAGCGTAGCAAGAGGAAATGAAGCTGCTGACGCTGCAGCCAAAGAAGCAGGAGGATACCGAGGACAAATGATGGCAGTTGCTGCTGTGCAACTCCCAAATTTAACTGAAGAAGACATCAAAGACATGCAAGACAAGGCAGGTGCATATGAGAAGAATGAGTGGTTAAAGAAAGGCGCCACCCAAAAGGAGGGACTCTGGAGAGCCCATGATGGAAGACTTGTGGCTCCCGCCAAGTTGTGTCAGCTGCTGCTGAAACAGGCTCATGGACCAGCCCATGAGAGCAAAAAGACCACACTGAAAAACATTGACATCTTGTGGTGGCATCCACATATGACAAGCCTAGTGGACAACTACATCACTGAATGTACTGTCTGCAATGAACATAACCCAAAACCCACCTACAAATGCCCTATGGGAAAATTCCCGGTTCCAGATGCCCCATTCAAAGACATCACCATCGACTTCACTGATATGGGAGCAGAAAACCGAGTACAAGGGTACAGATACCTGCTGGTCATGGTCGACAGATTCTCCAAATGGGTTGAAGCTATCCCCTGCAGAAGAGAAGATGCAAAGACTGTGGTGAAATGGTTGGAAAATGAACTGATCCCCAGATATGGTGTTCCACGAACCATAAAATCTGACAATGGTACCCATTTCAATAATAAACACCTGGAAGAAGTCGAAAAGGCTCTGGGAATCACACACAAGTTTGGATCTGTCTACCATCCAGCCTCGCAGGGTATTGTGGAAAGAGCAAACCAAACTCTGAAAAGGAAAATTGCAAAGATCTGTGCAGACACAAAACTCTCGTGGGTTGAAGCCCTACCGCTGGCTCTGATGTCAATGAGGAGCTCACCTCATGGCAAAACACACTTGACACCTCATGAGTTGTTGACTGGTCGCCCAATGCCTGGTCCACCAAGAGAAGGAGGTCACCTCCCAACCCTGGACCTGTGGGAAATTGACTGTGATGACTATATGACTGCCCTCACTGCCCTGACTAGAGTTTTGTGCAAACAGGTGCAGAACGTGGGAGAAGAAACGGACCAGAAGTCAACAAAGACTCCTGTTTTGAAAGTGGGAGATTGGGTACAGGTGAAAGTCCATAAGAGAAAGTGGTCTGAACCCAGGTGGACAGGACCGTACGAGGTAATTGAGCACACCTCACACGCAGTCCGAGTAAAAGGAAAAGCAGGAGCAAATTGGCACCACCTGACACATTGTGTACCCGCCCCACCGCCAACTCGTTCTCTCAGTGAGACAAGAGCTGATTTGAAAACCTTGGATACAGGTGCCAAAAGTGTTACAGACTGACTTTTAGGCCAGATACGCCTGTGTTCACAACTATTGCAAAACCAAAACCAGAATAACCAAATATGGTTCGACCGATAGTGTGGCACCCTTTTCGCCAGATGGGGTTCAACAACCTTCGTGGTATTACTGTAATCCTCATCTTGATTTCTATGGGCATAGTTCTCACCATTCTTTGGTGAGGAACGATTGTTTCTAAAGGCCCTGCAACCCCTAAGTCCATGCATTGCGCCAACTATACAATTAATAACAGTGATGCACGGAGATGGATCTGCCACTCCCACCCAAGTGCCCCTGACACCACTGACCCTGACCTAACTCCTGAAACCCCCACTTACGACTCTCGGGTTAGAGCTAAGAGATCTCCGGCCGCTGAGGCCTATGATGACATTATAGATCTTAAATTCATTGAGGGGGAGGAGGGAGCGGTCCGCTTTGACCTATGTTCTGTAATCAGGTGTCGGGCACCACACGCACATTACTCTGGCTCGGAGCAGTATGTGTGTGAGTCTGAGACTACCAGACGGGGATGGGGGGCGAAGTGTAGTCGATGGCAACTTGTAATTACTAACTCTGGACGACGCAAATGGGGTTACACTCCTAAAAAGGCTTCAGCTGGACCTGATCCACTGGTGAAACGAATGTCTCTGGTTAAAGGTGCCGCCCCAGTTGGCTGTAGGGTAAATACATGCAATCCGATGACTCTGATTCTGAAGAGACCAGCAGTCAGTGATAGTGATGTGTATGTTTTAGGAAGCCAGGGACAGGGTGGAGATCCCCTGGGCTGGTTCAGCATTACTGTGGTTAACAAAACTGAAGCCTCCCATGCCAAAATTGATCGCCGTACTTCTTATGTGAATTTGGATAGTCCAGAGAAGGTAATTACATTTGAGACTGGGTATAAGGAAGTGAATGCTTGGCTAGATTGGATGTACTTCAACGCTGTTGAATCCAACCTTACTAACTGTATTGCTTGTTCTTCAGCCAGACCCACCCTGTACACAGTCCCAGCTCCATTGCACCCCTACACAGACCCCGAGGGGTTCGAATGTATGATACGGATGCATGTGCAGCCTCATGTAAGTGGCTGTTCCGCCCTTATTGATGTTTTTCCTCTGGCTCCTACTGAAACTATTCCCCCAGTCTTCACACCAATGGCAGGAGAATACACGTGTCTGAATAGAGTTAGTTCTTTCGGGGTTGGACATGTCCCTTCTGATTGGTGTCATGTGACCCTTAATGTGACAGACAGATTGGACATGGGTGCCTTGAGAGTCGCTCGTGCTGATCTGTTCTGGTATTGTGGGAGTGGAACCCTACGTAACACTCTGCCCAAGTTTTGGTCAGGGACTTGCACCCTGGTTAGACTGGGTGTTCCCATTACTCTCTATGGCCAGAAACAAAATCCACACTTCAGTATGTCTCGTCGTCGTAAGAGAGGTCTCTCCATCCCTGACTTTGATTTGGCTAAAGACAATCCCACTTACTTTGATGCTATTGGGATCCCCAGGGGAGTTCCAGATGAGTTCAAAATTGCCAGTCCAATTACTAATGGGTTTGAATCCATTCTCCCTTGGATTACCACTAACAAGAATGTTGACAGACTCAATTTCATCTACTACAATGCACAGCGTCTGAATAATCTCACTCGACAGGCCGTTAGAGGCCTCAGTGAACAGCTGGCTGCGACTTCATTAATGACACTGCAGAACAGAGTTGCCCTTGACATGCTTTTGGCCGAGAAAGGAGGGGTTTGTGCTGTGATTGACGGTGTGTGTTGTACTTTCATCCCCAACAACACTGCACCCGACGGTTCTGTAACTAGAGCCCTAGAAGGCTTGAATGCATTGGCTGATAAGATGGCCGAAGGAGCTGGGGTAGAGAGTCCTTTCCATGACTGGATGACAGGTGTTTTTGGCAAATGGAAACACCTGATCGGCTCGGTTATGATGTCTGTTGGAGTGTTTGCTGCCATTCTTGTTTTTGGTGGATGCTGCTGCATCCCCTGCCTTAGAACTTTGATTAATCGTTTGATCACTGCTGCTTTGTCCAGGGAACATCTTCCTCCTCCCTACCAGATGCCCTTGTTGGCTGAGGAGGATGAGAACGTGTTGCCTGACGTGGACATTGATTTGGAGTGTAAACTCAAAATCCACTCTCTTCCTAATTAGTTCACACCTAGTAGGTGTGAAAGGAGGGATTGTTAGGTTAGATTCAATTTAGACCTTGATGATCACCACTGATATACATGTATAATCCAGACATTGATTACTACCTCTGATCTATCCTCTAGTTAGACACTGATGATTACCTCTACCTCTGATCTCTTATTCAGACACTGATGATTACCTCTAATATATAATCTAGACATTAATCAATACCTCTGATCTATTTTGCTGTTCTGCCATACACATACTACCTCGTTGATTGAGAAACACGTACAATTAGAAATGCATTAAAGAACACTGAGATTACCCTACACTTGACCCTGATCTAAGTGAACACAGAACTGATTGTACACCACATGTATCCCTCTTTAGCATGTATCACATGCATTCCTCTTATAGACTAACCTTTTGTCGACTGTGTAGCATAAGTGAATGTGTTGATTGAGCTGTAGCTTCCTGGAAGGCATAGTGAGGAAGAAGCAAGTGGAGGTCAGAAGGCCAGGAGTTTAAAAGTGCACACATACACTCATCTTATTAAAATATATTAGATCTTCATATGTTTCCTCTTTAGTTAATCTATCTAACAAGTACTAATTATATTAAATACATTAGATCATCTTATGTTTCTTCTTTAGATAATCTTTTTATCAAGTATGTTAAAGGAATATGCATTTTCTAAATTGATCATCTGGCAGGCAGAACACTAGTGTTGTTCAAGCTTAGTCTTACCACTCTTGTCAGCTCTGCTTATTAAAGTCATAATTTAACAAGTTGTTTTCGTGAGAATCGTTCAGCTTGGGCTCTCTCAAGGTTAAAGGGTAACTTCAGTATGTTGCTCATCAGTAGACCTATTCATTCTGCTCTCCCTCTTGTAACAAATTTATGATCATCCAACACGAGGAGATGATACAAACAGGGAGCAAGACGTAGGCAGGTGTCCTTGGGGGAAGATAAGAGAGCAGGATGCTTATACCCACGAGAGGCCCAAAGCAGAGTAGGGAGGGCTCTTCTCTTTCAGGGTGCTGTCTCCAGAAGATTGGATGGTTCGTGTGCCAAGGGGCTGGGACCAGCCCGTGCACCAACAAAGGGAGAACTAAGTTTAAACCAAAGTTCCTCCCCATCAGTTTTAACCAATAGAAATTAATTACACACACACATAGTGCGAAGTATATTAAGAGCATTGTGACGTTTTTTCGTCATTCTTCTCTGGGCGGGTGATTGCAGCTAACTGCTTGCAGACTGCGATTTCCTTAACAGTGAAGATCCTTGTACAAGTCTTTTGATGATCCAACTTTAATAAATGGTCAACTAGAACGTCGTTGTCTGTCCTCTCTCAAATCAACGAACACGCATTTGTTGTTTTCCTCTTTTTTACCGCAACAATGCCCACAAAAAAAGTGAAACTACAAAAGTTAAATGTAGCAGGCTACAACATGTCAACTTTCTCTACAAACCAGGATTTTGAGGTTCATGGGTTTAAAACTGAATCACCAACCGATTTTGTGGAGGACGACCCGAGGCTGCAGGAGAACATCCACCATGTTCCTCTGCTGCTCGATCTCCTGTCTGAAGCCCGGAGCCTCCGCCTCGTTCCCGGCTACGACTCTGTCCGCGGCCGCTAAGGTTTCCTGGGAGACGGCGGTGAGTCTCTCCGTAACGAATCCTCTCGGATCCTCGACCTCAGACATTTTACTCAAACTCTCGGTTGTTCCCGCCTAATGACTCTATTGTTTCCTCAACCGGGACTCTAGGTACGTACACAGATATCATCCTAGAAACCGCGACTTCAACAAACACTTATTCAACCACAGGACATCGTGGTATCTGTTGTCTCCTCCAACGAGACCCGCGTTGCTCCCATGGCTGTATTGTTGCTCCTCCTCTTCCTCCTCCTCTCCCTCCTCCTGCTTCCTCCTTGTTGTTTCCGGAAGTGTAGCCGACACTCGTCGAGGCGCATCACTGCCCTCTACTGGACAGTCTTACAGGGCTTTCTTCACTCTTCCTTTTCTGAAAGAAAAATGTATGCAGGTAGGGAAACATTTTGGAAGAACAAGAAGAAGGCCTCAGTGATTAGTTTCCCCTGGTGTCACTCACTCAGGAATAACAGCGCCCAGTCTTTCCAGCATCACAGTGGAGACTAAGTCAGCGATTGTGTTCAGAAGCTGGATGAACTAATAAAAACACTCCTGGACATTATTATGGCTGTGATTGCACAGCAGCATCAGCATTAGCTGACACTGTCCATTGTTTAATATGCCTTAACAGCTGGATAATCTACCCTTCTTACACCCTCCAGTATGAAATCTTGACGAACCGACAGCATGCAGTCAAAAAGTTCGTTCAATAAACTCTGAATTTATTAACAAAACAGAACATGTTTCCATCAAGTATAAATATTCCAGAGACATTTTACAGAATTTGTTACACTTTTATAAAACAACATACATTTATTACAATGCATTTTCACTATGCCGAGCTACAGTTCAATAACTGCAGCTTCACGCACTGCTGCTGCATTCAGAAACATTCCTGCCTTCAGTAACATGTCTCCTCTTGCCAGAAATATCTGAGAATTGATGGCCACACCGTGTGCAATCAAAGATCCTCCTGTTGACAAAATGTCTCATCACAAAGACTGCAACTAAAGGTAGTAGGTAGTAGTTTTAAGGTAGTAATAATAATAAAGAATAACTACCTACTGCCTTATATGTACTCGGCACACACTACAAGCAAATAGTTTCACTTCTGTATGTACTTTCATGTTCCTCTCAAGACAACAACTTATGTTTCACTCCTTTATGGAATTTCACATGCATCGCCAAATTGACCAGTCCCATAAATGTTTTCCCACAAACACTGCAACCAAATGGCTTCTCTTTTGAGTGAACTCTTGTGTGCCCTTACGAAAAAGAAGTATGTTCAAGTGTGCTTCAAGTATACTTTGTTTAAACTAAATATGCTCTCAGTTTACTGAGCACCCGCCCCATGTGTTGAGGCAATAGTCCTCACTGCAAGCGACCCAGGTTTGAATCCCGCGTCAAGCGACCCTATCCTACGTGTCATTCCCCCCCCCCCCCCCCTATGCCTCCCATTTCCTGTCTCTCTCAACTATCCTGTCCATTAAAGGCCAAAAAGCCCCCATAATATACTTAAAAACTACACTAGTAAACTAGTACTACTACTAAAAAAATATACTAAAAGTCAAAATATACTTAACCTATACTTATACTTAAACCTTTGATCAAGGTATACTTAGAGTAAGTATGTATTTGTGCCTTAATTATAGGCCTACTTGGCTTGTACTTATCTTTTTGAGAGTAGCCTATATTTTCACACATACTGGTTTCTTTACTGCAGGATATTTTATTTCCCATCTTATGGTAACAGGTCAGGTGCTGATCAGTGAGCAGTGGTGTAAGTGAACTTGATCTTTCATGTACAGTGTTATTAACCCACACAGAGACAGAAACATTTGTCTGATGTTTATGTGAAATCAAAAATAACAATTTTCATTATACTGGCATACACAATTGTTAAAAAAATTTACAATACAATACATGTACCCCCAAAGTAATACTGATAGCAACAGTATCAGTAAGCAATAGTTAAATATTCTCCAGGACATACATTCATTTCTCCTTTCTAGTATGTTGACAGTCATTGTAACTATCTGAGCCTGTCAGTGTGAAAAAAATGCACATTTATAGGGCGAACTTTGACAGGAGCCACTTGCCCGGTTGAAGAGCGTTAGCTGGGCTGCAGGTTTGCCTGCCCGGCTCAATACTGGAGCCACCTCAATAATTGTAGGAGAGTGAGTAAGTAAGTGAGACATTTTTTACATTTGCTCCCCTCTAAGCAAGCTAAAATGATTTATCAGTAAAATTTACACATTTCCCATTAATTCAGGATGTTTCCTAGCAATGGAAATTATCAGAATGTATTTAGAACGAAGGGCAGTGAAAATATGATTGTTTAAAAAAAAAAAGTGGTCTTGTGTCTCACTTTACCCCAGCTCAGGGGTAAACTGAGACAAACCAGAGAAATCAAGGGGGTAAACTGATCCACTACTTGTTCCACTCTGAAACTACCATAACAACACATGTAACAGTTAGAATCCTGACAGCTAGCTTGACAACCACACTTCCCAAAACTAATGTCGGACTAGTAGCAGAATCATGGGGATTGGTCAATTAAGGACTTTTTTTTCTAAACACAAAGTGACTCAAGAACAAAATCAAATACAACACAAAATGTTTTAATTAACATTCAAATGACAGATAGAACCAGTTAGATAGTCTTGGGGTCAGATTGTAGGCCCTGACAATCGTGACCATTTTGATCAAGAGTCCTCTTGTATGTGGGGGGAGCCGACAAAGCGGAATGTGACTAAAATTGAGTTAATTAACCAATAAAGAGCAGAGCAGGCCCCGGTCTCCCTGCTCCTCTTCTCCTCTGCCGCTGAAAGCCCCACGAGGATTCATAGACGCACAGAATGTGTTGCTGCCCTTATTACTGGCACCGGTGCCACATCTAGTCTCCCTGATCCTCTCCTTGACACACAGCCGCTTCCAGCCGCAGCTGCAGCCTGACCGGGGTCTCTCTGCACTGCGTCGCCGCGGAACTACAGGCCCCGGTCTCCCTGCTCCTCTCCCCCAGACACAGCACCCTGTCCTGGGTCGCCCGGCGCGTGCAGTCTCCCTGTAGCTCGGCTGTGCTAGACGCTGCTAATGGCGTCGGCGGCAGTCCCGATGCCGCCACCATGCACCAGCTGCCGGTAATGAGGCGGTGCCAGTTGCCGTTGTCGCCGTACCCGGCAATGGGACCGCAGCGACTGCCAGTACGGGCACCGCCACCATTAGCAGCGCCGAGCACAGCCTCATGCTACAGGGAGACTGCACGCGCCGGGCGACCCAGGACAGGGTGCTGTGTCTGGGGGAGAGGAGCAGGGAGACCGGGGTCTGTAGCTCTGCGGCGGCGCAGTGCAGAGAGACCCCGGTCAGGCTGCAGCTGCGGCTGGAAGCGGCTGTGTGTCGGGGAGAGGATCAGGGAGACTCGATGTGGCACCAGTGCCAGTAATAAGGGCAGCAACACATTCTGTGCTTCTCTGAATCCTAGTGGGGCTTTCAGAGGCAGACCGGCCGGGGGTGGGGGGCCAGCAGGCGCTGAATTCGTGGGTTCGTGTGTCTGTGGCTGAGCAGCTCAGAGCGGTTACAACGTGTAGTTTCTAAGCGGAAGGGGGTGGGGACGAGGCGGGTCGAGGAGGAGCAGGGGAGACGAGAGGATTGGATGGAGGGTACGAGCCAATGCGAGCTTACTGTGATGTTTGGATAGCATTGGTCTATTTCTATGCAGGCCGACGGCTGATAGACTGAATGGATTTTTTTGGTTCTTTTTGCGATTCATATTGTGTAGATTGGACCACAGGACCATAATTGCTGTATAAACGATGTTAATAATAATTACCAATCCTCCAAATCGTAGACCATAGCTTTAATTCCATGAACACACTGTTTTGTATCATTCTAAAAATCATACAAACTTTAACAAAATATTTTACAAGTGAAACTCATTTTCACTGGGTAGTGAAGAGCTGTTACAGCTCAATAACTGCAGCCTCACAACTGCTGCTGCCTTCAGTAACATTCCTGAGTTTTTACATACACTCACGTCTCCTCTTGCCAGAAATATCAGAGAATTTCCAGCTACAAAAACTGCAACTGTATGTTTTTTTCCTGTGTGTGTCTGAAGATATTTCTTTTGAACAAATCTTTTCCCAAAGAGACTGCATACAAATGATTTATCTCCTCAATGGGATTTCATGTGTCTTCTGAGATTCCCTGCTGTCGAATATGTACTCCCACACACATTACAAACAAATAGTTCCACTTCTGCGTGGACTTGCTTGTGCTTCTCAAGAGTATCATGTGCATCAAATGCTTTCTCTCTTGTGTGAACTTTCATGTGACGCTTAAGAGTACTAGGCTTGAAAAACATTGTCCCACAATCATTACAATCAAATACTTTCCATCTTTTATAGGATTTCAGATGCAAACCAAGCTTCCCCAGGTCCATGAAGGTTTTCCCACAAAGACTGCAACCAAATGGCTTCACTTTTGAATGGACACTTGTGTGTAAGAAACACTCTACCAGATAGGCAAATCTATGTCCACAAATAGCACAACCAATTGGTTTGTCATCTGTATGGACTCTTATATGTTCTCTAAGATATTTTTTAGATCTAAATTTTTTACCACAGAATGTACAGTCAAACGGTTTCTCCCCTGTATGGAGTCTTACATGATCATTAAGAGTCCGTTTATGTGTAAACTTTTTACCACATGTAGCACACTCATATGGTTTATTTCCTGTATGACCTCTTATATGTTCTTCAAGATGACCTTTACGTCTAAATTTTTTACCACATGTAGCACAGTCATATGGTTTCTCCCCTGTATGGAGTATTATATGATCTTTAAGACAACTTTTATGTCTAAATTTTTTACCACAGGTGGCACATTCAAATGATTTCTCCTCCTCTGTATGGAGTTTCATATGTTTTTTTAGATTCCTTAAATATGTAAACTTTTTACCACATGTAGCACAGTCAAATGGTTTCTCCCCTGTATGGAGTGTTACATGATCATTAAGAGTCCGTTTATGTGTAAACTTTTTACCACATGTAGCACAGTCATATGGTTTCTCCCCTGTATGGAGTCTTGTATGATCTTTAAGACAACTTTGATGTCTACATTTTTTACCACAGGTAGCACAGTCAAATGGTTTATCTCCTGTATGGACTGTCATGTGTCTCTTCACATCCGATGGGTGGTTAAATGTTTTCCCACACTCTGAGCAGCGGCAAGACTTCTTAGAGTGAGACTTCTTACAGCGAGACTTCTTACCACTGTTACATTCTTCATCACTTACAGGAGCAGCTTCACTGTTCAAACCGGACTCAGAAGCTCTGGTTTCTTCCCAGTCATCATCACTGTCATCAGTCTCAGAGGACGACTCTGAGACCTCATCATCTGTATCTGGTTTAAAATCTTCAGGTTGATCTGAGTTCCTGGCTGGTTCAGATCCTTCACAGTCGTCTCCATCAGTCTCTATCTTTACCTCTATCTGTTCAGCTGAGCTGCTGGATGGAGGCTCTGTCTCAGTTTGTCTTTGATGAGGTTGTAGGGACTGAGGTTTCTCTTCCTCATCCTCACTCTTCACATGAACAGAAGTGAGGAGGAACTCTGGAGTGGTCAGTAGTTCTTCCTTTTCTTCTTTAATATGTCGACTCTCTGGGTTCTCCTGATCCAGACTAGTGGTCAACTCAGGAGGATCCTCTGCTTTTATCAACAACAGGTGATGATCACCTGCAGAAACAATGAAACACACATCATGAACAACATTGTCTTCATACTGTCTAGGAAACGATTATTTTTCTCCTGATTAATCTATCGACCCGCTCGGGGGGGGGGGGGGGGGGGCTTTTACTCTGTGTAAACGCCAATAACGGTGAAAGAGTGCTATGTGGAGATGAACGAACGGAACGATATTGCCGCTTCAGGTGCTCGTTCATCGCCATGGTGCTGCTGTGGAACGCCATTTCTGTTTTTCTGCTGCATGTGTTCACAACCCAATGGTGTGTTGTACTGTTGATGTATGTCATCAACATCAGGGTTTCCGCTACATGTAGCCTAATTGATCGTAGCGCACCGCCACGGCAAAATAAAAGCCGCTACACCTTTAGAATGATGATTTTTTTTATGTTAAAACAATGTAAAGCAATGTTTCCACTACCAGTTACCATTAGGTACTTTGCACCCCTTTCCACTACACAGTTACAACTCTCGACTCGGTTTTGGTGCTTTTCACTCACAGCTGAGTTCTTCATAGTTCAGGGGTCGGCAACAGGCGGCCCGCGGGCCGAATGTGGCCCGCCGGACCTTCCAATGTGGCCCGCGACTGAGTTCTAATAGTTTAAGTACTGTATTTCTCGGTCTCTGTGCCTACGGCGCCTGTAAGTCAATGCGCTGGGACACGGAAACACGTGTCCCAGCCTATGGTCCCAGCGCATTGTTTGTGTGTGCCTGTGAGCCCCAGCACTGGGCTAAGGAAACGCCTTGCAGCCGGCCGCAGCCGTTGGGGAGCCGGCTGGACTGCAGGGTTTTCCCTGCCTGTTGCAGACACGAAGGTGTGAGCTTCGTGTCTGCAACATGCATGGGGGGCCGTTCAGATGGAGACGCGCGTCATGTGCGCTCCCAACTCAAAAGCTGTAGCGACGCGCATTTGATGTAACGCGGTTGTTTTTCCGTGCACGTCCGCGGCGCACAGCTGCAGGCGGTTGCACGGACCTGCTTCTCCCCCGGTGTTGTGTCCCGATGCCTTCGGCGTGTGTCTCTCCTAAAGTTTCCCACTGAGCTCTGCCTCGTTTGAAAGGCGAAGGAAGCCCGTGAAAGACGTCGCCTCTGAGATGTAGAATGTGTGTTATAGAAGAGAAACACACGTGTCAGGACCAATGACTTGAATCATGAGAACAGACCTGATTGTCAGCCTCCTTTCATATTTAAACTGAAAATCACAGGGCATGTCTCAGGATACAAGCCAGCAGTGTAAAGTTCCAGCAGCATGATATGTAAATGATGATATGATGGGCTATGTCAAGATTTTTAATTTTATATCATACAAAACAAAACACCAAAGATGTGTATAAATAAAGAATGATGTGTACAAGAGAAATAAAAATATAAAATATAAACAACCAAATTATTAAGCAAAAAGGTGAATTTAATTTCAATCTAGGCCTATTTGAATGTCCGGCCCTCGGGGTGTCTGTTGAGAAAAATTCTGGCCCTTCGACAAATATAGTTGCCTACCCCTGTCATAGTTCCTCCTCAGTAAAAATGAAACTTATCAACCAGCGCATCCAGCGTTTACCATTAATAAACGAGTCTGTGGCGGCCGCGACTCTCTCTCTCACGCTGGCGCACACACGCACCTACACACACACACACACACACGGCACATGGGCAGCACGGTAATAAACATATATGTCAGAGGTCTTCAACAGGGGGTCCGCGGAGGTACTGCAGGGGGGTCGCGAAAGTTTTGGTTGAGGGAAAAAAAATATGAAAAAAGATCCATTGTGAATATAGGGGTGTTCCCTGCTGCTGAACATCAGATTTTTACATAAAAGTCCTTTGTTTTCCTATAATATAGGTGTCAGGCGAGCCTTTGTATTGTATCTGAAACACGGCGCACCGTCTCTCCCTCACTCCCCCCCACCCCCCGATGGCGGGCGCACACACACACACACACACACACACACACACACACCACTGGTGCTGTGACACTCAGTCCCTGAACCGTCGGCTACACAACACAACGATGGGACTTTATGTTTTCATTCTCCATACACACTCGTTAATTAACAGCACACACTCATACGACGGTGACATTAATGCACGCCAGCACGTCTGCTCATAGCGCAGCATTAATGAAGCAGCGTCAGGCCGTGACACCGTCACTGAAACGCTCCGTAGAACCGAGACATGACACGGCGGGCCCGGTGTAAATGTTCCCAGAATAAGCTCCGGTGACCGCGGCGCTGACGACTGGGGGTGAATCACGAGTCTTGGTAGAGCACGGCCGCTGCAGCGACCCTCCGACAGTCCCATTGCTGCGTGTCAATCCCCCCTCTCACTTTCTCTCCGCGCCCCCGTCTCTCTCCAGCTGCCCTTTCAAAATAAAAGCATAAAAAGCCTGAGAAAAAAACAAAGTAGGGGAAACACTGCTTTGTTTTCTCTGTCTTTTTATGGTTTAGTAATTCTTTCATTGGTGCAGTAGCAGCGTTCAGTTACCACGAGCGTAGTTGTGACCTGTGGTGATCATAGATGGCATGGCATATATTTTTTATGTAAGTCCCTTCGAAATATAAAGAGTCCCATGACCAGCCAAACTCCTAAAAAAAAGCACCAGGGCCGTTGCTAGGAATCCTGGGCCCCCTGAAAGTATACTAAAGTGGGCCCCTGCAGAGACGTTCTAATATGAGGAGACAGACCACTCTGCCCGTTTTGAATGGGGAAAGCTGCGACGCCAAAGATGGCGCATGTCCCGCCCCTTTTCACCAGCAGCCAATCACCTGCATTGCCAGAGCTGAACTAGGCCAATCATGTTGTTGCACCAGCGCATGCGCACAAGTAGATTTACGACAGACAAACCTACCTGGTGGCAACAACAACGAAAACGAAATGAACGAAAGAGCTACCTCGGGGCTATGTATACAGAATTCACCACATTCACATCAATAAGCGTTTTACAATGAACCGATCAGTCCACATTTTCTTTAATTTAATTTTTGAATGTATAGTTTTGTTCGTTTCATTTTTTAACCTTAACATACTGGGCCCCCTCCCCTGGGGCGTTAGCCTCCTGTCCATGATAGCAGCAGCAGCAGTCCACTCCAAAAAAAAACACACAGTCCGGGTGAAGCACTGGAGCCGTGGACCGATAGACACCGTCACCATAAAGAGAGCCTCTATTGTTTTATTGTACCGAGTACGAGAGGCTTGTTGTGAGCTGAGAAGCGGCTGTTAGCGGCGGATGCTAACCGAAGCTAGCGGCGGATGCTAACCGCTACCGCTAGTCGAAGTTAGCATCGAGCTAGCTAAGCACAACACTCCTCATGCTTGTTACCGGTCGAGGCTTTAGTTGTCAGTGATGGTCGGTAATCATAAGCAGCATGCGCAGTTGAGTACTCCCTGTGGAAAAATAGCGATTTAAACGTCATTCTGCGGTAAAGTCTATGTTTTTTTGGTTTTTATTTGTATCTTATTTCCGTCCTGCTATCACGTTAAAGGGTGGATTTGACCACCCCTCCATTCATTTAGATAGGGGTCTGGTCTCCTTGGGGTTTTCGTGGCGTCGCCAAGATGGCCGCCGAGTGGCATGACTTGCCTTGAAGGACTTTGATATATTACATTTATTACATTTATTACATTACATATAAAAAACAATTTTATACAATATATATATAAGTAGGGGGTCCCCGCTCCATCTCTCCATCAGTTTGGGGGTCCTTGGCCTGGAAAACGTTGAAGACCCCTGATATATGTGATATACTAATGTGTTCAAATTGCTATCCGCCCCCCATCAGACCGTCCAATGGGGGAGGGGGTCGACAAGCGCTTCTGCCCCTCAGCTCTGTGTGTGTGTTCATATCTCGTGATCTGTTTGGATTAATAAACACAAATAGGCTACCAACGTACACACATTGGCCTCACTTATTTGTGAATCGCGGTGTTTTGTTTTGAAAATTGACCGGATTCTCTCGTGTTTCTTTGTGTGACTTCCTGCCAAGATTGACGCTCGCGGCTCGTGCACAAAATAGACCAGACGCCGAAACTATCGCTGCAGCGCGCGACCCCGCCGGTACTGCGTACCACTAAAAGATTCAGAGGCGGTACTCAGTACCAGGAAGATCATGAGAGAGATAAAAAAAAAAAAAGGTAACAAGTGAAAAATGTAATAAATCTAATTTCACATGAATTCCCTGTGGTTTGAAATGATTTCTGTGAAATCGTCTCGGTAATTACCGCTAACACATAGTGTTACGAGATCCCGGCCCGGTCAAAGACAGAGATATGATCTACTTTCTGTGCGCAGCGCTGCGCCCTGGGACGTCAGCACCACCTGCAAGCAACTGCAGCTCGCTCGCCCCCGCGGAACGTGTGCCGCTCGCTCACTGCTGCTGACTGAAGACTGGACCCTTTTTCGGTACCGTGAAACTTTGCCCTCAGCACGTCGTGTCGAGTCCTGTCGGCACCAACGCAGACGTTACGGTCTCGGTGTGGCTACAGTCGAGCTCGCGGTCCGTTTATGTGAATGCGGCTCCAGCTGCTCGGTGTGCGCCACAGCGGTTGCGTGCGTTTAGACTATAATACATCCATAGTTTGGAGCAGAGAAAAAACAAACGTGTAAACACAAAATAGAGCTGAAAAATGAAACAATGTTTTGCACCAGTCTGTGGAAACAGCCTAAAAGTGAATGAATGAACAACTACTGGAAGATAAAAGGAATGACTACATGACATTCTGTTTGTGTTGAGGCATATTAACCATTTTGACTCTGTTTTTACTTCATTGTTAAAGCACAGTGGAGCTTAAATACAAGATTGATGTGAAACAGTTATTATTTATTTATTAAATAAAGTAGCCTAATGAATTTAGAAGCACGTGTTTTTTTCTTCTTCTTAAATTGTGGTATCAAATATCGAGAATCGTGGAAATTTACTAGTATTGGTAGCGGTATATAACTC
Organism: Trachurus trachurus; assembly: GCF_905171665.1. NCBI lineage: Eukaryota > Metazoa > Chordata > Actinopteri > Carangiformes > Carangidae > Trachurus > Trachurus trachurus. The sequence continues at coordinate 32,382,309 of NC_139893.1, forward strand.
CAGCCTCGATAGGATATGTTCTTTTTCGTTATTGGGCGATTCTTCATCTACGGGCACCTTTTGGCCTTGTGAACTTGAGGGGGAAAAAGTGTTCAAATCAAAAATTTTACAGTCTAATAGGTTAGTATAACTAGTCTAGTTTGATGATCCATAAGTGGCCGCACTAATATTACAGGACAAATTAGTGTTTTTTTTTTTTACAGATGTCCCGACCCGACTTGAACAAATGTAATTTCCATCACATGTACATATTTGATATTTATTTAAAAATAGTATGATATACATAATTTTTCAACAATGGAAGACCACTTTCACTCAAAGTTTTACCAGTTTATAGCAATATTTCAATTACCATACATTTATGGATTAGGTAAATTAATTGTGATGAGGACCAAACACAAAGTTTACATCCACCACAACCTGAAATATAGTAATATTGCAATGGTTAGACACATTTCAGGAAATAACTACGGGTGAAAAAGTCATCGTAGACTACCGGTAAATTTTTTCTAAAGCACTTTCATTGTAAAGATAACTATGAAAGTGTGAAATTTCCCTTTTTTTTAATAAAATATGATCAAAGGACATGAAAGTGCCCATAGTTGAAGAATCGCCCTATTATGGGAATCAATACCTGACATTGTCCTGGGCCAGTGGTTTGAATGGTGGGGCTAGTGATCTTCAAAATTTCCCTTGTCTATCGCTGACCCAGCCTTCAAAACATGTAGGGGAGAGCGGGGTAAGTAGTGCCAATTTTTTACTTAAATTGCCTTTAAAGCAAGGGGATTATAATAATGCCCCCAACTAATATGTACATATAGTTTAGGATGTTGTGCATCCCTGGGAACAATCACTTTGAATCTTAAATTAACTGTTTCTGAAATATAGCTTTAGAAAAAAAAAAATTCTGGCACAACTTGCCCCCGGTGCGGGGTAAGTTGTGCCATTAGAGAGAATACACTGGGGTAAATTGTGCCATTGATAATTGAAGTAAAACAGATCATTTTAATCTCACAAATGTTAATGCTATATAAAAGCAAGACATTCAATACAACATTAAAGCCAGAAGCGGTGATGATCGGGCCCTCGCTTGTCCCCATGCAGTCGCGGAGGCCTGAGCCACGCTGGGGGCTGGGGCGCAAAGAAACGCAATGTTTTGTTCATCCACCAGGCTACGAGCACAACCAGACTGGGCAGGTGTGTTCAGGGGCGGTCCCTCATCACACATGTTAAGTTTCAAGCAAATCCGTGCCCACTGCCATGTTTCTCTTATACACAGACAGCACTGCCACTGGCACAACTTAACCCAGGCCCTTTGGCACAAATTACCCCAAGCCCGGCATTTTGAGAAAAAAGGATTCCCCAGCTGTTTTGAGCTGGCATCATGCTAACTGTATAGACTCATGGTGTAGATTAATAAAGCACTAAAACTTGTGTGAACTGTGAACAAAGTTATCTATAATTGTTCAAACACGGCAATCAAAAACTCTTGATCATAGAAATTTTACTTTGGAGGGCATAAACATAAATGTGCTTTCCTCTCAAGCCATGTGTCTCCCTTCTTGATAGGATGAGTGAAATGGATGTCCCTTCAAAAATATGTGGTCACATGACCAACTTCTTCTATGGTTTTCTAGATAACAGGGGTGGAACTACTTGCCCCATGGCACAAATTACCCCACTCTCCCCTACCACACGTAACGTTTGTTGCAAAATGTCCCAATTAAGATAAGTAATAATAATAATAATAATGCAGAGAAAAATAACTTTTGGTAATAGTACCGGCAAGAATTTTAAACTACTTTCACCCCTGGTCCCTCCTCTCTCTGCCTGGCCCGCTCTAACTCCGTCTGACTGGTTCATAAAGGTCTCCTTTCGTCTCTGGGCTAAAAGAGAGGTCTTTATGACTTGTGTCCTATGCTTGTGTCATAGTCAGACATGCTTACGTTAACTACGTTGACGCTTACGTTAACTATCCGAGCAGTAAACAAAGTGATTTGATTTAAAGTCGCCTCAACAAAGACGTTAGTTTAGTCTAAAGGCCCTTTCACACCGGAGACGTATTTTTCGTGCGAATAATTCGCGCATCAATATTTTTTTCCAAACCCCGGTTTTCATAACAGGTCCTTTCACACCGACCGCGGATGTGTCGCGGCGAAAATGCAACATATTTTTTTTTCGGAGCGAGGTCGATTTTTCTGAGCTTTCGCCCCGGCGAATAAACGCATCAACCAATCATGTGGCGTGAAGAGGAGGCACGTCACAGCCCCCACGTCAGACACAGCTGTTTCCCATAACAGACGGTGGCCGCACAGTCTTGGGCCCGCCACAGTCTCTCACAGGAAAAAAGTTTTTTTTTTTTTTTAGCGTTTCACCGCGTTGCTCTCAACTCTGCCAGCCAGCCCCTCCACCTGCCGTCTCTCTGGCGTGCGGTCGCACCGCAAGTACACACACACACACACTGGCGCATGGACACGTGCTTGGCCGCTAATGTAAACAATGTAAATAACCTGTGTCTCGGAGGAAAGAGGAGAGGAGAGGAGAGGAGGAGGGGGGGGGGGGGGGTTGGGGGGGGTAAGTGGAAAGAGGAGAGGGGGAGGAGAAATAGCAATAGAGTGTGTTCATACTGTCAGGACAGTGATCAGATATTGATCAGATATTGATCAGTGATCAGACAGTGAGCTGCTGTGTTGAGTTAAGTTGGTGACAAGACGACAGTGGCATAGTGAATACGTGAGGGATAATTAACAGATTAAAGACATGACGTGGAGGCGAAGAACCACCCGTCGCAAAGCGAAACTTTGGAATCTAATCGTCACATCTGTTGCATATTCGCGTCGCCGCCGGTGTGAATGGTTTTGATGCGAAATATTTGGCCTATTTGTCTATCGTGTCGTTTATTCGTTACCCGTTATTCGGGCGGCTGTGGCTCAGGCGGTAGAGCGGGTCGTTCACTAACCGGAAGGTCAGCGGTTCGATTCCCGGCTCCCCCTGTCTGCATGTCGAAGTGTCCTTGGGCAAGACACTGAACCCACACCTGCCCTGTGTGTGAATGTGTGTGAATGATTATCTTCCAAAGCCTGTCTGCGAGCAGTGCTGTATGAATGTGTGTGAAAGGGTGAATGCGACCATTACAGTGTAAAGCGCTTTGAGTGGTCCGAGTGACTAGAAGAGCGCTATATAAGTGCCATTTTTACCATTTACGACCGCGGTGTGAAAGGGTCTTTAATAACATCCGATACAATTGTTGATGCCCACAAAAAAAGTGAAACTACAAAAGTTAAATGTAGCAGGCTACAACATGTCAACTTTCTCTACAAACCAGGATTTTGAGGTTCATGGGTTTAAAACTGAATCACCAACCGATTTTGTGGAGGACGACTCGAGGCTGCAGGCGAACATCCACCATGTTCCTCTGCTGCTCGATCTCCTGTCTGAAGCCCGGAGCCTCCGCCTCGTTCCCGGCTACGACTCTGTCCGCGGCCGCTAAGGTTTCCTGGGAGACGGCGGTGAGTCTCTCCGTAACGGATCCTCTCGGATCCTCGACCTCAGACATTTTACTCAAACTCTCGGTTGTTCCCGCCAAATGACTCTATTGTTTCCTCAACCGCGACTCTAGCTACGTACACAGATATCATCCTAGAAACCGCGACAACTTCAACAAACACTTCTTCAACCACAGGACATCGTGGTATCTGTTGTCTCCTCCAACGAGACCCGCGTTGCTCCTCCTCTTCCTCCTCCTGCTTCCTCCTTGTTGTTTCCGGAAGTGTAGCCGACACTCGTCGAGGCGCATCACTGCCCTCTACTGGACAGTCTTACAGTCTTACAGGGCTTTCTTCACTCTTCCTTTTCTGAAAGAAAAATGTATGCAGGTAGGGAAACATTTTGGAAGAACAGAAGAAGGCCTCAGTGATTAGTTTCCCCTGGTGTCACTCACTCAGGAATAACAGCGCCCAGTCTTTCCAGCATCACAGTGGAGACTAAGTCAGCGATCGTGTTCAGAAGCTGGATGAACTAATAAAAACACCCTTGGACATTATTATGGCTGTGATTGCACAGCAGCATCAGCATTAGCTGACACTGTCCATTGTTTAATAACAGCTGGATATTCTACCCTTCTTACACCCTCCAGTATGCAATCTTGACGAACCGACAGCATGCAGTCAAAAAGTTCATTCAATAAACTCTGAATTTATTAACAAAACAGAACATGTTTCCATCAAGTATAAATATTCCAGAGACATTTTACAGAATTTGTTACACTTTTATAAAACAACATACATTTATTACAATGCATTTTCACTATGCCGAGCTACAGTTCAATAACTGCAGCTTCACGCACTGCTGCTGCATTCAGAAACATTCCTGCCTTCAGTAACATGTCTCCTCTTGCCAGAAATATCTGAGAATTGATGGCCACACCGTGTGCAATCAAAGATCCTCCTGTTGACAAAATGTCTCATCACAAAGACTGCAACTAAAGGTAGTAGGTAGTAGTTTTAAGGTAGTAATAATAATAAACAGGGTATCATGGAAAAGTCAATTTCCAGTAGTTCAACCCCAACCAAGTATTGTAGTCTAGATGGAAACAGGGGTCTACGAGCACGGTCTGATTTTTTTCCCCCACCTGTTTTTTCTTAATCTTTAAAGTGTCTACTTTAAGACTCTGACAGGTACCAGGGTGAAAAAATGTCCCATGGTGTTTATTTTTAACCCTTTACTACACCTATCCCAAATTCGAGGCTGAAAAAACTGAAAATGAAATTGGCATAGCTCTTTCAGTAAACAACTCACAGGGACAAATTAACACATTTTTCTACACAATTTGGGGCCAAGGAATTCAATAGAATGGTTATTTTTAAGTTTTTAACACATCCTGACTTGATTTTGGGGCAAAAATATCAAAAATTAGCTGAAAATTCTAAAATCGTATGTATATTTTCCCCTATACCAAAATCCTTTGCACTGAATGAAAACATTTAGAGATTTTTCTTAATCTTTAAAGTGTCTACTTTAAGACTCTGACAGGTACCAGGGTGAAAAAATGTCCCATGGTGTTTATTTTTAACCCTTTACTACACCTATCCCAAATTCGAGGCTGAAAAAACTGAAAATGAAATTGGCATAGCTCTTTCAGTAAACAACTCACAGGGACAAATTAACACATTTTTCTACACAATTTGGGGCCAAGGAATTCAATAGAATAGTTATTTTTAAGTTTTTAACACATCCTGACTTGATTTTGGGGCAAAAATATCAAAAATTAGCTGAAAATTCTAAAATCGTATGTATATTTTCCCCTATACCAAAATCCTTTGCACTGAATGAAAACATTTAGAGATTTTTCTTAATCTTTAAAGTGTCTACTTTAAGACTCTGACAGGTACCAGGATGAAAAGATGTCCCATGGTGTTTATTTTTAACACTTTACTGCCCCTATCCCAAATCAAACCTGAAAACACTGAAAAAGAAATCAGCATATCTCTTGAAGTAAACAACAGAGAGAGACAAATTAACACATTTTTTTTACACAATTTTGAAACAGGGAATTCAACAAAATAGTTATTTTTAAGTTTTTAAACACATCTTGACTTGATTTGGGGACAAAAATATGAATAATTAGCTGAAAATTCTAAAATCGCATGTATATTTTCCACAATACCAAAATCCTTTACACTGGATGAAAACATTGAGATTTTTCTCAATCTTTAAAGTGTCTACTTTAAGATTTTGGTACAAGGATGAAAAAACGTCCTGTGGGGTTTATTTTTAACCCATTACTACACCTATCCCAAATCAAACCTGAAAAAACTGAAAGAAATCACGGTAACATCTTGAAGTTAACAACCCACACAGATGAGTTCTGTTTTAGGACTAGATTAAACTATCCCTAGATTAAGCTTGTCATCCTGAGGTTTGAGTGGTGACGATGTCCCAGGTGTGGCCCCCTCTGCTTTCAACGCTTCTAGGCCACTGGTGTTACTTATGGGTCCAGGAGGTGTCACGCCTCTTTGCCCACAGCAATCGGCTTCCATGCTCTGCTGCTCCTGAGAGGGCTTTGATGGTCTAGCATTGGGCTTGGAGTCACATCCCAAGGTCCTTAAGTAGCCTGATGGTTGACTTGCCCACGAAGCCTCTGCAGCCGACTTCCACAGGGCAGCTGAGCCGTTCCACATCGGCTACCAGTTCTGTGTACTTAGGAAGACCAGAGGACGAGATCTAGTCTGTGGTTTGTTGTGACAATCTCAGATGGGAAGCAGAACCTTTGATTTAGATCTGCGACCAACTTCGAGTCTCGTTCACCTTTTTTTGCAGCCAACCAAAATATGCTTAAGGTTTGCAGGGGATGGACAGAGGGGGCAGGTGGGGTCTTCTCTGTACCACTGGTTTAGGTTAGAGGGGGAAGGAAGGACATCATACGGTCCTCGTAAGATGAAACTGGTGTGAAATGCTTCCGTGCCCAGCAGCTCCCTCCAGGAGTATTTCCTCCTCAACTCAATGTAATGTATTATCTTGACGCCTGCTCTTGTCACCACACCTCCTCAACAACCAGAGCATCGCATTGAGCTGGAGCTGCCTTGGGCCAGGATGGTCTGCTCTGTCCAAGGTCAAGGCCTCCCCTCCCCTGTTGCACAAGGCCAACGATGTGCACTGAGATCTGACTTTGGGGTCCATTTCCTTCCAGTTGCAAGAGAAGGAGCTGTTTGGGCTACGCAAGGGTCACGGGATTCCCTAAGTGTCATTCCAACCTTACTTTGGAGCACTTGAACTCCTCTGCGAGACTGGACACAGGAAGATTGAGTATGCCTCTTCGATACAGCCCAATGATCTTGGGAGTCCCAGCCACTTTTGGAGAATGAGCTAATCAACCTCTCTAGCTTTTCGACCGCTGAGATTGGGACCTCGTAGATGGTCAGAGGCCACATCAGCCTGGGTAGTAGATCTTCATCCTACCTGGGAGCATGGTCTTGTTGATACGCTCAAGGCCACTTATGGTTTCCTGCCTAAGCTGGTGCACTTGCTCTGTGTCCTTGAGGGTGGCATCATACCAATTACCAACGTCCAAGACTCTTTACTGGCTTCTCTGGCATTGTTGGTTTAGGCTCTTTGTCAACGTAAAACCTGTGTCTGACAGCTTTCCCTTGACAACTGAAATGCTCCTGGACTTGCTCGACTTTATTTCCATCCGGGCCCACTGGATGTTCTCCTGCAGCTTGTTCAGCAACCGTGTGCCTTGGTTGTGGTGAGTATGGTCATATCATCCATATACGCTCTGATCGGAGGGAGATGAAGACCAGTTTTGAGCTTGAGCCCACCTACTACCCACCGGGAGTCTCGAATGATGACCTCCACTGCCACTGTATGAGTAGTTGTAATCAGTCAGCCTGAAGTTTATAACCAGTCAAGAGCACTCATAAGACACTTGGATTTATAATAAGCTATATTTATAACTGTTGATATAGTGCATCATGAAGATTTATATGTGTTTATTAATGCAGTCATAATGCACTATAGATGTAGTCTTAATAGAAGGTGTTTCTGGCATTTCTCATTAATTCATTTGTAAAGAAGCATCTTAACAATTTGATTTAAATAAACTTCTTAATTTATGCTGAATCAAGGCCAGTGTTTCAATTTATGCCTTCACTAGGACCCTGGATATGAATAATGTCTGTTGAAAACTACTTTTTGCACATTTTCATACATCACAAGGCATAGAATGACATTATTCAGTCAACAGGTGTGTCATATTGTTACCTATGTTTGCTTTACTAATTAGGTGCCATCTTGTGGTTAAATAAATACACACATAGCAAAGAACTAACTAACTGTGTTCTGATGCCTGGATTGCTGTGTTTTTATTCAACCACATGATGGGGCCTAAATTAATAAAGAAACACAGGTGACAATGCAGGTGACACATAAGCTGACGAGTGATGAATGTTATTTTATAGGATGAGTTACTGTAAGAGCAGAATTTTCCTACCCTGATCTAACTTGTGAAAAGATGGGGACTTTAATCCACTACAAGACTCTTAGAAAATGTGTATCCTATCCTGAACATACTTACTGATTAAAAATACACATGATAAAATAACCAGAGATTCCTGAGAACTGTGATGAACACCTTTATTTGACAATTACGAGACAGGAAAGCGTGGGGGAGAGAGAGGGGATGTGACATGCAGCAAAGGACCTCCGGCCAAGATTTGAACCGCAGTCGGCTGTGTATATGGCATTAAACTTAACTATGCCACGGCCACCCCACACTAACTTTGTGTCCCATCTTGGCCACCCCAGTAAAAAATTCCTGGATACGCCACTGCGTGCCGGGCGACCCAGGACAGGGTGCTGTGTCTGGGGGAGAGGAGCAGGGAGACCGGGGCCTGTAGCTCTGCGGCGGCGCAGTGCAGAGAGACCCCGGTCAGGTGCAGCTGCGGCTGGAAGCGGCTGTGTGTCGGGGAGAGGATCAGGGAGACTCGATGTGACACCGGTGCCAGTAATAAGGGCAGCAACACATTCTGTGCTTCTCTGAATCCTCGTGGGCTTTCAGCGGCAGACCGGTAGGGGTGGGCGGATCGATTTAAAATATCGATAGTATCGATACTAACGTTGGTATTGGGTAGTGATTGATACTTGTGTGATGAGATCGATTCTTAAGTTTCAGTTTCTCTTCTGTACAACTCCAGTCATTTACAGAGTGACCGACTGGCTGTACAACACCGCTCTTCTCTCACTTCACTCATGCTCAATTAGCCCCTCCCCCCACTCACTCACTGCGAGGCGAGCAGCGCACTGCTGTGGCTGCATGATGGCAGAGCGGAAGAGGAGCGCCATTTGGATATATGAATGTCCAGGTAGCTTATAGTGAAGTGAAAGTAAGATTTAGTCATCTCCAGCATTAGATAGGCTAATGTTATTTTTCAGTGTAATTGGTCATCACAGTAATTTAGCAGACTGAATAATAGACTATTCAGACAGTCACATAGGGAATATATTCAGCCAGTTGAAATAAAACTAAATGAATTATTTCACTGGAGCTGAAAAATAGATATGCTACCTACAAAAAAATATAGAGATGGTAGTAGTAAAAAGTATCGGTATCGGTATCGGCAATACTGGCCCTGTATTTACTTGGTATTGGATCGATACCAAATTTTGCAGTATCGCACAGCCCTACAGACCGGCCGGGGGTGGGGGGCCAGCAGGCGCTGAATTCGTGGGTTTGTGTGTCTGTGGCTGAGCAGCTCAGAGCAGTTACAACTACTTGTAGTTTCTAAGCGGAATGGGGTGGGGACGAGGCGGAGCAGGGGAGACGAGAGGATTGGATGGAGGGTACGAGCCAATGCGAGCTTACTGTGACGTTTGGATAGCATTGGTCAATTTCTATGCAGGCCGACGGCTGATACAGGGTTCCTGCAGCTTAAGTAAAGTTAAATTTAAGACTTATTAAGACTTTTTTAATGCCACTTGAAATTAAATTTAAGACCAACTTCACAGTAAACGCAAATGGAAAAATGGGTTTTCCCACTTTCCCACATGGTCCAAGGTAAAGTGGCTGCAACATGAACGATGGGGGGGGGGGGATTTTAAATTTTACCTGCCACTCAACGGTGGAACGGTCCCACCACATAAAATATTTATTTAGAAAATGCTCTATTTCTTCAGTCACGTTTAATTTTACTGTAGAGTAACTGTATCATCCCACTATTTTTCTGCTCTTTGTGCTCATTTTCATTTTCATTTATTAGTTTATTTCATAGGGACAGTGCACCACTAATCAAAAGAGTTACAAGAAAAACTGTAAGTGGGCCAGAGTTAGCCAACAAGGCTAGTTTTCGTCCGTTATCCCTGGCCAACCTAAAAGCCAAAAAAAGGGGCAACAATTAAGTACTTTCAAAACACAACTTACATAACAATCTACCTAGTAAAAGCTCATAATAACAAGTAAAACAAGTAAGAAGTCTGATACAGCATAACAAAAGCTCATGGCATGCAGACATAACATGCAGACAGGGAGAAGAAGAGCAAGAGAAAGCAAGAGAAGAAAGTACAGCTAGAAACACATGCAAGTAGCACACAGAGCTAAAACATTAGCACAAACAATATCAGACATTACAAGGCAGGACATAAAATGGCAGGCATTAGGCAAGAAAACAAAAGCTAACAAACGGCTGCCGCTCTTTATGTCTGTGGCGTGGAGCAGTGCGTCTCTGAATGCAGCGGAGGCAGCTCCGTGACACTACTGTGTGTAGGCTGAATACCTGTGAGTGCTCGTTGAAAACAGCTGTGATAACGTGATTTCAGGTCCAGAAACGTTTGTAATATCACGAGAAAAAGTCGCTAGATTTGTCGCTAGTCGCTTTTGACAAAAAAAGTCACCAAGAGGGGTTGGAAAGTCGCCAGATTTAGCGACAAAGTCGCCAAGTTGGCAACACTGCGCATGCTGCTGTACTTGCGTGGTGAAAGTGAAAGCTGTATGGTCCGATCGTCCGACCGAAGCTTGACGGACCTTGTTTACATAGTAACGGTTGCTATGACCGTTCGGGGGCGTGGTTTTGCGAAAGGTCAATTGTGAGAGACATATCATGATATCAAACTCTCACTGTCAGGGCCGTTGTATAGGTGAGAAAGGTGATGATAACTCTAGGGGCACAGCGTATAAACAATGTTAATAATAATTACCAATCCTCCAAATCGTAGACCATAGCTTTAATTCCATGAACACACTGTTTTGTACCATTTTAAAAATCATACAAACTTTAACAAAATATTTTACAAGTGAAACTCATTTTCACTGGGTAGTGAAGAGCTGTTACAGCTCAATAACTGCAGCCTCACAACTGCTGCTGCCTTCAGTAATATTCCTGAGTTTACATACACTCACGTCTCCTCTTGCCAGAAATATCAGAGAATTTCCAGCTACAAAAACTGCAACTGAACGTTTTTTTCCTGTGTGTGTCTGAAGATATTTCTTTTGAACAAATCTTTTCCCAAAGAGACTGCATACAAATGATTTCTCTCCTTAATGGGATTTCATGTGTCTTCTGAGATTCCCTGCTGTCGAATATGTACTCCCACACACATTACAAACATATAGTTCCACTTCTGCGTGGACTTGCTTGTGCTTCTCAAGATCATCACGTGGATCAAATGCTTTCTCTCTTGTGTGAACTTTCATGTGACGCTTAAGAGAACTAGGCTTGAAAAACATTGTCCCACAATCATTACAATCATATACTTTCCATCTTTTATAGGATTTCAGGTGCAAACCAAAATTCCCCAGGTCCATGAAGGTTTTCCCACAAATACTGCAACCAAATGGCTTCACTTTTGAATGGACACTTGTGTGAAAGAAACACTCTACCAGATAGGCAAATCTATGTCCACAAATAGCACAACCAATTGGTTTGTCATCTGTATGGACTCTTATATGTTTTCTAAGATATTTTTTAGATCTAAATTTTTTACCACAGAATGTACAGTCAAACGATTTCTCCCCTGTATGGAGTCTTACATGATCATTAAGAGTCCGTTCATGTGTAAACTTTTTACCACATGTAGCACACTCATATGGTTTATTTCCTGTATGACCTCTTATATGTTCTTCAAGATGACCTTTACGTCTAAATTTTTTACCACATGTAGCACAGTCATATGGTTTCTCCCCTGTATGGAGTATTATATGATCTTTAAGAGAACTTTTATGTCTAAATTTTTTACCACAGGTGGCACATTCAAGTGATTTCTCCTCCTCTGTATGGAGTTTCATATGTTTTTTTAGATTCCTTAAATATGCAAACTTTTTACCACATGTAGCACACTCATATGGTTTATTTCCTGTATGAAGTCTTATATGTTCTTCAAGATGACCTTTACGTCTAAATTTTTTACCACATGTAGCACAGTCATATGGTTTCTCCCCTGTATGGAATATTATATGATCTTTAAGACAACTTTTATGTCTAAATTTTTTACCACAGGTGGCACATTCAAATGATTTCTCCTCTGTATGGAGTTTCATATGTTTTTTTAGATTCCTTAAATATGTAAACTTTTTACCACATGTAGCACACTCATATGGTTTATTTCCTGTATGAAGTCTTATATGTTCTTCAAGATGACCTTTACGTCTAAATTTTTTACCACATGTAGCACAGTCATATAGTTTCTCCCCTGTATGGAGAATTATATGATCTTTAAGAGAACGTTTATGTCTAAATTTTTTACCACAGGTGGCACATTCAAATGATTTCTCCTCCTCTGTATGGAGTTTCATATGTTTTTTTAGATTCCTTAAATATGTAAAGTTTTTACCACATGTAGCACAGTCAAATGGTTTCTCCCCTGTATGGAGTCTTATATGTTTTTTAAGACTGTCACAGTCGTCTCCATCAGCCTCTATCTTTACCTCTATCTGTTCAGCTGAGCTGCTGGATAGAGGCTCTGCCTCAGTTTGTCTTTGATGAAGTTGTAGGGACTGAGGTTTCTCTTCCTCATCCTCACTCTTCACATGAACAGAAGTGAGGAGGAACTCTGGAGTGGTCAATAGTTCTTCCTTTTCTTCTTTAATATGTCGACTCTCTGGGTTCTCCTGATCCAGACTAGTGGTCCACTCAGGAGGATCCTCTGCTTTTATCATCAACAGGTGATGATCACCTGCAGAAACAATGAAACACATCATGAACAACATTGTCTTCATACTGTCTAGGAAACGATTATCTATTGACCCGCTCGGGGGGGGCATTTACTCTTTCTGTGTAAACGCCAATAAGGGCGAAAGAGTGCTATGTGGAGATGAACGAACGGAACGATATTGCTGCTTCAGGTGCTCGTTCATCGCCATGGTGCTGCTGTGGAACGCTGTTTTTCTGCTGCATGTGTTCACAACCCAACGGTGTGTTGTACTGTTGATGTATGTCATCAACATCAGGGTTTCCGCTACATGTAATTGATCGTAGCGCACCGCCACGGCAAAATAAAAGCCGCTACACCTTCAGAATGATGATTTTTTTTTAAATGTTAAAACAATGTAAAGCAATGTTTCCACTTCCAGTCACCATTAGGTACTTTGCACCCCTTTCCACTACACAGTTACAACTCTCGACTCGGTTTAGGTGCTTTTCAATCACAGCTGAGTTCTTCATAGTTCCTCCTCAGTAAAAATTAAACTTATCAACCAGCGCATCCAGCATTTAATAAACGAGTCTGTGGCGGCCGCGACTCTCTCTCTCACGCTGGCGCACACACGCACCTACACACACGGCACATGGGCAGCACGGTAATAAACATATATGCGCTAAATCGCACTAATGTGTTCAAATTGCTATCCGCCCCCCATCAGGTGGGGGAGGGGGTCAACAAGCGCTTCTGCCCCTCAGCTCTGTGTGTGTGTGTTCATATCTCGTGATCTGTTTGGATTAATAAACACAAATAGGCTACAAACGTACACACATTGGCCTCATGTATTTGTCAATCGTGGTGTTTTGTTTTTAGGGCTGAAACGATTCCTTGAGTAATTTGAGTACCTCGATTACAAAAAATGGTCCGAGGATTTTTTTCTGCCTCGAGTAATCGTTAATTTAATTGTAGTTCAAGCGGCCGCACGGACTACTTTCAATGTGGCACAACGTGCTTACATCACCTACGCAAGGGAAGACCGGGGAAGAAAGGAGGAGGAGGAGGAAGCATCCCCGCAGAAAACACCCGGACTCGAGCAGAGGACCGGAGACAAGGTAATATTAACGTAGCAAATCAGTGTGATCAACGTTAATGTATTTTACGAACATAAACGCCAGCCTTGCAGAGGGCTAGGTTTTTGTTAATTATGACTGACTACTGTCAAGTTTGTGGTTAGTTTATTACGAGCGTCACAACATGACTTCATAGAGGGTTGATTTAAAATTTAAAAGGACAGCGCTGATGAGTCTAGATGGAAATAAAAACATAATAAAGTTAATTAAGCAGTTGTAAAATTTAGTCAACTACTAAGTAGCTGGTCACTGGTCACAGTGTGTCTCACTCTATTGATTATGTGTGTGGTTATTGTGTTCCAATACAGTAGTTGTCTTAATTGTGGACACTGCAAAAACTCAAAATCTTAAAAAAAATATTTATACCTAGTCAGCTGGTGTAAATTCATAAATGCACAGCCATGAACCTATTGTATTAAGTAATTTAGTCATAGTAATATCATTTAACTAATTATTATTTATCTTCTTTTTTCAGTAAATCATCACAGTCCCGGATGGACAAATTTTATTTATTTTTGATATCTTGAAAGTAATTTTATTTTATTTATTTTTTATTTGTGTTTATTTATTCTTATTTATGTTAGCAGTTGCCTCTTTGGTAATGTTTCAAGACCAGAAAATACTTGCTTGTGAATTTAAGAAATAAAAACAGTTGATTCTAAATAAGGAAACCAATTGGTCATTCATTATTAAAGCAGAAGTAAGCAATCCGGTCGTTTTGGCTAATGCTGCGTTCCAGGCAGGCTTTTGAAACCGTAAATTACAGCTTCAAGTCACAACTTACGACTTTGTAGCGTTCCAGGCAACCCACTCGTGTTTTTCCGACCTGTTTTACCGGTGAAAGTGCACTATAACGGCCACTCGTAACTTCTGACCCGTGAACTCGTACCAGATCGAACTGGTACGACTTCAAAGGTCGGAAAAACACGAGTTACGGGCTGCCTTGAACGCACCATAACAGTCCTCGTCCCTACGTCACCACATTCACGGCGTCCCTTGGCTGCACACACAGCCCTGCATGCCGTTCTCTCTCCTCATTGGATAAAAACTGTAGGATACGATAAATGTTTTCTCCTCGGCTCAGAGCAGAGCAGAGTGACTGACAGACCCGTGTTTCGGTCCAAACACTCTATGTAAGTGATTGCTGTCGGAAGATATAACTATTTAAAGCCCTATTCGCACGGGATTAGTTTTACCTGGGGACCTCTGGTAATTTGTAATAATTGCGGAGGACGTCTGTGATCTTAATCCCGTGCGAATGCGCCATTTCAGTAAAAAAGTAAGTAAAAATTCCCCCGCAAATTACCTACTATATTTCACCAAAGACCGACGTCCCGTGGTAAAACTGGTCCCGTGCGAATCTGCATCTCAGTAATTGAGGGGCATTTTTTGTTGTATCTGTGTTTTTAAGAGCCAAGTCACCACCACACACACCTTCACTGCTGCCGATAAAATAAAAACTGTCACTGAGCGCTGCATTCCGATTTGAATTCGTGAGTCTATCAAGTGCATTGTTTATCAATACGTCATGCCTGTGAATCTGTGAACGCGCACGTATAAAAGGCGGATTCAAGGCAGCAGACAAATCACAACCAGAGCACCGCAGAGAGTAGCGAGGTGAGCGCAGCGCACGCCTTATTTCTCCTGTGATGAAGAAAAAAAAAGAAGCCTGCGGTCCGACCTGACCCGAGTTATTGAATGTTTACGTTTATTTAGAAGAAGTTTGATTGGTGCTGATTAAACTTGTAAATGATGCTGCTCTGGATACGATTCTTTCCTTATATTCTGACTCTTTTAAACAGTGGCCAAACAACAGAACCATTTTATTATATTAGACTATAGCCTATATTTTCCATCTTTGCTGAGCATATAAAGGTTTGTTCTAAATTAAATAAAAGCTTGTCCCATATAGACGCGTGTCTCTCTAGACGGGTCCGCTCGGCGCACACACACACACCCTCCAAAATAAAAAACTATTGGCAGAAGTCCGGGCTGTGATGGATAATCAACGTGGTGATCCAATGGATTTGATCGATCCCGATCAATCTGTTGTCGTGATATAGACTCATGTGTTTTCATAATGTTACATAAAGTGGATACAATCACCGCAACTCTGTCAGGAGCTTCGCTACTTTTATTTCCGTATCCTTGGTAACAATAACCCCTGGCCCTGGTACAAGGACAATCCCCCCCCCCCCCCCCCCCCCCCCCCCGCTTGACTTGAAGTTATGCCCCCCCCCCCCCGTCCAGATGCGTTCCGCGGTCCATGCAGCAGCGGATGTTACGACGTGCACAGCTTTGACGTCACATCGGAGCCTTAATGTCAGTAAATTCGAGTAAAAATACAGACATCACTTATCCCGTGCGAATGCACCGCAAGAAACACAGACGTGGGGGGGTAATTTACAAATTACCAGACGTCCCCAGGTAATACTAATCCCGTGCGAATAGGGCATAAGACTTATATTAACACACATATATCTACTTCTGCTTTAAGTGAAATATGTTATTTTCTCTTGTATATTCATAATTGCTCTTTAACCAAGCAAAAATACGTTTTATCCGATTACTCGATTAATCGATGTAATTTTCAGTAGAGTACTCGATTACCAAAATATTCGATAGCTGCAGCCCTATTTGTTTTGAAAATTGACCGGATTCTCTCGTGTTTCTTTGTGTGACTTTCTGCCAAGATTGACGCGATCGCTCGCGGCTCGTGCACAAAATAGACCAGACGCCGAAACTATCGCTGCAGCGCGCGACCCGGCTGCGGAGGATTTGGACGCCGAAATGAAAATGACCCCGCCGGTACTGCGTACTAGGGATGGGACTTTTTGTCGACAAATCGACAAAAAAAGTGTCGAAATGTCGAGGGGGCGGGGCTTGTGGGATTTCCATGTGTAAATTGCATTTTGTCTTTCAATATTTCCTATTCAAATAAACAGCAGAAAGTGCCACTTTTCCCCTAATGAAATAAAATATTTTAAATAAAACAAATCCACTTTTTCTAAATGGGATAGCTACTTGACCCTCATTCTACTTCACATGTGACAGGAGCATGCGCGCATGCTGACAGGCGACAGAGTCAAGAGATCAGCTGTCAGGGCTCCCAGCAGTCTAGATGATGGTGTGCTGTTGATGACGAGTCCGCCTCCGCAAAAAGGGCAAAACCATGGGCAAAACAGGTGGATGCAATGGTTGCATTCTTCGTAGAGGACCGCGGACATGCACGGAAGAAAAAAAAAGAAATAAACCGAATGCGTGCTGCTTCGTCCGCTCGTGCCGACAGCAACGTTAATAAACCACAACAAAAGCACGTGTAGAGACGCGGAGAAGCGGTAGCACCAGCCCGTCGTTTTAAATCACTACCTGAAAAACAGCCGTCCGTCATTTAACGTGAAGAACGGACTGTTGTGACAATCCGTACCGAAGCGGTCCGGTCCCGCTTCTCATCACAGCGGCGCCATTCAAGTCCTCGTCACGTAATGAGAGCACATCTAAACGAGGATGAAGTCTCCCCCTCTCCTCGTCAAAACGTGAAGTCCACATGTTGCAGAGTTTGCACTGCAGTTTCACTTGTTTTTTTTTATTTGACAAAGTTTCACACAGAGCTTTCTGATGTCTGTAGGAATCTTTCCATGTTTCTCCTTTTCCCACAGTAAAAACGGACATTTTTTCAGACAAGACTATAGTCTCATAAACTTTTTTTTTTTTTTCATTGAATGACTATTCCATTATATGAAAATCATTGCCCATCCCTAAAACATAAAATAATCTTAAAGGCTGAGGAGTTGTGATGTTGTTAAGAGGTAAATATTAAAATTTTAGACATTTTGATTTGATTTGATTTTTTTAATTAGGCTACCACACAGACAAAAAGTACCGAAAACAGGTACCGATTGGTACCGATATCGGTTCCCAGGTACCGAGTATCGATACCGTATCGATTCAAATGCGAAAGGTACCCATCCCTACCTGTGTGTGTGTGTGTGTAATCACATGAAGCTGGTTCTAGAGTCTGTGTGTGTGTGTGTGTGTGTGTGTGTGTGTGTGTGTGTGTGTGTGTGTGTGTGTGTGTGTCTGACTTGACACATGTTATGAGCTGCATCCTGTGTCAGTCTGATTTAGCTGTGTCTGTGTATAAACATTTAAACGAGCGCCAGATGGATTGTTTATGAAGTTAACGAGCTCTGGCCTGAGACTGCGTTTACACGTGCCCGGCTATTTTCATAAACGGACATTTCACCCTCTCCGTTTATAAAAAACACTGCGTGCACACCAGTCCGTTTTCAGAAAACGTTTCGTTTACACTAACCCGTGTATAGGCTATATGCTGTCAAGAGCATGCCAAACCTGTAGGTGGCAGCGTAGCGAGAAGCTCAAGCCCACGTCAGCCAATCAGAATCCCGCACATGATCCCGCATAGCAACCTGATAGCAACAGCAACAACAACAACGTCACTTGCCCTCATTGGGTCTCATTCATGAAACGTGAGTAAATCTGTGTGTAGATTTGCACATAAAAGCTCACTCTACTAAAACTCTACTCCGGATTCATGAACGGTGCGGGAAACTAAGATTTGATCGTAAACACGTGTGTAACTTCATGAATGTCAACCCATCGTAAACTAACAACACGCCCCCGTGATCAGCAAAGATCGCCATACATGAATAGCCATATAAGGAGATCCTGACCACCATATTAGGAGGTAGGTGCATCCTGCTCACCTGCAGCCATGACGCAAACGAGGAAAGAGGGAGAGAGAGAAAAAAAGAGAGATCACGGATCAAAGTCATTTTAGGTGAAGTGGAGTCCAGAAAAATATTTAATTCTCTTCTGTTAGTCGTGGTGTGACTGGGACAGGTAATCAAAGGCGTGGAGGGAAGAAACAGATGTAGTGAATTAAGTAGGCCTATCCTTGGTTGATTAAAGAACCGTTTAAGAAGTAAAGCCAGAATAGTTCGATATGAAACATGAAAAAAAAAAAAAACACACAACTACAGAGCTACAGCAGCGACGGGAGGAGGAGGCTCTTCACAGCCTCAGCTGTAGAGGAGCATGGTTGTATCAACACATGAAGTTATATAGGCAGGTTATATTGTTACAGAAGCACCAGCCGTCTGTCACAGCTCCATCCAAACCGGTGCCGACTGCGCTGCTGCGCAGGGTGAAGTGTGCGCTCACCGAGCGTGTAGCAACACAAAAAAGTTTTTTCCGGTTTTATATCATATTATGTGTTTGTGCGTGTCCGATCCCTAAAACGTCTCTCTCTCCAAATATTTCTAATTGTTTGTCATGTTTAAATTACGTGTTTCAAAGGCATCAACGTATTTTGAACATGAGAGAGAGTAATACGGATTAAAATTGTAATTTTCAACAGTGACAAGCAGTATTTATTTGCATTCCTACATTTACACAAGTGCTACACACAGTCCGGAGCAGGTGTAGATTTTGTGAGTAGCTACGAAAAAATCAGCACTACTAAAAGATTGATGAATGCGGAAATCCACGTAAATTTGCGCTGCTCAGGGTTTACACAAAAATCCGTGCTGCTCACGTTTCATGAATGAGACCCAGTGTGTGTAAAGTTTTTATATTTTTTCATGCGAGAAAGTAACTGTTTAGATGCCAAATATACGGCCAGTTTGTCCAGATGACGGCTGTTTAGAAGTTTGCTCCCATGTTTCTCTGAGGGGTGAAGCTTTTTTTTTTGGGGGGAGAAGTGAAGCTCCACCTGTGGAGCAACGACCGGGACATCACAGAGACAGTGGCCGCTCTACAATGCTGCTCGGTCGGCCAGCCTCTGTCGTCCTCCCGGGATCAAAACGATGGCTAAATAACTTTTTAGAGGTTTACCACCGGCTGGTTGAATTATTTTTAGGAGATAAATGTTGGTCTCATTGATGAAATCTAACAATTGTGGCAGTAGCAGCTTGTTTGAATGAAAAGTTCATGTGTGTTAACTGTTACTGGACAGAAGAGCAGCCCACCCTCGGGACTCTGTACAGAAATCACCCCATTTAACGTTAAATCAATAAATAAATGTTTTACAATGAATTCTCCGCTTGCGTGTAAACGGAGGGTGCAAACGATGGTTAATGTCTCAGTTTTAAAAAATACCCGGGTACGTATAAACGGGGCCTGAGAATCAGACATTACCATGGCAACTCGAGGTGGTTACCACGGCGATAGGGGCCCCCCAGGCTGAGGCAGACAGAAACGTGGAGAAAAAGAGTGATTTTCTGCCTCTGCACTGGTCTCGCAAAAGGCTTAGTGTGACAAAACGGTAGCTCCTATCAGAACAAAACACAGAACAACGTCGCTCTAAGGACTTCCTGAAAAATGTGGTACGATTTGGTGTTTCTACAGTAAATATTTTGGAGACGCTGGCAGTTTTAAAACATCGGTCCGTTCTGCTTCTCTCAGAAAATATTTGTATTAGAGTCAATGAGGAGCAGAGACAGACGTGGCCGCACTCAGAGGCTTATTCTGTAAATTCTGTAAGTCTCTCTGATATTTTGAGCACATGATATGAGAGATAACAAGTTTGTCTTACAAATTCTGAAAAAATCATGTGTGTAGAGTGTAAATTGTGGCCGTGCCGACAGTTTATCCAGAACTGGTCTGGAGCTGGTCCCTGCAGCTATTTCATAGCTGTTGGGACCAGTGCCCGGTGCGATGGCCCGTGGCCCTAATGACTACATGACATTCCGTTTATGTTGAGGCATATTTACCATATTGACTCTGTTTTTACTTCATTGTTAAAGCTAGGGATGGGTACCTTTCGCATTTGAATCGATACGGTATCGATACTCGGTACCTGGGAACCGATATCGGTACCAATCGGTACCTGTTTTCGGTACTTTTTGTCTGTGTGGTAATTAAAAAAATCAAACCAAAATGTCTAAAATTTTAATATTTACCTCTTAACAACATCACAACTCCTCAGCCTTTAAGATTATTTTATGTTTTAGGGATGGGCAATGATTTTCATATAATGGAATAGTCATTCAATGAAAAAAAAAAAAGTTTATGAGACTATAGTCTTGTCTGAAAAAATGTCCGTTTTTACTGTGGGAAAAGGAGAAACATGGAAAGATTCCTACAGACATCAGAAAGCTCTGTGTGAAACTTTGTCAAATAAAAAAAACAAGTGAAACTGCAGTGCAAACTCTGCAACATGTGGACTTCACGTTTTGACGAGGAGAGGGGGAGACTTCATCCTCGTTTAGATGTGCTCTCATTACGTGACGAGGACTTGAATGGCACCGCTGTGATGAGAAGCGGGACCGGACCGCTTCGGTACGGATTGTCACAACAGTCCGTTCTTCACGTTAAATGACGGACGGCTGTTTTTCAGGTAGTGATTTAAAACGACGGGCTGGTGCTACCGCTTCTCCGCGTCTCATTTCAGAGAGAGAGAGAGAGAGAGGGAGAGAGAGAGGGATAGAGAGAGAAGTAGGGATGTCCCGATACCCCTTTTTCACCTCCGATACGATACCGATATTGCAGCCTTCAATATCGGCCCGATACCGATATTGATCCGATATTAGGGGTGGTGAAAAAAAACGATTATTTATATTTTTCAAATTCTAATACAAAGGAGAGTCCTCCTGTTGCTGACTGACAGGCTGTTGCTGTCATGTTCTTCTATGGGACAGACAATAGTGAGCTTACTTTTAACTGTAAAATATTAAAAAATAAACCTTATTTACAACTGTTATTGAATTACTGTATGTACATCAATGTCAAACAAAAGGCAAAATCTTCTTGCTTCAAGGTTTTATTTGTCACTCCAAATTGAAGATTATAGCCTGCCCTACAGTAAAAATGGCATACATAAAATAAAAAGAGGAGTAAAGCAATATTAAGCAGCTATATTTAAGCATCAAAGATGTTCAATCAAACCCACATAGTTTGAAACAACGTTCAAAACACACAGCCAGTGTCACAACTAAGCATAAAGCCCGCTAGCTTAATGCTAACGTATAATGTAAAACGCCATAGACGGGCTAACAGAAATTAGCATCGTTCATTTAATTCTGTTAAATTAAACTGCTTTAGCACTGTTACTTTAGCACCGTTACTCGCGCCCGGTGTGAACACACCGTAATGCGGCACAACATGTGGACCAGCTGTCTTCCTCCAGAAGAATCTGACCACCGACCCCGTCGGTAGTTAATTTGAACTGTACATTTAGAGCAATATAGCGCATTTACCGTTTATTAGCGGGCAAGCGCGACCTGTCCATGCACCCGTGTGTGTGTGTGTGTCGCACACACGCTGTTGTTGTGATCATGTGATCTCTGCATGCAGCAGCCGGGCGCCTCTTCTTCTCTGGCAGGCGGCGCACCAACATTAAGGTGCATTGCCGCCACCTACTGTGTTGGGGGTGTGAACGAGTCACCTATTCATATGGGACAGAAGTGCTGGAGCGGAATAATGGACTGTTTTTATCGGAGCGTTTATATCGGAGATTTTAGATGCAGTCCGATATAATACGATATTCGTTTTTTTGGCTGATATCGGACATAAATCCGATATCAATATCGGATCGGGACATCCCTAGAGAGAAGGGGGGCGGGCGCGAGTGTGCGGGGCTCATGCAGACTGCACTCTCTCTCGCTGACGCACAACGAAGGTGCGTTCAGGTACCGAAATGTGGTACCGATTGACTTTATGTGAATCGATACTCGGTACTTTGGAGGGAATTCGGTCGGTACCAAAAAAGTACCGAATTTTGGTACCCATCCCTAGTTAAAGGGACAACGAGGAGTTTTGGAAAAGCGAAGCGTTTTCACACTACATTTATGAGCCTCCGCGCACCGTATAATTCTTTTGACCGGCGCAAGACAGACTCATGTTTTCATTCATCAAGAATTAAAGTCAGAGGTTCAAAGAGGTTCACATACCGTCGTAGTTCCGACCATAAACGGCGATTCAGCTGCGTTATTCTCATGACTTGTTGAAAGTAAAGTAAAAAACGCTGGTCGGCTCGACCAGCATCTCCGCCACCACTAATAATAACAAAATAACGATAGAGACAGAACGATATATTTATCGAAAATGGGCCCATTAACAAGTGTGGGTAGCGGAGATTCATCCACATTAACGTGAGACTTTTTTATAACCGAATAGAAACTCCTCGTTGTCCCTTTAAAGCACAGTGGAGCTTAAATACAAGATTGATGTGAAACAGTTATTTTTTTATTTTTTTATTAAATTAAGTAGCCTAATGAATTTAGAAGAATTTAGTTTTTTTCTTCTTCTTAAATCGTGGTTATCAAATTAGTATCGAGAATCGTGGAAATTAACTAGTATTGGTATCGTAAGAAAGCTCCAGCCTAGATAGGCTATGTTCTTTCTCGTTATTATGGGGATCAATACCTGACATTGTCCTGGGCCAGTGGTCCGAATGATGGGGCTTGTGATCTTCAAAATTTCCCTTATTGTCTACCGCTGACTCAGCCTTCGAAACGTGTACCACACGTTTAACGTTTGTTGCAAAATGTCCCAATTAAAATCAGTAATAATAATAATAACAATAATAATAATAATAATAATGCAGAGAAAAATTTAAAACTACTTTCACCTCTGGTCCCTCCTCTCTCTGCCTGGCCCGCTCTAACTCCGTCTGACTGGTTCATATAAAGGTCTCCCTTTGTCTCTGGGCTAAAAGAGGGGTCTTTATGACTTGTGTCATAGTCAGACATGCTTACGTGTCGCCTCAACAAAGACGTTAGTTTAGTCCTAATAACTTCCGATACAATTGTTGATACCCACAAAACTATGAAAGTTAAATGTAGCAGGCTACAACATGTCAACTCTCTCTACAAACCAGGATTTTGAGGTTCATGGGTTTAAAACTGAATCACCAACCGATTTTGTGGAGGACGACCCGAGGCTGCAGGCGAACATCCACCATGTTCCTCTGCTGCTCGATCTCCTGTCTGAAGCCCGGAGCCTCCGCCTCGTTCCCGGCTACGACTCTGTCCGCGGCCGCTAAGGTTTCCTGGGAGACGGCGGTGAGTCTCTCCGTAACGAATCCTCTCGGATCCTCGACCTCAGACATTTTACTCAAACTCTCGGTTGTTCCCGCCTAATGACTCTATTGTTTCCTCAACCGGGACTCTAGCTACGTACACAGATATCATCCTAGAAACCGCGACAACTTCAACAAACACTTCTTCAACCACAGGACATCGTGGTATCTGTTGTCTCCTCCAACGAGACCCGCGTTGCTCCTCCTCTTCCTCCTCCTCTCCCTCCTCCTGCTTCCTCCTTGTTGTTTCCGGAAGTGTAGCCTACACTCGTCGAGGCGCATCACTGCCCTCTACTGGACAGTCTTACAGGGCTTCCTTCACTCTTCCTTTTCTGAAAGAAAAATTTACATGCAGGTAGGGAAACATTTTGGAAGAACAAGGAGAGGGTTCAATAAACTCTGATTTTATTAACAAAACAGAACATGTTTCCATCAAGTAGCCTATAAATATTCCAGAGACATTTTACAGAATTTGTTACACTTTTATAAAACAACATACATTTATTACAATGCATTTTCACTATGCCGAGCTACAGTTCAATAACTGCAGCTTCACGCACTGCTGCTGCATTCAGAAACATTCCTGCCTTCAGTAACATGTCTCCTCTTGCCAGAAATATCTGAGAATTGATGGCCACAAAAACTTCAACTGTACTCTCCTTCATAGATTCTTTTTTTTATTTTATTTTATTTAATGCATATAATATACTTAATAGGCCTACTTAAACTTTTGATCAAGATATACTTAGAGTAAGTATGTATTTGTGCCTTAATTATACTTGGCTTGTACTTATCTTTTTGAGAGTAGCCTATATTTTCCACACATACTGGTTTCTTTACTGCAGGATATTTTATTTCCCATCTTATGGTAACAGGTCAGGTGCTGATCAGTGAGCAGTGGTGTAAGTTAACTTGATCTTTCATGTACAGTGTTATTAACCCACACAGAGACAGAAACATTTGTCTGATGTCTATGTGAAATCAAAAATAACAATTTTCATTATACTGGCATACACGATTGTTAAAAAAAAAAGTACAATACAATACATGTACCCCCAAAGTAATACTGATAGCAACAGTATCAGTAAGCAATAGTTAAATATTCTCCAGGACATACATTAATTTCTCCTTTCTAGTATGTTGTCGGACAGTCATTGTAACTATCTGAGCCTGTCAGTGTGAAAAAAATGCACGTTTATAGGGCGAACTTTGACAGGAGCCACTTGCCCGGTTGAAGAGCGTTAGCTGGGCTGCAGGTTGCCTGCCCGGCTCAATACTGGAGCCACCTCAATAATTGTAGGAGAGTGAGTAAGTAAGTGAGACATTTTTTACATTTGCTCCCCTCTAAGCAAGCTAAAATGATTTATCAGTAAAATTTACACATTTCCCATTAATTGAGGATGTTTCCTAGCAATGGAAATTATCAGAATGTATTTAGAACGAAGGGCAGTGAAAATATGATTGTTTAAAAAAAAAAAGTGGTCTCGTGTCTCACTTTACCCCAGCTCAGGGTAAACTGAGACAAACCAGAGAAATCAAGGGGGTAAACTGATCCACTACTTGTTCCACTCTGAAACTACCATAACAACACATGTAACAGTTAGAATCCTGACAGCTAGCTTGACAACCACACTTCCCAAAACTAATGTCGGACTAGTAGCAGAATCATGGGGATTGGTCAATTAAGGACTTTTTTTTCTAAACACAAAGTGACTCAAGAACAAAATCAAATACAACACAAAATGTTTTAATTAACATTCAAATGACAGATAGAACCAGTTAGATAGTCTTGGGGTCAGATTGTGGGCCCCGACAATCGTGACCATTTTGATCAAAAGTCCTCTTGTATGTGGGGGGAGCCGACAAAGTGGAATGTGACTAAAATTGAGTTAATTAACCAATAAAGAGCGGAGCAGGCCCCGGTCTCCCTGCTCCTCTCCCCCAGACACAGCACCCTGTCCTGGGTCGCCCGGCGCGTGCAGTCTCCCTGTAGCTCGGCTGTGCTCAACGCTGCTAATGGCGTCGGCGCCAGTCCCGATGCCGCCGCTATGCACCAGCTCGGCACCAGGCCGTATAGGCGAATGCTAAGGGCGCCGTCCATCCAGGGGGCGCCAGCGCCACAAATGGGAAAGAAAAAAAAGTGTAACTTTCACTATTTTTATAACTAGTTGGTACTATTATTTCTTAATACAAAAAATAAACCCACGTTAATTTAAATGCAAAGCAATACCTATTAAAAAGTAATAATATAATATGTTACAACATTACTTACTAAGTCGCCCCCGGTTACACCCCGCCTTTCCGAAGCCCCGCCTTTCCGACAATAGACTTCCATTCATCGTAATAGCGGGGTTTTCTATTTTTTCTAAAGACCCCGCTACTCCGACAAGGCTATTGGGGGAAAACCCCAGTGCGCAGTGCGCATTGATCCTTTTTTCCTTTTTGGGGTCAAACGGATCATGTGCATAATTAACTGCAAATACTTCATATTAAAGACATATAACGTTCATTATGCTTCTAGCCTGTCTAGCCTCTACCTGGTCTTTTTACTAAATTTAACCAACTCCTTTCTTCATTGCCTAAGCCCAACAAAAGCATCTCCCTCAGTCAGCTGTCAGCACGAGCGGCGGCTGCAGCAGCCTCGCGCCCGTGTGAGCTCAAACCGGGTTCAGCCGCGCTCGAGCGGAGCGGGGGGGGGAGAAAAAAAGTGTATTTCTTTTACTCCAACAACGGAGTCGGGGAGAAAGCAAGTGGGACAGATCTGCCCAGTCCCTGAGCAGCGCACGTTTCACAGACAAGCCACAAAGCAGAATGTAAACAACGTCACGCGGTTCAGCACCTTGGACATTGGACAGCTGTGGGGGGGAGGGTGTCGGAACAGCGGTGTTACGAAGTGGGGGTATTTCGGAACAGCGGGGTGTCGAAGTGGAGGTGTGTCGGAATGGAGAGCTGTCCCCGTCGCCCCCCCCTCTCTCCCTCAAATGCCCATTGGTACTGCCCTCCGCTCTCCCCGCAGTCACACACAGCAGAGGTACCCATAGGCGGCGCCAGGGGGGGGGGGGGGGCTAGCAGGTGCTATAGCTCCCCCTAGTGGCGGCATAGCACCCCCGTAGCACCCCCATGAAATCCCCCCCCAAAAAATTTTTAATATATTTTTTATGACATTTTATCTCATGTGCTTTGTATCTAATTTCTGTCCAAAAATGTCCTAAATGAAATGAATTATGTTTCGAAATGTATTTCTTGATATTAACGCAAGGTCAAGGTGAGGTGTCAGGTGTCAAGTATTTTTACGTTCATTAAATATGACGGGGCGCCTGTGTCACGGACTCGGTGCAACAGAGCCCAGCAAACATTTTTTGGTTGAAAAGACGTTTAAAAAACGTTTATGCCGACCGTTGAAAAGACGTTCAGAATTGGTTCAAAAGTGAAAGTTTTTTCAACGGCTATTTGTGGACGTCTATTCAACGTTCACGTATAAACCATATTTCACCAGGAAATGCTATATTTAAATTTTTCTCCTTATTTAGTGTGCATACACAGTATAGTTATGGTTGATCATAACTAGTACATTTTGTCTAAATTTCTCATTTGAAAGCACTATTGCAAAAGACGTTTAAATATGGTCTAAATATGAACGTTCATTAAACATCTACATATAGCCGGTGAAAAAACTTTCACTTTTCAACCAATTTTGTACTAGTTTTGAACATAGACGTTTTTTAAACGCCTATTAAACGTAAAAATGCTCACTGTAATATATAGTTGCTGACTAATAGGATACCAATTCAAACACCAGCCTATCTACTTTGTCAACAGTTTACAGTAAGGACAAAGGCTACAATAAACTTGAATTTATTCAAATATTGAAAATCAACAGTGTTAAATACAGACACATTTATGAAATATGCCAATACAGTACAACACTAACAATCAGACATGGGGGATTTTTCTAGAAAAAAGTAGCAATATTTGAGGGAAAAAAGTCACAAAATATAGCCTACAGAAAAAGTCTTCTTGAGCAAATAACACATTAAAGTCCTTCAAGTAATCTTACTTGAGACAGTAACAGTGTCAGGAAACACAAATTTAAATTGTTACACAATACAGTTACTCCTTTTCTATTTAAAATACTGTATTTTAAATATTTAACTATTCCATTACTCCCCAACCCTGCAAACAATAATAAAAAAAAAATCTTCTCTAAATAAAATTGTTTAGAACGAAGGTTGTGGAATGCAGGGCTGAATCCACCACCACCACTAGTCCTCCCTACAGCCTGTTTCAGGTGGTCTGCCATGATGGCGCTGTTGACATTTGCCTGTGGGGCTGGGATTCAACCTCATGACAGCATCTAAAATATTAGGGAAAGAGTATAGAAATTAAGAGATGCAAGGATTTCACTGTGCAACCACTCAGTAATATAGACAAACTTTATTATTAGCAAAAATTACCTTTAATCACAGAGTACACCACAGTTTCCCGATTTTTCCCCTTTACTTTTACTTGCAGTAGCCCATTTCAGTAGGGTGTGCCCTTTTCCCACTGGTCATACTTTCTCTATATGATGTTGTAGTAGGACAAACAACAAAGTTTTGGGCCATTTCATCCTCATTCACTCCCTCCCTAGCTTGCAGCCCCCTTGCTTTCAGCTGCGTATTTTCGATGTAAAATGGCCTGAATATTAAATTTAGAAGGCTACATCGACAGTCCAATTGTGGAATTACATGCAATAGCGAACCAACATTAGAAACACATGCCTTAAAGTAGTCGGGCAGAAAGTTTTGTCAAGGCCGCAGCATGAAAACGTTACAAGCTACCATGCTAACCTTACTGCTAAGTTAGCATGCCCGAACGAGCGGCCTCGTCCGCATCGTTAGCAGCGTAAAATGAAACAAATGGTGTCATAATTTCTTGTTGGAACATAGGAAATACTGTACAGTAGTACATGCACTTACCAAAAATGCTGTATTTGACGACTCAGGCAGCGTGAGTAGGACCGACTCGTTCGCCGCACTCCTGCTCGCTCAGTGCAGCAGCCGGTCAAGTTGTGTTTGCGCATGCGCGTTACAGCAGTACACGGCGTCCTCTAATTTTACATGAATTCATTAAAATATCACCATTGCGATGTACTGGAAGCTTTCTATTAACAACACAAAGCTCATATATGACCATATTTATGATATTTTATGAAACATTAAATGCGTTGAAATTACGTTTTGTTTAGACGTAATTTTGCCTCCCTCATTTAGAGAAAAAACGCCAATCTAATCAATACAATCTCTTTTGAGAGCTACAACGGAAATGATTATCAACCAAAATTAAACAAATATGCGCCACGTTGATGTTGTAACCGCTTTTTAGACGGTTGAAAAGAGGTTGAAAAACGTTCAAACCTTATATCAACCTGGTTTCAACCGGAAATCAACGTTGAAATTACGGTTTGTGTTTGCTGGGAGACGAGAGCTGTGACTCCGCGGCTCCGCTCGCTCTGATCAGCAGGTTTGGTTTTCAACAGCGGTGTGGAAGGAGCCTCCACTCTCTCTGTAAGTTACAAGCTACAAGTCATTTATCTAACATCACAATTAGTGAAAATAGAATGACAGATAACATTTATGCTCAAAAAGCAATTTCACAAAATTTCATTTTAACTTGTTTTCCACACGTATCTATTAGCTTTTATTCATACAGTATATTCCACTGCTTTTGTGAGGCTAAGACTTTCGTATACCCATTTCAAGCATCACAACAGGTTATTCTCATGACTGTAGACTAATTTTTTTCATGTCTTCACCCAGGATTTACTTAATGACATTTTACTGATTGTTGTGCAAGTTGTGTATCTCGGGGTCAGAGGGGACATACAGATACACTGCTATGTTATCATTATAATCATTATTGATCATTGTTGGGGGGGGGGGCCGTACCCGGCAATGGGACCACAGCAACTGCCGGTACGGGCAGAGCCGCCATAAGCAGCGCCGAGCACAGCGCCGAGCACAGCCTCATGCTACAGGGAGACTGCACGCGCCGGCGTTAATATCAAGAAATACATTTCGAAACATAATTCATTTCATTTAGGACATTTTCGGACAGAAATTAGATACAAAGCGCATGAGATAAAATGTCATAAAAAATATATTTAAATTTTTTTGGGGGGGGGATTTCATGGGGGTGCTATGTCGCCACTAGGGGGAGCTATAGCACCTGCTAGCCCCCCCCTGGCGCCGCCTATGGGTACCTCTGCTGTGTGTGTGACTGCGGGGAGAGCGGAGGGCAGTACCAATGGGCATGTGAGGGAGAGAGGGGGGGGCGACTTAGTAAGTAATGTTGTAACATATTATATTATTACTTTTTAATAGGTATTGCTTTGCATTTAAATTAACGTGGGGTTATTTTTTGTATTAAGAAATAATAGTACCAACTAGGGGTTGCACAGACTAGTCGACTAATCGACTAGTCGACTTTACTGCTCCACAATGACGTTTTCAGCTTGACGTCGACTAGTCGCTGATCATGTGACAGAGTCCAAGAGTAGCGGCTTGAAACAACAGCTGAGTGCGCTGAATGAAAAAAATATGAGCGCCGTCAAGCTGGATAGAACGATCTCGTACCAGACAGGAAGTCGGGCACAGAAAAGGCGAGAGAATCCGGTCAATTTTCAAAATAAAATAAATGAGGATTAGTTTGCTTGTCCGTCTATAAATATTTATCAGTTGCGTCTGCACACAAGACACACATCCACACAGCGCTAGGGACAGACCTGTGTGTGTGGAAAACCGAGCAGCCTACGGACGGGTCGATGTTTGACCGGCGCGGAGAGAGCAGGAGAAACTGCTGCCTGCGAGACGCCAAGTGCGGCGCGCCTGTAGGGCGCTGCGCTTCCGCGGCCAGTGTGTCTGGGCTGCCGGATAATATAATACATCCATGGCTGCCGGCAATTTAAAAAAAAAACAACAACTCCGCTCATATCGACAGCTTTACGTCGCGCACAACAACAACAACCAACAAAAGCAACAACCAACCAGGAAAAAAAGCTGTGAGTGAAACTGAGTGAACAGGACTGTGATGGTGACGAGGCCTGTGTGTTGTTTTCCTCCCTAATTGTTTAACGGACAGCAGAGAGTATTATCTTTTGCACTTGTAGGCTATAGGAGTGTATGTTACAAAAAAACAAACTGATTTACAGCTTGTTGTTTATAAAGCTGCTGTTCTGTGGACTAATTTCTGTGCGTGAGCTGTCAGTCAGATTGTTGCAAAGCTTTTCCCTCCTCCTGTGATTTTAGTTATGATGGGAAAAATATGAATGACGTCATCAGCGACTAGTCGACTCGACTTTCATAACATTAGAGTCGACTTTAAAAAATCTGAAGTCGTGCAACCCCTAGTACCAACTAGTTATAAAAATAGTGAAAGTTACACTTTTTTTTCTTTCCCATTTGTGGCGCTGGCGCCCCCTGGATGGACGGCGCCCTTAGCATTCGCCTATACGGCCTGGTGCCGAGCTGGTGCATAGCGGCGTCATCGGGACTGGCGCCGACGCCATTAGCAGCGCCGAGCACAGCCTCATGCTACAGGGAGACTGCACGCGCCGGGCGACCCAGGACAGGGTGCTGTGTCTGGGGGAGAGGAGCAGGAAGACCTGTAGTTCCGCGGCGGCGCAGTGCAGAGAGACCCCGGTCAGGCTGCAGCTGCGGCTGGAAGCGGCTGTGTGTCGGGGAGAGGATCAGGGAGACTCGATGTGGCACCGGTGCCAGTAATAAGGGCAGCAACACATTCTGTGCTTCTCTGAATCCTCGTGGGCTTTCAGCGGCAGACCGGCCGGGGGTGCTGAATTCGTGGGTTCGTGTGTCTGTGGCTGAGCAGCTCAGAGCAGTTACAACTACTTGTAGTTTCTAAGCGGAATGGGGTGGGGACGAGGCGGAGCAGGGGAGACGAGAGGATTGGATGGAGGGTACGAGCCAATGCGAGCTTACTGTGACGTTTGGATAGCATTGGTCAATTTCTATGCAGGCCGACGGCTGATACAGGGTTCCTGCAGCTTAAGTAAAGTTAAATTTAAGACTTAAGACTTTTTTAATGCCACTTGAAATTAAATTTAAGACCAACTTCACAGTAAACGCAAATGGAAAAATGGGTTTTCCCACTTTCCCACATGGTCCAAGGTAAAGTGGCTGCAACATGAACGATGGGGGGGGGGGGGGGATTTTAA
The DNA here is from genome assembly GCF_905171665.1 of Trachurus trachurus. Classification (NCBI taxonomy): domain Eukaryota; kingdom Metazoa; phylum Chordata; class Actinopteri; order Carangiformes; family Carangidae; genus Trachurus; species Trachurus trachurus. Next base: position 32,414,320 of record NC_139893.1, read on the forward strand.
ATTTTACCTGCCACTCAACGGTGGAACGGTCCCACCACATAAAATATTTATTTAGAAAATGCTCTATTTCTTCAGTCACGTTTAATTTTACTGTAGAGTAACTGTATCATCCCACTATTTTTCTGCTCTTTGTGCTCATTTTCATTTTCATTTATTAGTTTATTTCATAGGGACAGTGCACCACTAATCAAAAGAGTTACAAGAAAAACTGTAAGTGGGCCAGAGTTAGCCAACAAGGCTAGTTTTCGTCCGTTATCCCTGGCCAACCTAAAAGCCAAAAAAAGGGGCAACAATTAAGTACTTTCAAAACACAACTTACATAACAATCTACCTAGTAAAAGCTCATAATAACAAGTAAAACAAGTAAGAAGTCTGATACAGCATAACAAAAGCTCATGGCATGCAGACATAACATGCAGACAGGGAGAAGAAGAGCAAGAGAAAGCAAGAGAAGAAAGTACAGCTAGAAACACATGCAAGTAGCACACAGAGCTAAAACATTAGCACAAACAATATCAGACATTACAAGGCAGGACATAAAATGGCAGGCATTAGGCAAGAAAACAAAAGCTAACAAACAAGCAAACAAACAGGGAAAAAAAACAGGACATATAATTACAAGCATTGCTGTGCTAGAGATGTAACAATATGAAAATCTCACAATTGACCTTTCGCAAAAGCCCCGCCCCCCTTAGTTACCGTTGCTAGCCTGACAAGCTTCTCGATGCTGCCCGAGTGTCAACAGTGTTTTTATATTGAGCATCTTGAGGCATCAGAGTCTCAGAGGCATATGAGCGCTATATTTATGAATATTAATAATCACTAAACATTCTGACACCACTACAAAATTGCGTGGTCACAATGTAAACATAATGATGATCAAAATAGGGCTTTTATCGATTCATAAATTGTATTGCTATTGCATCATGTGGCGCATCTGCAAGAGAATACGGGTAACAGGACGTGGTGTTTGTGTCACGGACCGAGACCAGAGCTTCTTCTTTTCTTTTTTTCTCCCCACCGAGAGGATTCAATCTGTGGAAGTACACTATAGTAGGCTACAGTGTGTCCTCATACGTACAGCTCCTTCTATTTTTTTAAATTGTCGCAAATACACCGCTGCATGTGTTCCGTTCATTCATCTCCTCATAGCGCTGTTTGTTATTGACATTCACACACACAGAGCTAGAGAGAGAGAGAGAGAGAGAGAGAAGCGCGCATGCTCACTGTTGCCAACTAAAGTGCTAAATGACGTCATTATCTCAGCGCGGGGGGGGGGGCGGCTGCCGGCCGCTCTTTATGTCTGTGGCGTGGAGCAGTGCGTCTCTGAATGCAGCGGAGGCAGCTCCGTGACACTACTGTGTGTAGGCTGAATACCTGCGAGTGCCCGCGGCAGCGCCGCTGCTCGTTGAAAACAGCTGTGATAACGTGATTTCAGGTCCAGAAACGTTTGTAATATCACGAGAAAAAGTCGCTAGATTTGTCGCTAGTCGCTTTTGACAAAAAAAGTCACCAAGAGGGGTTGGAAAGTCGCCAGATTTAGCGACAAAGTTGCCAAGTTGGCAACACTGCGCATGCTGCTGTACTTGCGTGGTGAAAGTGAAAGCTGTATGGTCCGATCGTCCGACCGAAGCTTGACGGACCTTGTTTACATAGTAACGGTTGCTATGATGTCTGATTGGACAATGACCGTTCGGGGGCGTGGTTTTGCGAAAGGTCAATTGTGAGAGACATATCATGATATCAAACTCTCACTGTCAGGGCCGTTGTATAGGTGAGAAAGGTGATGATAACTCTAGGGGCACAGCGTATAAACAATGTTAATAATAATTACCAATCCTCCAAATCGTAGACCATAGCTTTAATTCCATGAACACACTGTTTTGTACCATTTTAAAAATCATACAAACTTTAACAAAATATTTTACAAGTGAAACTCATTTTCACTGGGTAGTGAAGAGCTGTTACAGCTCAATAACTGCAGCCTCACAACTGCTGCTGCCTTCAGTAATATTCCTGAGTTTACATACACTCATATGTTTCCTCTTGCCAGAAATATCAGAGAATTTCCAGCTACAAAAACTGCAACTGAACGTTTTTTTCCTGTGTGTGTCTGAAGATATTTCTTTTGAACAAATCTTTTCCCAAAGAGACTGCATACAAATGATTTCTCTCCTTAATGGGATTTCATGTGTCTTCTGAGATTCCCTACTGTCGAATATGTACTCCCACACACATTACAAACATATAGTTCCACTTCTGCGTGGACTTGCTTGTGCTTCTCAAGATCATCACGTGCATCATCAAATGCTTTCTCTCTTGTGTGAACTTCCATGTGACGCTTAAGAGAACTAGGCTTGAAAAACATTGTCCCACAATCATTACAATCATATACTTTCCATCTTTTATAGGATTTCAGGTGCAAACCAAAATTCCCCAGGTCCATGAAGGTTTTCCCACAAATACTGCAACCAAATGGCTTCACTTTTGAATGGGCACGTGTGTGAAAGAAACAATCTATCAGATGGGCAAATCTATGTCCACAAATAGCACAACCAATTGGTTTGTCATCTGTATGGACTCTTATATGTTTTCTAAGATATTTTTTAGATCTAAATTTTTTACCACACAATGTACAGTCAAACGATTTCTCCCCTGTATGGAGTCTTACATGATCATTAAGAGTCCGTTCATGTGTAAACTTTTTACCACAGGTGGCACATTCAAGTGATTTCTCCTCCTCTGTATGGAGTTTCATATGTTTTTTTAGATTCCTTAAATATGCAAACTTTTTACCACATGTAGCACAGTCATATGGTTTCTCCCCTGTATGGAATATTATATGATCTTTAAGACAACTTTTATGTCTAAATCTTTTACCACAGGTGGCACATTCAAATGATTTCTCCTCCTCTGTATGGAGTTTCATATGTTTTTTTAGATTCCTTAAATATGTAAACTTTTTACCACATGTAGCACACTCATATGGTTTATTTCCTGTATGAAGTCTTATATGTTCTTCAAGATGACCTTTACGTCTAAATTTTTTACCACATGTAGCACAGTCATATGGTTTCTCCCCTGTATGGAGTATTATATGATCTTTAAGAGAACTTTTATGTCTAAATTTTTTACCACAGGTGGCACATTCAAATGATTTCTCCTCCTCTGTATGGAGTTTCATATGTTTTTTTAGATTCCTTAAATATGTAAAGTTTTTACCACATGTAGCACAGTCAAATGGTTTCTCCCCTGTATGGAGTCTTATATGTTTTTTAAGACTGTCACAGTCGTCTCCATCAGCCTCTATCTTTACCTCTATCTGTTCAGCTGAGCTGCTGGATGGAGGCTCTGCCTCAGTTTGTCTTTGATGAGGTTGTAGGGACTGAGGTTTCTCTTCCTCATCCTCACTCTTCACATGAACAGAAGTGAGGAGGAACTCTGGAGTGGTCAATAGTTCTTCCTTTTCTTCTTTAATATGTCGACTCTCTGGGTTCTCCTGATCCAGACTTGTGGTCAACTCAGGAGGATCCTCTGCTTTTATCATCAACAGGTGATGATCACCTGCAGAAACAATGAAATACACATCATGAACAACATTGTCTTCATACTGTCTAGGAAACGATTATCTATTGACCCGCTCGGGGGGGGCATTTACTCTTTCTGTGTAAACGCCAATAAGGGCGAAAGAGTGCTATGTGGAGATGAACGAACGGAACGATATTGCTGCTTCAGGTGCTCGTTCATCGCCATGGTGCTGCTGTGGAACGCTGTTTTTCTGCTACATGTGTTCACAACCCAACGGTGTGTTGTACTGTTGATGTATGTCATCAACATCAGGGTTTCCGCTACATGTAATTGATCGTAGCGCACCGCCACGGCAAAATAAAAGCCGCTACACCTTCAGAATGATGATTTTTTTTTAAATGTTAAAACAATGTAAAGCAATGTTTCCACTTCCAGTCACCATTAGGTACTTTGCACCCCTTTCCACTACACAGTTACAACTCTCGACTCGGTTTAGGTGCTTTTCAATCACAGCTGAGTTCTTCATAGTTCCTCCTCAGTAAAAATTAAACTTATCAACCAGCGCATCCAGCATTTAATAAACGAGTCTGTGGCGGCCGCGACTCTCTCTCTCACGCTGGCGCACACACGCACCTACACACACGGCACATGGGCAGCACGGTAATAAACATATATGCGCTAAATCGCACTAATGTGTTCAAATTGCTATCCGCCCCCCATCAGGTGGGGGAGGGGGTCAACAAGCGCTTCTGCCCCTCAGCTCTGTGTGTGTGTGTTCATATCTCGTGATCTGTTTGGATTAATAAACACAAATAGGCTACAAACGTACACACATTGGCCTCATGTATTTGTCAATCGTGGTGTTTTGTTTTTAGGGCTGAAACGATTCCTTGAGTAATTTGAGTACCTCGATTACAAAAAATGGTCCGAGGATTTTTTTCTGCCTCGAGTAATCGTTAATTTAATTGTAGTTCAAGCGGCCGCACGGACTACTTTCAATGTGGCACAACGTGCTTACATCACCTACGCAAGGGAAGACCGGGGAAGAAAGGAGGAGGAGGAGGAAGCGGACGCACGGGTGTTTGACTGAGGGAGCGGGAAAATGGCAGAGGCGAGGAGAAATAGCGACGATGAAACAGAAGAAAAAGGTGATAAAAAAAGACAGAAAATGTCAAAAGTGTGGGAGCATTTCCGACTGAACAGAAAGTAGAACACCGTGATGTGTATTCGTTGTAACACGGCCCTTGCATACCACAACAGCACGTCTTCCATGTTGCAGCATCCCCGCAGAAAACACCCGGACTCGAGCAGAGGACCGGAGACAAGGTAATATTAACGTAGCAAATCAGTGTGATCAACGTTAATGTATTTTACGAACATAAACGCCAGCCTTGCAGAGGGCTAGGTTTTTGTTAATTATGACTGACTACTGTCAAGTTTGTGGTTAGTTTATTACGAGCGTCACAACATGACTTCATAGTAGGGGTGGGCCAAAATATCGATATGGCAATATATCGCGATACTTTATACCGCGATACGATATCGATATTCAATATTTAAATATCGATTTTTTTTTCAAAAAAAAAAAAAATTCAATTTTTTTTTTTTTTTTTCAATTAATAAATCATGTTTCAGACCTAAATCCAATTGAAATATGTTGTTGTAACTTGCACTTGTATAAAATGGCATGGATAATTTGAATTACATTGTTTTGACTCAGTTTGTCCCATGAATTATCACTATCGTCTGATGTACATACAACTCGGATTTTAAGTGACACAGATATCGTGATGTATCGTGGATGAAATTTCTTGCAATATATCGATAATCGCAGAATCGCTGTACCGTGATATTATCGTTATCGTGGGTAAAATATCGTGATAGTATCGTATCGTGGGGTACCTAGTGATACCCAGCCCTACTTCATAGAGGGTTGATTTAAAATTTAAAAGGACAGCGCTGATTAGTCTAGATGGAAATAAAAACATAATAAAGTTAATTAAGCAGTTGTAAAATTTAGTCAACTACTAAGTAGCTGGTCACTGGTCACAGTGTGTCTCACTCTATTGATTATGTGTGTGGTTATTGTGTTCCAATACAGTAGTTGTCTTAATTGTGGACACTGCAAAAACTCAAAATCTTTAAAAAATATTTATACCTAGTCAGCTGGTGTAAATTCATAAATGCACAGCCATGAACCTATTGTATTAAGTAATTTAGTCATAGTAATATCATTTAACTAATTATTATTTATCTTCTTTTTTCAGTAAATCATCACAGTCCCGGATGGACAAATTTTATTTATTTTTGATATCTTGAAAGTAATTAAATTTTATTTATTCTTATTTTTGTTAGCAGTTGCCTCTTTGGTAATGTTTCAAGACCAGAAAATACTTGCTTGTGAATTTAAGAAATAAAAACAGTTGATTCTAAATAAGGAAATCAATTGGTCATTCATTATTAAAGCAGAAGTAAGCAATCCGGTCGTTTTGGCTAATGCTGCGTTCCAGGCAGGCTTTTGAAACCGTAAATTACAGCTTCAAGTCACAACTTACGACTTTGTAGCGTTCCAGGCAACCCACTCGTGTTTTTCCGACCTGTTTTACCGGTGAAAGTGCACTATAACGGCCACTCGTAACTTCTGACCCGTGAACTCGTACCAGATCGAACTGGTACGACTTCACAGGTCGGAAAAACACGAGTTACGGGCTGCCTTGAACGCACCATAACAGTCCTCGTCCCTACGTCACCACATTCACGGTGTCCCTTGGCTGCACACACAGCCCTGCATGCCGTTCTCTACAAAAAAACTGTAGGATACGATAAATGTTTTCTCCTCGGCTCAGAGCAGAGCAGAGTGACTGACAGACCCGTGTTTCAGACCAAACACTCTATGTAAGTGATTGCTGTCGGAAGATATAACTATTTAAGACTTATATTAACACATATCACATACTTCTGCTTTAAGTGAAATATGTTATTTTCTCTTGTATATTCATAATTGCTCTTTAACCAAGCAAAAATACGTTTTATCCGATTACTCGATTAATCGATGTAATTTTCAGTAGAGTACTTGATTACCAAAATATTCGATAGCTGCAGCCCTATTTGTTTTGAAAATTGACCGGATTCTCTTGTGTTTCTTTGTGTGACTTTCTGCCAAGATTGACGCGATCGCTCGCGGCTCGTGCACAAAATAGACCAGACGCCGAAACTATCGCTGCAGCGCGCGACCCGGCTGCGGAGGATATGGACGCTGAAATGAAAATGACCCAGCCGGTACTGCGTACTAGGGATGGGACTTTTTGTCGACAAATCGACAAAAAAATCGACACATGCTCCCCTCGACAAAAAAATGGAGTGTCGAAATGTCGGGGGGCGGGGCTTGTGGGATTTCCATGTGTAAATTGCATTTTGTCTTTCAATATTTCCTATTCAAATAAACAGCAGAAAGTGCCACTTTTCCCCTAATAAATAAAATATTTTAAATAAAACAAATCCACTTTTTCTAAATGGGATAGCTACTTGACCCTCATTCTACTTCACATGTGACAGGAGCATGCGCGCATGCTGACAGGCGACAGAGTCAAGAGATCAGCTGTCCGGGCTCCCAGCAGTCTAGATGATGGTGTGCTGTTGATGACGAGTCCGCCTCCGCAAAAAGGGCAAAACCATGGGCAAAACAGGTGGATGCAATGGTTGCATTCTTCGTAGAGGACCGCGGACATGCACGGAAGAAAAAAAAAAGAAATAAACCGAATGCGTGCTGCTTGGTCCGCTCGTGCCGACAGCAACGTTAATAAACCACAACAAAAGCACGTGTAGAGACGCGGAGAAGCGGTAGCACCAGCCCGTCGTTTTAAATCACTACCTGAAAAACAGCCGTCCGTCATTTAACGTGAAAAACGGACTGTTGTGACAATCCGTACCGAAGCGGTCCGGTCCCGCTTCTCATCACAGCGGCGCCATTCAAGTCCTCGTCACGTAATGAGAGCGTATCTAAACGAGGATGAAGTCTCCCCCTCTCCTCGTCAAAACGTGAAGTCCACATGTTGCAGAGTTTGCACTGCAGTTTCACTTGTTTTTTTTATTTGACAAAGTTTCACACAGAGCTTTCTGATGTCTGTAGGAATCTTTCCATGTTTCTCCTTTTCCCACAGTAAAAACGGACATTTTTTCAGACAAGACTATAGTCTCATAAACTTTTTTTTTTTTTTTCATTGAATGACTATTCCATTATATGAAAATCATTGCCCATCCCTAAAACATAAAATAATCTTAAAGGCTGAGGAGTTGTGATGTTGTTAAGAGGTAAATATTAAAATTTTAGACATTTTGATTTGATTTGATTTTTTTAATTACCACACAGACAAAAAGTACCGAAAACAGTTACCGATTGGTACCGATATCGGTTCCCAGGTACCGAGTATCGATACCGTATCGATTCAAATGCGAAAGGTACCCATCCCTACCTGTGTGTGTGTGTGTGTAATCACATGAAGCTGGTTCTAGAGTCTGTGTGTGTGTGTGAGTGTGTGTGTGTGTGTGTGTGTGTGTGTGTGTGTGTGTGTGTGTGTGTGTGTGTGTGTGTGTGACTGACTTGACACATGTTATGAGCTGCATCCTGTGTCAGTCTGATTTAGCTGTGTCTGTGTTTATAAACATTTAAACGAGCGCCAGATGGATTGTTTATGAAGTTAACGAGCTCTGGCCTGAGACTGCGTTTACACGTGCCCGGCTATTTTCATAAACGGACATTTCACCCTCTCCGTTTATAAAAAACACTGCGTGCACACCAGTCCGTTTTCAGAAAACGTTTCGTTTACACTAACCCGTGTATAGGCTATATGCTGTCAAGAGCATGCCAAACCTGTAGGTGGCAGCGTAGCGAGAAGCTCAAGCCCACGTCAGCCAATCAGAATCCCGCACATGATCCCGCATAGCAACCTGATAGCAACAGCAACAACAACAACGTCACTTGCCCTCATTGGGTCTCATTCATGAAACGTGAGTAAATCTGTGTGTAGATTTGCACATAAAAGCTCACTCTACTAAAACTCTACTCCGGATTCATGAACGGTGCGGGAAACTAAGATTTGATCGTAAACACGTGTGTAACTTCATGAATGCCAACCCATCGTAAACTAACAACACGCCCCCGTGATCAGCAAAGATCGCCATACATGAATAGCCATATAAGGAGATCCTGACCACCATATTAGGAGGTAGGTGCATCCTGCTCACCTGCAGCCATGACGCAAACGAGGAAAGAGGGAGAGAGAGAAAAAAAGAGAGATCACGGATCAAAGTCATTTTAGGTGAAGTGGAGTCCAGAAAAATATTTAATTCTCTTCTGTTAGTCGTGGTGTGACTGGGACAGGTAATCAAAGGCGTGGAGGGAAGAAACAGATGTAGTGAATTAAGTAGGCCTATCCTTGGTTGATTAAAGAACCGTTTAAGAAGTAAAGCCAGAATAGTTCGATATGAAACATGAAAAAAAAAAAAAACACACAACTACAGAGCTACAGCAGCGACGGGAGGAGGAGGCTCTTCACAGCCTCAGCTGTAGAGGAGCATGGTTGTATCAACACATGAAGTTATATAGGCAGGTTATATTGTTACAGAAGCACCAGCCGTCCGTCACAGCTCCATCCGGTGCCGACTGCGCTGCTGCGCAGGGTGAAGTGTGCGCTCACCGAGCGTGTAGCAACACAAAAAAGTTTTTTCCGGTTTTATATCATATTATGTGTTTGTGCGTGTCCGATCCCTAAAACGTCTCTCTCTCCAAATATTTCTAATTGTTTGTCATGTTTAAATTACGTGTTTCAAAGGCATCAACGTATTTTGAACATGAGAGAGAGTAATACGGATTAAAATTGTAATTTTCAACAGTGACAAGCAGTATTTATTTGCATTCCTACATTTACACAAGCGCTACACACAGTCCGGAGCAGGTGTAGATTTTGTGAGTAGCTACGAAAAAATCAGCACTACTAAAAGATTGATGAATGCGGAAATCCACGTAAATTTGCGCTGCTCAGGGTTTACACAAAAATCCGTGCTGCTCACGTTTCATGAATGAGACCCAGTGTGTGTAAAGTTTTTATATTTTTTCATGCGAGAAAGTAACTGTTTAGATGCCAAATATACGGCCAGTTTGTCCAGATGACGGCTGTTTAGAAGTTTGCTCCCATGTTTCTCTGAGGGGTGAAGCTTTTTTTTTGGGGGGGAGAAGTGAAGCTCCACCTGTGGAGCAACGACCGGGACATCACAGAGACAGTGGCCGCTCTACAATGCTGCTCGGTCGGCCAGCCTCTGTCGTCCTCCCGGGATCAAAACGATGGCTAAATAACTTTTTAGAGGTTTACCACCGGCTGGTTGAATTATTTTTAGGAGATAAATGTTGGTCTCATTGATGAAATCTAACAATTGTGGCAGTAGCAGCTTGTTTGAATGAAAAGTTCATGTGTGTTAACTGTTACTGGACAGAAGAGCAGCCCACCCTCGGGACTCTGTACAGAAATCACCCCATTTAACGTTACATCAATAAATAAATGTTTTACAATGAATTCTCCGCTTGCGTGTAAACGGAGGGTGCAAACGATGGTTAATGTCTCAGTTTTTAAAAATACCCGGGTACGTATAAACGGGGCCTGAGAATCAGACATTACCATGGCAACTCGAGGTGGTTACCACGGCGATAGGGGCCCCCCAGGCTGAGGCAGACAGAAACGTGGAGAAAAAGAGTGATTTTCTGCCTCTGCACTGGTCTCGCAAAAGGCTTAGTGTGACAAAACGGTAGCTCCTATCAGAACAAAACACAGAACAACGTCGCTCTAAGGACTTCCTGAAAAATGTGGTACGATTTGGTGTTTCTACAGTAAATATTTTGGAGACGCTGGCAGTTTTAAAACATCGGTCCGTTCTGCTTCTCTCAGAAAATATTTGTATTGGAGTCAATGAGGAGCAGAGACAGACGTGGCCGCACTCAGAGGCTTATTCTGTAAATTCTGTAAGTCTCTCTGATATTTTGAGCACATGATATGAGAGATAACAAGTTTGTCTTACAAATTCTGAAAAAATCATGTGTGTAGAGTGTAAATTGTGGCCGTGCCGACAGTTTATCCAGAACTGGTCTGGAGCTGGTCCCTGCAGCTATTTCATAGCTGTTGGGACCAGTGCCCGGTGCGATGGCCCGTGGCCCTAATGACTACATGACATTCCGTTTATGTTGAGGCATATTTACCATATTGACTCTGGTACCTGGGAACCGATATCGGTACCAATCGGTACCTGTTTTCGGTACTTTTTGTCTGTGTGGTAATTAAAAAAATCAAACCAAAATGTCTAAAATTTTAATATTTACCTCTTAACAACATCACAACTCCTCAGCCTTTAAGATTATTTTATGTTTTAGGGATGGGCAATGATTTTCATATAATGGAATAGTCATTCAATGAAAAAAAAAAAAAAGTTTATGAGACTATAGTCTTGTCTGAAAAAATGTCAGAAAGCTCTGTGTGAAACTTTGTCAAATAAAAAAAACAAGTGAAACTGCAGTGCAAACTCTGCAACATGTGGACTTCACGTTTTGACGAGGAGAGGGGGAGACTTCATCCTCGTTTAGATGTGCTCTCATTACGTGACGAGGACTTGAATGGCGCCGCTGTGATGAGAAGCGGGACCGGACCGCTTCGGTACGGATTGTCACAACAGTCCGTTTTTCACGTTAAATGACGGACGGCTGTTTTTCAGGTAGTGATTTAAAACGACGGGCTGGTGCTACCACTTCTCCGCGTCTCATTTCAGAGAGAGAGAGAGAGAGAGGGAGAGAGAGAGAGGGATAGAGAGAGAAGGGGGGCGGGCGCGAGTGTGCGGGGCTCATGCAGACTGCACTCTCTCTCGCTGACGCACAACGAAGGTGCGTTCAGGTACCGAAATGTGGTACCGATTGACTTTATGTGAATCGATACTCGGTACTTTGGAGGGAATTCGGTCGGTACCAAAAAAGTACAGAATTTTGGTACCCATCCCTAGTTAAAGGGACAACGAGGAGTTTTGGAAAAGCGAAGCGTTTTCACACTACATTTATGAGCCTCCGCGCACCGTATAATTCTTTTGACCGGCGCAAGACAGACTCATGTTTTTATTCATCAAGAATTAAAGTCAGAGGTTCAAAGAGGTTCACATACCGTCATAGTTCCGACCATAAACGGCGATTCAGCTGCGTTATTCTCATGACTCGTTGCGAAACCGAAAGTAAAAAACGCTGGTCGGCTTGACCAGCATCTCCGCCACCACTAATAATAACAAAATAACGATAGAGACAGAACGATATATTTATCGAAAATGGGCCCATTAACAAGTGTGGGCGGAGATTCATCCACATTAACGTGAGACTTTTTTATAACCGAATAGAAACTCCTCGTTGTCCCTTTAAAGCACAGTGGAGCTTAAATACAAGATTGATGTGAAACAGTTATTTATTTATTAAATAAAGTAGCCTAATGAATTTAGAAGAATTTAGTTTTTTTCTTCTTCTTAAATCGTGGTTATCAAATTAGTATCGAGAATCGTGGAAATTAACTAGTATTGGTATTGTAAGAAAGCTCCAGCCTAGATAGGCTATGTTCTTTCTCGTTATTATGGGGATCAATACCTGACATTGTCCTGGGCCAGTGGTCCGAATGATGGGGCTTGTGATCTTCAAAATTTCCCTTATTGTCTACCGCTGACTCAGCCTTCGAAACGTGTACCACACGTTTAACGTTTGTTGCAAAATGTCCCAATTAAAATCAGTAATAACAATAATAATAATAATAATAATAATAATAATAATAATAATAATAATAATAATAATAATAATGCAGAGAAAAATTTAAAACTACTTTCACCTCTGGTCCCTCCTCTCTCTGCCTGGCCCGCTCTAACACCGTCTGACTGGTTCATATAAAGGTCTCCCTTTGTCTCTGGGCTAAAAGAGGGGTCTTTATGACTTGTGTCATAGTCAGACATGCTTACGTGTCGCCTCACCAAAGACGTTAGTTTAGTCCTAATAACTTCCGATACAATTGTTGATACCCACAAAACTATGAAAGTTAAATGTAGCAGGCTACAACATGTCAACTCTCTCTACAAACCAGGATTTTGAGGTTCATGGGTTTAAAACTGAATCACCAACCGATTTTGTGGAGGACGACCCGAGGCTGCAGGCGAACATCCACCATGTTCCTCTGCTGCTCGATCTCCTGTCTGAAGCCCGGAGCCTCCGCCTCGTTCCCGGCTACGACTCTGTCCACGGCCGCTAAGGTTTCCTGGGAGACGGCGGTGAGTCTCTCGGTAACGGATCCTCTCGGATCCTCGACCTCAGACATTTTACTCAAACTCTCGGTTGTTCCCGCCAAGTGACTCTATTGTTTCCTCAACCGGGACTCTAGCTACGTACACAGATATCATCCTAGAAACCGGGACAACTTCAACAAACACTTCTTCAACCACAGGACATCGTGGTATCTGTTGTCTCCTCCAAGGAGACCCGCGTTGCTCCTCCTCTTCCTCCTCCTCTCCCTCCTCCTGCTTCCTCCTTGTTGTTTCCGGAAGTGTAGCCGACACTCGTCGAGGCGCATCACTGCCCTCTACTGGACAGTCTTACAGTCTTACAGGGCTTTCTTCACTCTTCCTTTTTCTGAAAGAAAAATTTACATGCAGGTAGGGAAACATTTTGGAAGAACAAGGAGAGGGTTCAATAAACTCTGATTTTATTAACAAAACAGAACATGTTTCCATCAAGTATAAATATTCCAGAGACATTTTACAGAATTTGTTACACTTTTATAAAACAACATACATTTATTACAATGCATTTTCACTATGCCGAGCTACAGTTCAATAACTGCAGCTTCACGCACTGCTGCTGCATTCAGAAACATTCCTGCCTTCAGTAACATGTCTCCTCTTGCCAGAAATATCTGAGAATTGATGGCCACAAAAACTTCAACTGTACTCTCCTTCATAGATTCTTTTTTTTATTTTATTTTATTTAATGCATATAATATACTTAATAGGCCTACTTAAACTTTTGATCAAGATATACTTAGAGTAAGTATGTATTTGTGCCTTAATTATACTTGGCTTGTACTTATCTTTTTGAGAGTAGCCTATATTTTCACACATACTGGTTTCTTTACTGCAGGATATTTTATTTCCCATCTTATGGTAACAGGTCAGGTGCTGATCAGTGAGCAGTGGTGTAAGTTAACTTGATCTTTCATGTACAGTGTTATTAACCCACACAGAGACAGAAACATTTGTCTGATGTCTATGTGAAATCAAAAATAACAATTTTCATTATACTGGCATACACGATTGTTTAAAAAAAAGTACAATACAATACATGTACCCCCAAAGTAATACTGATAGCAACAGTATCAGTAAGCAATAGTTAAATATTCTCCAGGACATACATTAATTTCTCCTTTCTAGTATGTTGTCGGACAGTCATTGTAACTATCTGAGCCTGTCAGTGTGAAAAAAATGCACGTTTATAGGGCGAACTTTGACAGGAGCCACTTGCCCGGTTGAAGAGCGTTAGCTGGGCTGCAGGCTGCCTGCCCGGCTCAATACTGGAGCCACCTCAATAATTGTAAGGGAGAGTGAATAAGTAAGTGAGACATTTTTTACATTTGCTCCCCTCTAAGCAAGCTAAAATGATTTATCAGTAAAATTTACACATTTCCCATTAATTCAGGATGTTGCCTAGCAATGGAAATTATCAGAATGTATTTAGAACGAAGGGCAGTGAAAATATGATTGTTTTAAAAAAAGTGGTCTCGTGTCTCACTTTACCCCAGCTCAGGGTAAACTGAGACAAACCAGAGAAATCAAGGGGGTAAACTGATCCACTAGTTACTTGTTCCACTCTGAAACTACCATAACAACACATGTAACAGTTAGAATCCTGACAGCTAGCTTGACAACCACACTTCCCAAAAACTAATGTCGGACTAGTAGCAGAATCATGGGGATTGGTCAATTAAGGACTTTTTTTTTCTAAACACAAAATGACTCAAGAACAAAATCAAATACAACACAAAATGTTTTAAATAATATTCAAATGACAGATAGAACCAGTTAGATAGTCTGGGGGTCAGATTGTGGGCCCTGACAATCGTGACCATTTTGATCAAGAGTCCTCTTGTATGTGGGGGGAGCCGACAAAGTGGAATGTGACTAAAATTGAGTTAATTAACCAATAAAGAGCGGAGCAGGCCCCGGTCTCCCTGCTCCTCTTCTCCTCTGCCGCTGAAAGCCCCACTAGGATTCAGAGAAGCACAGAATGTGTTGCTGCCCTTATTACTGGCACTGGTGCCACATCGAGTCTCCCTGATCCTCTCCCCGACACACAGCCGCTTCCAGCCGCAGCTGCAGCCTGACCGGGGTCTCTCTGCACTGCGCCGCCGCAGAGCTACAGACCCCGGTCTCCCTGCTCCTCTCCCCCAGACACAGCACCCTGTCCTGGGTCGCCCGGCGCGTGCAGTCTCCCTGTAGCATGAGGCTGTGCTCGGCGCTGCTAATGGAGGCGGTGCCCGTACTGGCAGTCGCTGCGGTCCCATTGCCGGGTACGGCGACGACGGCAACTGGCACTGCCTCATTAACGGCGGCAATTGGGACTGGCGCCGACGCCATTAACAGCGTCGAGCACCACCGTCTGCAGCCAGCACTTCCTTCAGACCGACATCATACAAGGAGCTAACAAGTTGTAGCCTATATTAAATGTTTTTTTTTATGTTAACAATGGACATTGTTGAATAAACTTCATATTTCATTCCTTTGTGTAATCTTTTTTTCAAACTGGTAATTGCAAAGTATACAGAAATATAGAAAAGGCATTTTTTTTTAGAGTTTTTAACCTTTTTACCATGTCCACAAGATGTTTTTTACATTATAGGCTACATTACATATGAAGAAAATAAGCATCTTAAATGTTCCATGTTGGAATAGCAGTGAACCGATGACAGGCTCATAAAAACAGATTAACTCAGCCAGTAATCAATCGTGAGAATTTGCAGGGAACAAGTAGTCTATAACCTGGCAGTAAGTTACAGACAGCGAGAGTTAGCATTAGCACAACTATTAACATTAAGCTTGTCCATTTTCGTGGTAGGAGCTTTAGATATGATTCGATGGACGTCGGACATGCTCAGATTGGGTAATTCCTGCAGGCATCGTGAATAAAAAAGTTGTTGTGCCATCCTGGGAAGAGCAACAACAAAATCGTGGAAAAATGAAGTGGGTTTGATTCGTTTTTACCGCGCGTTGTGCTTGTCAGAATCTCAGCGGAAGTGGAGTTACCCGTTTTCCGGTTTGGTCATGTGACCCTCGGCATAGAGCCTATTTCTATGCAGGCCGACGGCTGATAGACTGAATGGATTTTTTTGGTTCTTTTTGCGATTCATATTGTGTAGATTGGACCACAGGACCATAATTGCCCTATAAACAGTGTTAATAATAATTACCAATCCTCCAAATCGTAGACCATAGCTTTAATTCCATGAACACACTGTTTTGTACCATTTTAAAAATCATACAAACTTTAACAAAATATTTTTCAAGTGAAACTCATTTTCACTGGGTAGGGAAGAGCTGTTACAGCTCAATAACTGCAGCCTCACAACTGCTGCTGCCTTCAGTAACATTCCTGATTTTACATACACTCATATGTTGCCAGAAATAAGAGAATTTCCAACTACAAAAACTGCAACTGTACGTTTTTTTTCCTGTGTGTGTCTGAAGATATTTCTTTTGAACACATCTTTTCCCACAGAGACTGCATACAAATGATTTCTCTCCTCAATGGGATTTCATGTGTCTTCTGAGATTCCCTGCTGTCGAATATGTACTCCCACACACATTACAAACAAATAGTTCCACTTCTGCGTGGACTTTATTGTGCTTCTCAAGATCATCACGTGCATCAAATGCTTTCTCTCTTGTGTGAACTTTCATATGGCGCTTAAAAGTACTAGGCTTGAAAAACATTTTCCCACAATCGTTACAATCAAATACTTTCCATCTTTTATAGGATTTCAGATGCAAACCAAGCTTCCCCAGGTCCATGAAGGTTTTCCCACAAACACTGCAACCAAATGGCTTCACTTTTGAATGGACACTTGTGTGAAAGAAACAATCTACCAGATAGGGAAATCGATGTCCACAAATAGCACAACCAATTGGTTTGTCATCTGTATGGACTCTTATATGTTCTCTAAGAAATTTTTTAGATCTAAATTTTTTACCACAGAATGTACAGTCAAACGGTTTCTCCCCTGTATGGAGTCTTGCATGATCATTAAGAGTCAGTTTATGTTTAAATTTTTTACCACATGTAGCACAGTCATATGGTTTATTTCCTGTATGAAGTTTTATATGTTCTTTAAGATGACCTTTACGTCTAAATTTTTTACCACATGTAGCACAGTCATATGGTTTCTCCCCTGTATGGAGTCTTGTATGATCTTTAAGACAACTTTTACGTCTAAATTTTTTACCACAGGTGGCACATTCAAATGATTTCTCCTCTGTATGGAGTTTCATATGATTTTTTAGATTCCTTAAATATGTACATATTTTACCACATGTAGCACAGACAAATGGTTTCTCCCCTGTATGGAGTCGTATATGATCTTTAAGAGTCCCTTTGTATCTAAATTTTTCACCACAGGTAGCACAGTCAAATGGTTTATCTCCTGTATGGATTCTCATGTGTCTCTTCACAGCCCATGGGTGGGGAAATGTTTTCCCACACTCTGAGCAGCAGCAAGACTTCTTACGGCGAGACTTCTTAGAGTGAGACTTCTTCCCACTGTTACATTCTTCATCACTTACAGGAGCAGCTTCACTGTTCAAACCTGACTCATGTGCTCTGGTTTCTCCCCAGTCATCATCACTGTCATCAGTCTCAGAGGACGACTCTGAGACCTCATCATCTGTATCTGGCTGAAGATCTTCAGGTTGATCTGAGTTCCTGGCTGGTTCAGATCCTCCACAGTCGTCTCCATCAGCCTCTATCTTTACCTCTATCTTTTCAGCTGAGCTGCTGGATGGAGGCTCTGCCTCAGTTTGTCTTTGATGAGGTTGTAGGGACTGAGGTTTCTCCTCCTCATCCTCACTCTTCACATGAACAGAAGTGAGGGGGAACTCTGGAGTGGTCAGTAGTTCTTCCTTTTCTTCTTTAATATGTCGACTCTCTGGGTTCTCCTGATCCAGACTAGTGGTCAACTCAGGAGGATCCTCTGCTTTTATCATCAACAGGTGATGATCACCTGCAGAAACAATGAAATACACACCATGAACAACACAGGGGTGCAAACTCATCAGGGGTAAAAAAGGTGACAAGATACCGACCCCCTATGGGGGTCCGGGGGCATGCTCCCCCGGAATTTAAAAAAAAAAACCAACTTTAAAGGTGAATTTACAGTCAATTTTAGCATGAGACTAGGGTCCAGATTTACTCAGGTTTGCACAGCTTTTGCTCCTGTTAAACCTGCACAATCTGTCTCTCTGTTTGGTTTTGAAACATGTGAAGGGGGTCTTCAGCCTATGCAGGTTTAGCATGAGTAAAAGCTGTGCAAAACTTAGAGAATCTGTCCCTCGATGTCCATCAGATGAATCATATTGCCTTCAAACTAAATACAATTTAATACAGACTGATAGGTTAATTGTGAAACATTTATTTATTGATGTAAATGTGTTTTCTGTACGTAGGCTATGCTCCGAGGCAGCGCTGCTCTTTCTGTCCAATAACACACGCAAAGCTTAAAAATGCCATAGGCTACATCAAACATATTAAGTGGCAATATGTATTTAAAAGATGTTCAAGTAAACGGTTCGGTTCACACGCTTTTGTGGTCATGGTTTTTGGTTCGGTTTGGTACACTTTGATCGTTGGGAAAATCAATCATGTCTTGTATATTCAGGTTAAAACTGAAAGAATGAGGCAGTCTGACATCTGATACATCATTGTGACAGTCTGAGGTTAAAAGTAGGTGAGATTCTGGCGGCAAGAGAGGAGACATCCATAGTTCCAACATGTTTTAATTTATTGGGCAAAGAAAGTTATCTAACAAATGCTAAGAACAATTAGATATTCATTGAAATATATAACCTATATTTATTAATTGTGGTTCTTACAAAAATTTAATATAAAAGCTAAAATGTCTCTTAAAGCTCTGCCCCTTTAATTAGTGCATACAAAATCATTTAACTTTAGCCTACTACTTTTACAACCACATTATTTACCAGCAACATAAAGTAAAACAGAGGCAGAGGTGTCCTGCAGCAGTCAGTCAACCTCCTCTTCTTCCTCCTCCTGCTGCTGCACAGGTCGCGCTGCAGTGCTAATAAATGCTAAAGGCGCTAATCGCTAATTGGTCGCGATCATGATGATCACACACGCGGTCCCATACAGCACCTATACAACGCTGCTGGCGCATCTTCTAGCTCCGACTCCTTCACTCGCCATGCTCACAAACGTTTCCACAAGTGACCAGCTGATACACTGCTCTGCTTCTTCTTCTTGTTTACCCATAGCAGCCATGCTACAGGGCAGATTATTTCTTAGCGCAGGCATGGTTTGATGTCGCACTGTACAGCCCTGGGTTTCCCGCTGGCTGGTTAAACTCTTTATAGGAGATTAATGTTGGTCTCATTGATTAAATCTAACAACTGTGGCAGTCGCGTTAGTTAGTTTTTTCTGAAAAGTGAAGCTTCAGGTGTGTATTGCTGGACAGAAACGCAGCGCTGCCACCACTTGTTGTCATCCAGATAAGGTGCAGGAGCCTTAAAGAGACAGGTGCATTGCATTGCTTCGCCTCGCCGGACCCCCCCCCCCCCAATTTTTTTTTAATTGCGGATTTACACGAATCACACAAATGACCCATTTGGGATCCCAAACGGCGAATTTCGCAGAAAGGTGACAAGTTTGCACCCCTGACAACAGTGTCTTCATACTGTCTAGGAAACGATTATTTTTCTCCTGATTGATCTATCGACTCGATCGCCCCTTGATTGGGGG
The DNA here is from genome assembly GCF_905171665.1 of Trachurus trachurus. Lineage (NCBI taxonomy): Eukaryota > Metazoa > Chordata > Actinopteri > Carangiformes > Carangidae > Trachurus > Trachurus trachurus. The sequence goes on from NC_139893.1 coordinate 32,433,920, forward strand.
TTGGCGATCGGACCGTATGAGTTTTGCTTTTACTCTCAGTGTAAATGCCATTAACGGCGAAAGAGTGCTATGGTGAGATGAATGAACGGAACGATATTGCCGCTTCAGGTGCTCGTTCATTGCCATGGTGCTGCTGGGGAACGCCATTTCTGTTTTTCTGCTGCATGTGTTCACAGCCCGACGCTGTATTGTACAGTGTTGTTTTCGTCAACGATGACAAAACCACTTTTTTTCATGACGATAACAAGATGGTGACGAGATAAACATGGCTCTTTGATGACTAAAACATGACGAGACTTGTGTGAGTTTTTGTTGACGAGACAAGAATGGACAAAATGTTAATGTTTAATGTTTTAGTCTTAATAACTTCCGATACAATTGTTGATACCCACAAAAAAAGTGAAACTATAAAAGTTAGGCTAAATGTAGTAGGCTACAACATGTCAACGTTCTCTACAAATAGTAGGGAGGTTAGGCCCAAAAAATAGGCCTTTGACTTCAAGTCATGATGCAAAGGTCCCCTTTGGCATGGAAGTACCTTAGGGTCATACAAATAAATCCATCCTAAGACACAAGTGAGATCACACTTTGTATCCGAAATAAACATGTTTTTAAAATGCCTTTTTTTAATTGAGAAAACGCATGTTAAAAGCACATTCCATTTAGAATGTCCATATAAACTCAGGCAGATCCCCTGATGCCTTCAGCTCCTGGATGTGATCTACAGCTTCTGAGACAACATGCAGCTGCTTGTGTGACAGGATATTGGGTTTTATTAATGTAAAAACATTAATAAAACTATACTGATACTGATTTGTTAAAAATCAGACGGAGTGCAACAAATACAGCCTACAAGTAGTTAAATAATAAGATGTAATTCATATTACAGTGGTGTCAGGAAAGACCAATTAGCCAAATATTGTGTTGGTCAAAATATAGACCTACCTATAACTAGTTACTGCTTGTGTATGTTGATTTAAAAAAGCTGAATTTACATGACCCATTCTGGGTCAGGGGTCGACAATATAAATGGCCCGGACGTACTTTTCAAACCGTCAGGACTGGGCCAGTGAAAATAATGCCTTGAAAAAAATATAACAAGTAAATAAATAAATCTAATTCACATTAAATCCCTGTGGTTTGAAATGATAACTGTCAAATCGTCTCGGTAATTAGTGCTAAGAGATCCCGACCCGATCAACGACAGAGACATCTACTTTCTGTGCACAGCCAGCGCTGTGCCCTGGCACGTCAGCACCACCTGCAAGCAGCTGCCGCTCGCTCACTCACTCACTCCCGCTGCTGCTGATAGAAGGTCGTCACAAGAACCGATAAAAACCTTTTTCTTAACCATGAAACTTCCCTCCGCCTCAGCGCGTCGGGTCGAGTCCTGTCGGCACCGACGCGAACGTTACACATGGGCCAGAGCTTGCGCTGGGGCGCCAGCTGTTCGGTGTGCGCCACAGCGGTGGTGCACGTGACGTTTAGACCATAATAACAAAACAAAAAAACGTGTGTAAACGCAAAACTGAGCTGAAAATGAAACAATGAGTCAGTTTTGCACCAATCTGTGAAAACAGCCTAAACGTGAATGAATGAGAACAACAGTTATATCACTGAACTACTTGGAGGATAAAAGTAATGACTACATAACTTCATGTTTGTGTTGAGGCATATTTACCATTTTAACTCTGTTTTTACTTAATTGTTAAACCACAGTGGAGGCTAAATATGTGAAACTGTTATTCATTTATTAAATAAAGTAGCCTGATGAATTTAGAAGCACTTTTTTTTGTCCTTCTTAAATCGTGGTATTGACTAAGTATCAAGAATGTTGGAAATTTACTAGTATTGGTATCAGAAAGTTCCAGCCTCGATGGCGAGACCGCAGGAACTGACTGGGATATGTTGTTTTTCGTTAATATGGGGATCGATACCTATTGTCCTAGGCCAGTGGTTAGAATGGTGGGGCCAGTGATCTTCAAAAGCCACTGGCCCAGAGGGCCAACTGTGGCAAATTTCCCTTATTGTCTACCCCTGTGGGTCATATTAGAAGTCAAGTTAAATCAAAGGAAAAATGTTTTTACTATTCTCAAATGTAAAAATGTTGTGCTCCTAAAGTAAACTAACAAATTTTAGTGTAGAGCGCCCTTAAGCAATGTTCAGCTTTTATGTACATATAGGCAGGGTGCGATTTGCCGGGGGGGGATGGTGGGGATTTCCCCCCCCTCTGTTTTCGATGTCCCCCCCTCTGGTCATTTATTATTATCCCCGGTGGGGATACGTGTTGTCCCCCCCTCTGGTCAGACAGAGTAATAGTCCCTACTTTAGATCAAGTCTACATCATTTGAACCGCGAGCCTTTGTGAATGCTTGTTAATGCTCATCTTATCAATCTCACGATGTTACAGCATCTTTATTTCTTACAAAGTGTGATCTCACTTTTGTCTTAGGATAGATTTATTTGTATGACCCTAAGGTACTTCCATGCCATAGGGGACCTTTGCATCATGACTTGAAGTCAAAAGTCGCTTACGACACCGAGTGGCCTGCACTGCCATCACACAGGACTGTCTCCTCAACCCCAAAACCACGGAGAAAACAACCACGGACCAAGGCTCGAGCAAACTGCCCCAAGACACAGGGATTCTACTTGTGAACAGATATGCTCCACTTTCACAGGACCCAGACTCCCCAAAAGAAGGCTCATCTCCCAGGACCAGAGAAAGGTATGAGGCTAAATCTGATGCTAAAGGGCTACAGAGAGAGCTAACCACTGGGCCTCAAACTCTGATAGTGGGTGACGGAGCTGTGTATGACATAAAACGCTTTTGCAACAAGAACAACACCAAGGTACTGTGTTTTCCCAATGACATGGTGTCTGATGTTTCAAAAAAGATCCTGAAGATTGTTGCTGAGCATCCAACATTGAAATCGCTCATCATACACACAGGAGCCCTTGATGTTGTGAAGCAACAATCAGAGCTATTAAAACGAGACTTCATGGAACTGATAAACAAAGTTCAGTGTTTGAATACTGAGGTGTTTTTCAGTGGACCTCTGCCAACAGTTCGGCGAGGAGATGAGAGATTCAGCAGGCTGATGATGCTGAACAGATGGCTTAAAGATGTACTGCTCAATCACTGAACTTTATTGACAACTTCAACATCTTTTGGGAACGCAGGCACCTCTTTAAGGCAGATGGATTTAGCCTTAACAAGTCAGGAGTACAGCTGCTAAGTGCCAACATCTTTTACTTTTTGCGTCAGGCACCAGCAGTCCCTGTCAAGGACAAGAGACAAAACAATCCAAAACAGCAGATAAGACGGCACTCTGGTGAGGGCGCTGAGATAAGGATTGACAACGGAGGACAGCAGACTCAGAAAGAACCTGCAACGTCATCATCTGCACCCCAGCAACTGGATTATCCACCAGCCCCAACAACGTCATCATCTTCACCCCAACAAGTGGATTATACACCAGCCCCAACAACGGCATCATCTGCACCCCAACAAGTGGATCATCCACCAGCCCCAACAACGTCATCACCTGTACCCCAACAAGTGGATCATCCACCAGCCCCAACAACGTCATCATCTGCACCCCAACAAGTGGATTATACACCAGCCCCAACAACGGCATCACCTGCACCCCAACAAGTGGATCATCCACCAGCCCCAACAACGTCATCACCTGCACCCCAACAAGTGGATTATCCACCAGCCCCATCAGCTCAACACGAGGAGTCTCCCTTAGCCCCAAAAGCCCCAAAGGGGGAGTCTCCCCCGGCCCCAACAGGAGACTCCCAACATTCAACCCCCCGAACCCCATCCAGCCCCCAACTCTCTTCATCTAGTCCTGACTCCCCATTTCTGGATTTCCCTGACAGGATGAAGAGCTTTCTCACTAGAGGAATCCAACTAACACCACGCCAGGGTCTCATATTTTCCCCAATTAACCCCCCACATCGTCCACCCCCTCGCATTCCACCACGTCAGAAACAACCCTCGACCAAAAGTCACCGAGCCCCCCCACTTCCTCTGAATCATCATATCATTGAATCTGAATGATATGTGCCGGGTCCAGGCTGCAATACTGATATCAAGAATGTTCTTTCCCAGGAAAAGTCAGGGCCCTATGGAGTTCAGGCAGCTTTCTCAATCCCTGTGGTGACGGGTAACAGAAAAGTGATCAAACTGGTGAGAAATAAAAAGGGTTCAATTAAATCTACCAATCTAGTGAGTATAGCTTGTCAACCTCGAAACTCACCAGTGTCTCCTGTTATCTCCACATGGTTAGCTCTACTTAATATAAGATCACTAGCCAACAAATCCTTGTTAGTAAATGACATCATTATGACCTATAATCTAGACTTCTTACTTCTTAGTGAAACATGGCTGACTGAATGTAGCTGTGCTACCATTCTCAATGAGGCTGCACCAACAAATTTCAGTTTTATGAATAAGTGTCGAAGTGGTAAGAAAGGCGGGGAAGTTGCTGCCATTTTTAAATCTGTATTTCAGTGCAAGGAAACTATATTTGGTGATTTTAGCTCTTTTGAATATCTCTGTTTTTTAGTAAAGGGTGATCCAAAAGTTCTCTTCCTAATTACTTACAGACCACCAAGATACCCAGGAAAATTCTTTGATGAGTTTGCCGAACTGCTGTCAGTTATCTGCACTGACTACAACTTTTTTTATCATAACAGGGGATTTTAACATTCACATAGACAATAACATGGACACAAATGCCAAAGAACTTTGCTCTCTTCTTGACACTTTTGGCCTCTCCCAACATGTGAAAGGGCCCACACACACCCGAGGCCACACTCTGGATCTGGTTATCTGTAGAGGTGTTGACATTACATCTGTTGATATCAAGGACTTGGCTCTTTCTGATCATTTCTGTGTGTTCTTTGACTTACAGATAACTCCGAACATGCAGTTACCCTCTGTATCTGTTAGGAAAAGGTTCATAAATGAGAATACCAGTGTTAAGTTTATGGAGGCTATAGTCATGTCACCAACTGTGAGTGCAGAGACAGTTGATGAACTCCTGGATAATTTCAACTGCAAAATCTCAAATGTCATTGATACCATTGCACCTTTTAAAACTAAGATGACCTTGGCCAGACAGAGAACACCATGGAGGAACACTTTGATGGTAAAGGCTCTGAAAACAGAATGCAGGAAAGCTGAGCGTAAATGGAGAAAAAGTAAACTTCAAATCCACCATGACCTCTACAAACAAAGTCTTTGTAATTTTAACCATGGGCTATTCAAGGCTAGACAGCAACACTTTACTGAAATGATTCATAAGAATATCAACAACACTCGTGCTCTGTTTGCTATGGTTAATAAGCTTACAACCCCCCCAAAAGAGATAGTTTCAGAACTCTTTTCCACAGAAAAATGCAATGAATTTGCTTACTTCTTCAATGAAAAAATCAAATCCATAAGGCTAAATATCAACACAAATCAGCAAAATAATACAATGATGCAATCCCTAAAATCACCTAGGAATAAATCAACTGTAATGTCAGAGTTTAATACAGTTGACCAAAAAACCTTAGAAGAAACAGTTCAGCATCTTAAAACATCGACGTGTTGTCTTGACACAATACCATCTGACTTTTTTAAAACTATTATAAGCTCTGTCCAAACAGATCTGCAGCAAATAATAAATTGCTCACTTCAATCAGGCACGTTTCCTAAACCCCTGAAAGTAGCTGCCATCAAGCCACTCTTAAAAAAGAGAACATTGGATACTACCATTTTAACCAATTACAGACCCATCTCAAATCTTCCCTTTATAGCCAAGATCGTTGAGAAAGTGGTTTTTAATCAACTCAGCAACTTCTTGAACTCCAGTGGACTCTTTGACAAATTTCAATCAGGCTTCCGACCTCACCACAGTACAGAAACAGCTCTTATTAGAGTGATAAATGACATAAGGTTGAACACTGACTCAGGCAAGGTGTCAGTTCTGGTCATGTTGGATCTCAGTGCTGCGTTTGACACTGTGGATCACAGTATACTGCTGGACAGGTTGGAAACCTGGGCAGGACTCAGCGGGACAGTCCTAAAATGGTTCAGGTCCTACTTAGAGGAACGGAGTTATTTTGTGACCATTGGTAGTTATCAATCCGATCGAGTGGCTATGACATGTGGAGTTCCTCAGGGGTCAGTCCTTGGACCCCTTCTGTTTAACCTGTATAGATACTTATCAGTAGGTGACGTCACGGTGCGTTCCACCGGGCCGCCGCCATGCTGGGTACCGAACACTGAGTTAACCTCTATTCAGCACAGTGCAGCCACATCCTCTCTGACCAGAAGACTGCTGCCTGATGTAGTTTGGATATGGATATTTCTCATTTTGATGGCCTTGCCTTGAAAGCACACACCTCCAGCACATTTCTGCTGAGACGAGCTTTGACAGCGCGGTGCGCCGCTCTCTCTCCCGTTAAAAGTTAATCTAGCTCACCCAGCTGACCTCTCTCTCTCTCTCCTCATCTCTCTCTCTCTCGCTCACTGTCTCTCTCCTGTTACTTATATGTGTTTAACCAAATACACGAAAAGCCAAATCAAATCAAAAATGCGTAGCCCACTTCTTTTTTCTTTTTTCTTTTTTTAACTCACAGACATTTATTTTCATAAAGTAGCCTAATAAAATATCTGGACATTTTGCCATTGTTAACATTGAGACAAAAGGCTGCAGGAATGGAAGAAGAATTCGGCAAATCATCTTATCACGCAAAAAGGCACAACAAACAGGTTTTGCACAATGGTTTGCACAGATAAGTCTTAAAATATGTGCAACACCTTCTCATCACAATCCACGCCATCTACACAGTTACGTTATCAGCTGTTATTAAAACCCAACTCATCAGGAGGCGATGACCAGCACTCACATTAAACAAACCGTTAACTATTAATCCACACTCAAACCGAAGCAACAATAGTTTTAACTGTACTCAACAAGCTGTTACAAGGTTTACAACAGATGACAGACAACCTGGGCCGTGTATGTGCGTGTATAAGAAAGGGGCGAGATGGGGAGGGGGGGAGGGAGGGAGGGAGGAAAAGTAGGTAAAACCTGTTAGCTGTTAGCTACCGTAGCTCAGGCGTCGGTCTCCCGTCAGGTAAAAGCAGCTGTTTATTCCTCAAATGAAGCTCATGTTGAGCCTCTCCGGTACAATTATCCATCACTGCTGTTGAATTAGCCGCTAAACTGCTGGACGCTAAAACCGAGGGGGCGTCTGTGTGTTTACAATTCACGAAAGCAACGTGAACGTACTGTACGTGCCACTCACACTCAGAAGAGTGAGGCAGCCTCCCTTGGCGTACATGTCTCCCAAGCTGTTTAATGACGGTAAAAAAAAATGAAACAGAAAGTAAATATCCTGCATAGTTTCTCTTTTCTGTGCTGCGCTGATCAGAGCGGCGTCCCTACCTAGTGTATTTTACTTAGCAACGATCTGTTAAACAGGAATAACAGACTGTTAAAGCAGATATCAGTGGAATGTTTTTGTTAATATAAGTCCTAAATAGTCCTATTTTCCGTCAGCAATCACTTACATGAAGTATTTCAGCCTAAACACGAGTCTCTCCGTCACTCTGCTCTGCTGTAACCCGAGGAGAAAATTTTCCTTGTGGGATACAAGTGTTATCCAATGAGGAGAGAGAACGGCATGAAGGGCTGTGTGTGCAGCCAAGGGATGCGCGTGAATGTGGTGACGTAGCACGAGGACCAATTGATGCCTGACAAGGGCGGGGGCTGCTAACTCATGGTGCGTTCACGGAAACTCGTACTTTGTGTTTTTCCTTCCTGTGAAGTCATACCAGTTCGATCTGGTACGAGTTCACGGGTCGGAAGTAACGAGTGGCCGTTATAGGGAACTTTCACAGACAACAGGACGGTAAAAACACGAGCTACGGGTTACCTGGAACGCTACCAAGTCGTAGTTGTGACTTGAAGCTGTAACTTACGGTTTCAAAAGCCTGCCTTGAACGCAGCATTAGCCGAAACGGCCGTGAAGCTGATATCTGCTTTAAATGCAAAATCAAGATGTAAATAAATATCAGAAATATCAATAAATTATCGGAATACGACATTCAATAGAGCCATGTAATAAAAAAAGGTTTATCCACTATTTTTTGTGAGATTTGATGTCACAGCTCATAGACTGCCTTTGGAAGTCGGTACCCAAGATGGCGCTGTGACCGGCTGCGAACGCTGTGTGACGTCACGTGATATCTATCAATATGCTGCCTCTGGGTCAAATTCTACAGAACTCTAATGTCAACTATCATAGTTATGCAGATGACACACAGATATATCTTGCACTGTCTCCAGATGACTGCAGTCCAATAGAGTCATTATGTCACTGTTTAGAGCAAGTCAAAAATTGGATGAGCCAAAATTTCCTTCAGTTAAATCAAGAAAAAACTGAGGTCATTGTTTTTGGAAATAAAGAGAAGAGGGTTGCTGTCAGTAAACACCTTGAGTCACTGTCTTTAGAAACTAAAGACCAAGTCCGAAACCTTGGCGTGCTGATAGACTCAGATCTGACCTTCAACAGCCAGATCAAATCAGTCACCAAATCAGCCTTTTATCAACTGAAGAACATCCAGAATTAAGGGTTTTATGTCCCAAACTGATCAGGAGAAGCTGGTTCATGCTTTTATCTCCAGTAGACTAGACTACTGTAACGGTCTTCTGACTGGTCTCCCCCAAAAAAGTATCAAACAGCTGCAGCTCATTCAGAACGCTGCAGCTCGAGTTTTAACCAGAACAAAGAGATAAGATCACATCACCCCGGTTCTTAAGACCTTACATTGGCTCCCAGTCAGCTACAGAATAGATTTTAAAGTTCTGCTACTGGTTTAGAAATCACTGAATGGTTTAGGTCCAGAATACATGAATGACATGTTAGTAGGATATAAACCCAGTAGAGCTCTGAGATCTACTGACTCAGGTCAGATAGTGGAGCTCAGAGTTCAAACCAGACATGGTGAAGCAGCATTTAGCTGTTATGCTGCACACAAGTGGAACAAACTACCAGCAGAACTGAAATCAGCCCCAACTGTCAGCACTTTTAAATCCAGGTTAAAAACATTTCTCTTTTCACGTGCTTATAGCTGAGAACTTAAAACTTTATCTATTTTCTTTTCTTTTACTTGTATTTGCTCTTGCTTTTAACTCTGTTTTTAGTGTTTTGTTTGTTTTTATTCTGTCTTATGCTTCTTTTTTCTTTTTTTTAATGTTTTGTCTTTATGTAAAGCACATTGAGTTGCCTTGGTATGAAATGCGCTATATAAATAAAGATGCCTTGCCTTGCCTTAACCTCCCTACTAAAACCAGGATTTTGAGGTTCATGGGTTTAAAACTGAATCACCAACCGATTTTGTGGAGGACGACCCGAGGCTGCAGGCGAACATCCACCATGTTCCTCTGCTGCTCGATCTCCTGTCTGAAGCCCGGAGCCTCCGCCTCGTTCCCGGCTACGACTCTGTCCGCGGCCGCTAAGGTTTCCTGGGAGACGGCGGTGAGTCTCTCGGTAACGGATCCTCTCGGATCCTCGACCTCAGACATTTTACTAAAACTCTCGGTTGTTCCCGCCAAGTGACTCTATTGTTTCCTCAACCGGGACTCTAGCTACGTACACAGATATCATCCTAGAAACCGGGACAACTTCAACAAACACTTATTCAACCACAGGACATCGTGGTATCTGTTGTCTCCTCCGAGGAGACCCGCGTTGCTCCTCCTCTTCCTCCTCCTGCTTCCTCCTCGTTGTTTCCGGAAGTGTAGCCGACACTCATCGAGGCGCATCACTGCCCTCTACTGGACAGTCTTAGGGCTTTCTTCACTCTTCCTTTTCTGTGGGGTTTAAGAGGCTTGAAAGAATTGTATTATCCATACCATACAACTTTCACCACGCACTGCTGCAGCATGCGCGCTTCTCTCTCTCTCTCTCTCTCTCTCTCTCTCTCTCTCTCTCTCTCTCTCTCTCTCTCTCTCTCTCTCTGTGTGTGTGTGTGTGTGTGTGTGTGTGTGTGTGTGTGTGTGTGTGTGTGTGTGTGTGTGAATGCCAATAACAAACAGCGCTATGAGGAGATGAATGAATGGACATGCAGCGGTGTAGGCTATTTGCGATAGGCTAATTTAAAAAAAAAAAAAGAAGGAGCTGTACGTATGAGAGGAAACACTGTAGGCCTATACAGTAGGCTAGTGCACTTCCACAGATTGAATGGTGTCACAGCTCTCCTCTCGGTTGGGAGAAAAAAAAAGAAAAGAAGCTCTGGTCTAGGTCCGCTACACAACTGTTTAACTGTTTCAGGTGTCATAGTTATGATGGTTAGACAGATAAATTAGTCCTCTAATAGGCACCCTAAAGCAGGCATCACCAAATGGCGGACCGATGGTTCGATCCGGACCCGAGACCAATCTCCAATTAATTAACAAGAATAGATAATTTTCCTAGAGCATTTTTTTCCGACGGGACAGCGGGCTCAGCTAATAGGTCAATACGACAGCTTCACTCAGTTGAGCCAATCAGTGCGTCTGCGGGAAAGAGAAAGGAGACGGACTGATGACAGCATGTCAAAAAAGTTTGATGCTGAAGGCAAACGCGAGCCGCCGGGCGGATCGTGGCCCGCCGCCTTGGTTAAAGCATGTGTGTGCGTGGGGGCCGTTCAGATGTGGGTCTCTTGTGCCAGGGACGTGCACATGACTATAGAGGGGCAGGGGCTCAACATCAGAAAAGGGCAGTATGTACAATTTTTTCAGGCCTTAATATCAAAATAAATTAATTAAAATAAATTACAGTTACTATTTAGTCGGTAGAGAAAGCCTGCACTTCAGGACTGCAGTCAACACGCTGGACCAATTTCCTAACTTCCCGAAACAGAGTCATGACTTCTGAACTGGTAGACTAAGGCTAATATGGTATTGGGTGCACATTAACATGGCTTGCAGAAAAAAAAATCATGTGAGTGCAAGTGCAAAATAGAAGTAGGCTAAGCCTACAGGCTACACACACAAAACCAAGAAATGACTACTGTGACTGCTACTGTGCATATTTCAGAACAGCAGCAATATTTACAACAGCAAAGTCACAATTACCAGTTACTCAATATCTGGAAACAAATTCAAATAGTCAGTGAAATCAAGCTGAGTGAGTGATTCCTCCTGTTGCTGTTGTTGTTCACTACATTCAGGTGATGTTAGACAGAGGACGGGGTGGGGCTTAACTCTTAACAAGCAGTTAGCTAAACAAACACAAATGAGCGCTTTTCTGAAATATGACTCATATTAAGCTCATTGAATAAGTGGACGGCGACTTGTCAGAACCGACAAGGAAGTGATGTTGGTGGATTTATAACTCACGAGATTCGACACAAGTCGCTCCACTGTCACGTCTCATCTACGTGCGGCAGCGGCACACACAGAGTTATGATGAGGCAGCAGCTTCTACTTCTCTCTCTCTCTCTCTCTCTCTGGACGTGCATGTGAGGGAGCGCGCACCGCGGGGCAGCCCCCGCCGCCCCTCAGTGAGGGACAGAGCGGAGCAGCAGCGGACAACACACACACCAACGTACATACACAATACCGTGTGTATTACAAGGAAATGCGTACGGTAGATAACCGTGGCATTTTTACAGCGCGGTTGTTTACATCCTCATGCACAACAGGACTGCATTTATTGAAAAAAAAAAAAAAAAACCATAAGAAAAAGGGCACTTTTTTATACGAGGCAAAAAGGGCAGGGGCTCAAGCACCCTTTGGGCCCTATGTGTGCACGTGCCTGTCTTGTGCGCACAAACCCATTACTGTCATGTGCGCTCACAACCGAGAGCGACGCCGTAGCGGTGCGTATTCGGTGCTACGTGCTTGTTTCCTGCTTCTCCCGCCGGTGTTGTGTCAGACCCCCGGTTCTCCCTCGGTCTGCAAACTTTTTCATGCGGAGCTCTTCCCCGTTTGAAAGGAGCAGGAAGCCTGTATGCAGTGTTGGGGAAGTTACTCAAAAAAAGTAATTAGTTACTTATTACTAGTTACTTCTGTAAATTGTAATAAGATTACTTTACTAGTTACTGCATTTGAAAAGTAACTGAACTACTTATTACTTTACTTTCCCATTTCTTAATTTACAGAGTAGATACAGGACAAACATCATAGCTCTATCATCACTTAGTGTTTATTGTATAAATGTATACAACATGGCTTATAAAACCATATGAAAGAACAATATCCCTGTCTGCATAAAGAAATATGCCTCACTGTAAAATCCACAAACAACAGGACAAAGGAGGCTATGGTGAGGTCAATCAGTATCAACACACAAGTTTCAAAACAAAGGCTTTGGGAAACATGAGAATAAAAATCTTTCCCTGAGAACAATACCAACTTGTTATTACATTCATGGCAAACAAAATATTAAGTGGTCAATGAAAAATATAAAAATAAAGGTCACTTTATCCCACAAATGCACTTAAGCCCATGAAAAGGAAACAGAAAATGCAATTAATTAATAAACAGAAAATTCATGTCATCCCAAAAGCATTATTTTCCCCTTAGCTTGCTCTCTACCTCCAGGAGATGTGGCTGCCAGAGATGGTAACGTAAACTCACAAACTCTTGAACCTACGTATTAATGAAATATTGTGTGTTGCAATTATCACAATGTCGTGCAACAAAAGTGCAACAGAGAAAACAGGAAATGCAATAAAAACTTTATCCCACTCAATTAATTTTTCTCTCTATTCTTCAAAATAACGATTGTATTGCATAAGTAAAAGTCTTTCAAATCTTTTATCGGACAGCCTGTTCTTTCTTGGGGTCAGAACAATACTGCCACTACTGAGTGTTGTACTGCTTTGTGATTTCCTTAATCCTGGGGAACCTGGAGAGAACCTCCCAGCCGGATCCAGGTGTTTTGAAGTATTCCATAACTTCAGTCTCTGCTGTGTAGGAAATGTCATCTTCAAAATCAAAAAAGCCATTGTGACTGGAGGTAGCAGGGCTCTGATCTGCTGGTTTTTTCAGTGGCTCTTCAGGAGGAGTCCGGGCACGACATTCAGAAATCAGCATGGTTTAGACAGAATCTCTTCTCTTCTCATCTTTGAGCCAGCGGAGCTTGAATTTGGGTGATGTGGCAGCAGCCATCAGAGCATCCTTGCTGTCCAAGACAGATGCAAATCTGTCTTTGATTGCCTGTGATATGAAATAGTAGGCTACATTAGACAAACATATACAGTTCAATTAACAGCTTTTACAGTCTCATAAATCTGGGCTAAATCAGCTATATTAAATTCTAGGCCTATAGCCTACACTGCATGTGTGTTTATGAATGAATTCGTGGGTGACTAATTTAGCCTAGCTAAAGTTAAGATAACGCTAACGGCTGTAGATTATGTTAGGTCTCGACAGTGACAGCGCTTAACTCGCATTTATTTGCTACTAAAATAATGAATAACTAAATTTGCTAATAGGCTTGAGAGGCACATCTGTTTTGATCCCCGTGTGTTACGTTAGCCTACCTGTTGGACTATATATATTTTGGTTAGAAGGAAACGGATTTCATATTTCACAAGCATGGTCCAGTGTCAGATGGCCGTTGTGTGTGCAACAATATGTAGCTGCATACTGCTAATGACTGTCATTAATATAGCTTTGCTTCAGTTTAAGGAAATGTGTATTTTTGACTTGAAGTTACCAACTGAATGTTATGCATTTACTTATTTCTTCAGGGGCAGACAGTGTAGTCCTAGGGAAAGAATAATAGGAAGAATGAAAAGGTCTCAAAATATCGAGACTTTCTTCATTGCGAAGAAGAAAAATAAATCAGCTACAGGAGCAGGAGACAGTAATGCAGAAATGTGTGTCAGGAATGAGCATGGGAAGCAGTCAGGTATGTATAAGTATGCAGACACCATAGGGAGGTAGTACAATATAACATGTTTGTATTGAATAGGCTGTATTTCCACAAAGGCCATCACTTAATGTATTATTATTATTATCATTATTAAATATAAAGGAATGCCACAGGATTTCTTTTGACTTCAACTAATTTGAATGAGTAATAAAATTTAAGTTGTACACTTGAAGACAGTAACTGAGATATCTTTTCCTAGAAACTTTGCATGGTGATGAACCTGGAGATGAGGATAAAGGCCCATCATCTCCAATACAGCATTCAGCAGGTAAATAAACCATAAAGCAATTAAATATATAGTGCTAAATGTGTGCTTAAACACAATAAGAGACAACAAGATTAAAGATATTCCTTATTTATGTATGCATTAATGGAATATTTCTTTGTGTGGTCAGAGATTCCCTCCAGTGAGGCAGACAACCAGTCAGATCATCAAGATGTGGACCCACAGGAGTTTGTGTATGCAAGTTGCAGTGGCAGTGACACAGAAGAGGCTCCACATTCTTCACTCCCTACACCATCCCAATCACCAGGTATTTAAATTCTAGTTTTGCTTTAAGATTAGGAAAGCTTCCACAAAAATTAAGGATGAAGTAGTTTAATGCATTATTTAATAGGAGACCCAGGATTAGCTCACAACATTTGGAATTCAACATTGTTGCATCATATATTGGTTGTTATAAATAATCAACAACTGTTAAAAGTTGGACCAACACGGCCATACCTGAGGGTGTATCCAAGGACTGTGCAGGGGGGGAGGAAGAGGTCATTTAACAGCTTGTGGTACAGGCATTTCCCATGGTTAGAGTACTCACAAAGTCAGGACTCTTTAAACGCTTATTGCTTTGCATGTAGACACTTTAGCTTGCCCAACACTCCAGAAACACCTTTTGCAGCAAAAGGAGGCTACTCCAATTGGAAAAAGGCCATGTATAAAGATGGGGGGTTTAAATGGCATGAGCATTCAGAAGGGCATGTTAATGCCATGTTTGCGTGGAGCGAATACAAGAAGAATATTGTTAAAGATTCTTCTATTCGAGAGGCTTTAGACAAAGCCTACAAAAAAAAAGTTGACGAAAATAGGATGTACATAAAGACAATAGCAGAGGTGCTTCAGCTTACAGCCATGCAGAATGTTGCTCAAAGGGGACATGTTGAAAATGATGGGTCACAAAACAAAGGAAACTTCATAGAAATGATGGAACTGATTTCCAAGCACAGTCCTCTGGTTGCAAAAAAAAATGAATGGTGCAGGAAATGCCAAGTACATCAGTAACACAATTCAAAATTAAGTTTTGGATTGTCAGATATGGTCCGCAAAGAAATAATAAAGGAAGTAAAAGAAAGCAAGGTTTTTTCTGTTATTGCAGATGAAACAAAAGATCTTAAAAAAGGAGCAACTGTCATTAGTACTAAGGTACTATTACAATGGTGCAGTTCATGAGAGCTTTTTAGATTTCCAGCGAGCCAGTGAATTGGACGCAGCAGGAATCAGTCAAAAGATTGTACAGTGTCTGGAAAGGTATGGTCTTGAATACAAGTCAAATCTTGTAGATCAAGGTTATGATGGGGCAGCAGTGATGTCAGGAAGGTGCAGTGGGGTTGCAGCCAGGATCAAAGCATAGGCTAATATAAACATGCTTTTTACAAGTTATTGCAATGCACATTGTCTCAACCTTGTGATTGTTGATTCAGTTAAGGCTGTACCTGAAGTTGACTGTTTTTTTTCTTTGCTGCAAAAAATGTATGTGTATATGTCTGGCTCATACATTCATGAAAGGTGGTTGTCAGTTCAGAAGGACATGTATAAAGCTGCACCCAGAGAGCTACAGAGATTGAGCGATACACGATGGGCATGTAGATATTCTGCCTGCAAAAATCTCCTGGACAGACTGCCAGCAGCCTTGCGTGTGCTTCATGAGATAGCTGGAGAGAGTAGTGGTGAGAGATCTGTGGAAGCACGGGGTCTACTTACCCAGATAGACCTGACCTTTATTGGAACACTGGTTGTGATCAAAAAGATAGGGCTGTGGACTTAATACATGCACTGCAGGACACCCTAGAGGACTGCAGAGCTGGATGTTGTTTTGATGAGCTTTGGCAGCACACCGTGGACACAGCAAAGCAATGTAATATAGCCAGGGCTTAATTTGTGCCGGATCCTGCCGGAACAAGATCCGGCACCTCGCCGAGTGGATCCGGGACCTCCTCTGTCAATCAAATAGGCCTACGTGCAGTGGCGGCCTTAGACATCTGGGGGCCCGTTTCAATATTTCATATGAGGCCCTACCCTGTTAAACAAAATTATTTGCCAGCTATGTGCCCATGTGTCGCTGATGCTTTAAACCCTGAAAGGACGCAGTAACGCACTATCCATGCATCCCAGGTACGCACAACACATTAAGTGTTAAAATCACTATCAGGGCAAGAAACCAGGACTTAGCAGAAAAAACGAGGACTGAAGTTGGTTTTCATCAAAAAGCAAAATCATTATGTAGCCTACATTTTCAGACAAACTACAGGCTTTAACAATATTCTGAATTTAAATTGGCAACAAAAGTAATGAGAGCAAAGTGCTCTGCGTTATTTCAGCACCACGGACAAGGAAAGGACGAGACATGCGGACAGACAGACGTCTACAGGCGCTGATCCTGTCGGTGCTGCGGTGCTGGAGCAGCAGACAGACAGACAGCTGTCTCCTTCATTATTACAATCTGTAAATAAGCTGCCAATAATATCACATTTTAGTTGTGCTCTCGCTGTGTTTTATTTCTCTGTTAAGTTAGGACGTACTCATAGATCGCCTGTTTGGAGGCATTTTAACCCGAGGAAAAAAAGGAAAGAGGAGGAAAGTGATTGACAGACGTCAATCATCAGGTTACGCAACTGGGCGCACGTCAGGAGAAAAGCAGGAAAAACAAACACTAAGAGAAAAGGAATAATACTGGGAGAAGGAAAACGAGGGTCTATTGATAGTTTGCGGGCCGTTTTCAAAGGTAAGCCTACGTTGTTATTGATATTTCCTGCCGTATTATTAATTAGGAGCGATTAGTGTGCAAAGAGAGAGGCCACTTTGGCATTTCTTATTACAAGTGTAACAAGGACCTGTAAGTACACCAAAATACACTATGTATTTACAATGTAAGTACATGTTATTACATAGCCTACGGTTACATAGGTAATAATTAATTAGGTAGATACACAGGAACAAGGACCCCTTAAAATAAAGTGTTACCTTGCATTTTTATAATCTTTGTTCAAGTCTTTATTTTATATACCAAAGGTTTATTGCATTTTTATAATCTTTGTTCACGTCTTTATTCTATATAAGCAACAGTTTATTGCATTTTTATAATCTTTGTTCACGTCTTTATTCTATATAAGCAACAGTTTATTGCATTTTTATAATCTTTGTTCAATGTAGGTCAGAAGGAGGGTCTATTGCCTTTTGTCTTTATATAAGCACAGTATTGCCTTTTTAGTCTATTGTCTTTTTGTTTTATTCAATAGTTCACACTGAAGATTAAATGCATTTTAACAAAAACATGGTTGCTCATTTCAACTTCTTCAAAAAATAAGTTATTTTTCCTTAAATAGCCTAATAGCCGGTATTCAGTTATCTATACGAACAATTAAAAGCCGGCCGGGTCAAAACAAACAAACAACAAACAAAACTCTTCCAACTTTGTGGACTGTCTGTGAAGACTGACGGGAGTGAAGCCGACCTCATCCTCTGCCTGCCGGTGGGACAAATTGCACTGTCGGATCTGGGTCTCCGTGTCCGGAACCCGTTCGGGATGACTTGAATGGTGCTGAAGCGCTATGGCGCAACGGACACAGAGACCCAGGTCGGACAGCGCAGCCAGGGGAACAGCACATGAGGAAGATGATGAACTCAGATTTTTTCAGATTTTTCAGGTGTGTTAAAAGTCATTTAAGCGCCGTTACGCACGCCGCACGTGTCGCCTCCTGTGCGCTCCTCCCCTCTTTCCCCCCCCCCCCCCCCTCCGGAACAGCACCCTCTCAGTGTTCCGGGACCTACACATGGACAAATTAAGCACTGAATATAGCAGTTGAGGCTGTTGAAAAAAGATCACAATGCGGGAGCTCCAGACTTAGTGGGTATCTTGTAGAGTCCACTGTAGGTCATCGTAGGTGCAAGGATGGAGACAAAGATAAGTTCAGGACGGGTGTATTTTACCCAATTCTTGACCATATGAACTAGGGCTGCCCCCAAATAGTCGACCAAGCACTGGTCGACCAAAAAATCATTAGCCGACCAAAATTTCATTGGTCGATTGGTCGCAGGAAAAAAAAAAAACATTTGGAGCCGTGTCTTGTCAAAATTAAGCCAACATCAATGACTGAACTGTATGGCTATTGGGCTTTTATTTTGAAGGGCCAGATACAGGAAGTTGTGACGTGACACTTTTTTTTTTTTTTTTTTTTACAAGGCACGGCAGTCTCTCTCGTATCACCTAGTCTGGGGCCGTTGACTCGCTGTTTTGGTAGGAAACAGATCCAGGGCGAGAGAGACAGGCCTTTCCGTCAAAATAAAAGCAGCGAGCTAATAAAATGCGGTAAAACTCTTTAATTTAAGGAATATAATTTACAAGAAAGTCCCCGAGCCATTAAGTTAACATTTTGCTTTTATTCTATTACAAGCTAACGTTTATTTTATAAGTTTTATGTTGGTGAACACTTTTATTTTGGTGAATTTGGTGATTTTGGTTTCCGCTACAGACAGGAACCAGAATGCAGACGAAATTCGAGGTAACGGACACCAGGCTCTTCGCTTGTCTGAAGAGCCTGGTGATGCGAGGCTAGTATCACCGCTGTCACCGTTAGCGGGTGCTGTCTGAGCCCCGGTCCCGTCCCACAGCGCTCACCGGCGGTCAGTCTCGTAGTGTCACGGAGCAGATTCATGATAGTCCCCGCTGCAGTCAGAGACCCGCACCCATAGACACATGTCTATGCCCGCACCGCTCCACGCCGCGGACCCCCACCCCCGCACCCCTGTCACACAGCCTGAGCTCAGTAACTTTTTACCCTCCTCATCTACTGTGTTTATTGGTGATAAACGGGCATTCTGCCGGTAATAACGGTGAAACCCGACCGGCTTGTTGTTGAATCTCGGACCCAACACGGCCGGAGTCACGAGCATTAATTAATTAATTCTCAACCTGACCGCGGGAAGCAAAAAAATTTTTTTTTTTTTTTTTTAATTAATTTTTTTTTTTTTTTTTTTTCCCGTCAAGGTGGGGGGTCGATTAGTCGACTAATCGCCATAAGTGACGACTACTGGTCGACCAACAAAATCTTTGGTCGGGGGCAGCCCTAATATGAACGCAGAACTTGTGAGGCGGTTCAGTAAAAACAATTGCGATATCATGAGGGGTATCCACCACTTTCCGGAGAATGACGCTGGGTGTCACCATGACACTCCATTCCACCGTTACTGTATTGTTGATAGCATAGACTGGTTGATAGACATTGGTCGTGATGACTTTATTTATAATCATCACGTAATTTTAATGAGAACAATACGGACAAGTTTTTAGCTTTATGTCACATTTTCACGTCACTATATCACCGTTGCGACTACTCTGATGTTTATGAAGTCTATAAAACGAATTGTTGAACAAACATTTTAGATTAGCTGGGCTAACCGTTAGCTGTTAGCCGTCAGCAGTGTCAATAAACAATAACTCAATAAACGGCCCATGAAAAAAAATATTTTTCCAAGCGGATATCCTAGTTCCAACATGATTGAGCTAACTGGAGTAGTTTCATATCGTGTCCGACAACGGGAGGGTTTTAACAGCTGACGTCCTGATGTTAGTTTGCTGCTGTTAGCTGTCAGCAGCAGCAAAGCTAACAACTACGATAACCATGACTAATTACAAAAACGTGCACACAGAAATAGTAATGTTTGTTCGGTAATTCGTTTTATAGACTTGACAAACATCAGATTTAGTCAAAACGGTTTTGGCAGCCCGGAGCCCCCACATTTGGTGCCTACACCGATGGCTAACGCTACCAGTTAGCCGCACGCTAGAATGCTACTAAAACCGACTTCTGTTGTGGTGTGACGCAATGGATCATGGGAAAATAAAGTGGTGGATACAAGCACTCAACCCCAAGGGTAAAAGCCTTTTAGAGGAAGCAACAGTTTTACGCTTTGGCTGTCTGTATGACTGTGATGTTGAAGACCTAAAACATGAGCTGTGTCAGGCAAAGAAGGTTGTTCAGAGGAAGGCACAGTGCGGGACTGAAATGTCCAGTATTTTGGATTTTACGACTTTCCTGGAACCATACAGAGAGGTGTTTCATCAGCTTTTTCACTTGTGTCGGATAGCTCTGGCCTTGCCCGTGAGCAGTGCTAGTTGTGAGCGCAGCTTCTCAGCACTAAAGCTTATAAAAAATCATTTGCGAACAACAATGAATGATGACAGGCTTAGTAACCTCGGAGTGCTCAGTATTGAGAGGAGGACAAGGTTGTTGAACCTAGATGACTTTGTTGGAAAAATGTCCACAATCTCACTGGTGGTAAAATGTGTCTCCTCAGGTGTGTCTCCTGTGTTTTGTCTCTGAGGAACTTTCAAATGTGCTGGCTTTATACACCAAGCACAGCAACAACAAAAAAAGCATGACCCTCATTAGTGGATCACTGGGCTAATATACCATTTTGGTTTCTAAACACTGTATGCCATACTGTTTTATATGTAGGCTAATACAGTAGTGATGGTAAACTCGATTCCTTTTACCCAGCAAACATTTTGACGTCTATTTCACGTCTAATTAACGTCGGTCAGGCAGGTTGATTCGACGTCGATCTGAGGTGCTCAAATGAAAGTTTTTCTGACGTCGGTGTTATGACCGACGTCATTTCGACGGCTAATAGACGGCATCATTTTACGTTGTTTCAACGTCGTTTAGACCAGTGGTTTTCAAAGTGGGGGCCGCGGCCCCCTGGGGGGCCGCCAGGGGGCGCTAGGGGGGCCTCAGAAAATTGGAGGGAAGATAAGAAAAAAAAGGAAAGACAAAAAAAAAAAAAATTCTAATTATTTTTTAATAAATATTTTAAATCTGATTATTTTTTTAAATCATAATTATAAAATATAATTTATAATAATGGAACATAATTTGCCATAGTCATCTTTCTGATTGCCTACCAGTCAAAACATTGTTCACGACGCCATGACGTCATGTTTAGACCTGGCGGTTTGCGCCATTTATCAAGCTGCTTTGCTCCTCAAGCGAGCAAGCTAGCTCAAAATGGACAGGTTTTTGACAAAGAACAGGTCAACGGAACCGACCAACAGCCCTGCTGTGGAGGACACTGCTGCAAAAAAACCTAAGAACTCCTGGCCAATTAAAATCAGAAGGTACGAGGCAGCGTACATTAAGTATGGCTTTACAGCCATACAGAAAAATGGCCATGATTGCCCGAAGTGTGTGCTCTGTCTGGAGACCCTCTCAAACGAGTGTTTAAAACCTTCGAAACTTCAGCGTCACTTGATGCAAAAACATCCGGCAGAGGCCGAAAAAACGGCAGACTTCTTCAGACGTAAAGAGGAGCATTTGGCCAGGCAATCTGCTGCATTCACACAGCAAGCTACCGTTCCCGAGCGGGCCCTGAAGGCATCATTTTTAGCTTCATACCACATTGCTCGTGCAAAAAAACCTCACACAATCGGAGAGGATTTGCTTTTACCAGCTACCAAAGACATTGTCCGAGAATTGCTTGGCGAGGATGCTGCTAAAAAAATCGACGCTGTCCCACTCTCGGACAACACCGTCAGCCGACGGATTGGTGACATGGCGCAGGACGTATCTGCTCAGCTTTTGGAGCAGGTGAGAGCCAGCGAGTACTTCGCTCTTCAACTAGATGAGAGCACAGACATATCGAATGAGGCCCAACTGCTTGTGTACATTCGATTTATTTCCCAGGAGAGATTTGTCGAGGAAATACTGTTTTGTAAAGCACTTGAAAGAAGAACCACTGGGAAAGATATTTTTCAAGTTTTGGACGATTACATCGAGTCTAACGGATTGAACTGGGCCCGCTGTGTGGGGGTGTGTTCGGACGGAGCCGCGGCAATGACCGGCAAGATCAGTGGAGTGACCGCTCTCATTAAGCAGAAAGCCCCGCATGTAGTCGCCACACACTGCATGCTCCACCGTGAGGCACTTGTCGCAAAAAGGATGGATAACGAGTTGAATCAGGTACTACAGGAGGTTGTACAAGTGGTGAATTTTATTAAAGCCCGCCCCTTGAAACACAGACTGTTTACCCTGCTTTGTAATGAGATGGGCGCCCGTTTTGAGGGGCTGCTGCTTCACTCAAACGTGCGCTGGCTGTCACGGGGCGCAGTTTTGAACCGTGTCTATGAGCTGCGGAGGGAGGTTGGAGAGTTCCTCTCTTCTGAAAAGCATCAGCTGGCAGAGCGGTTCACTGATGCAACCTGGATCCGCAAACTTGCATACATGTCAGACATTTTTCTGCATCTAAATGTACTGAACCAAAGCATGCAAGGACGTGACACGTACATACTGCAGGTGCAAGACAAAGTGCGTGCTTTTTCCAAAAAGATTATGCTGTGGTCAAACAAGCTCCAGGAGGGAGTCACAGAGATGTTCCCACTACTTCACCAGGAGCTGCTGTCATGTGATGATTTGGGCTCCATCTCTCCAATGATCCAGTCCCACCTGGAGCACCTCCAAGGATATTTTAAAGACTATTTCCCTGACCTTGAAAACACACATTTAAACTGGGTTAGGAACCCCTTTTCCCCCGGTGTCGGTTCTAGTTTGGACATAAAGTCACAGGAGGAGCTGATTGAGATGACAAACTCAGGGGATTTAAAACTAAACTTTGAAGCTCTTCCCCTGTCTAACTACTGGCTACATGTAAGAAAGGACTATCCCACCTTGGCTGACAGGGCACTGAAATGCCTTCTCCCTTTTGCAACAACTTACTTGTGTGAGTCTGGCTTTTCAACTTTAAAGGTACTCAAAACTAAACATAGAGCACGTCTACATGTGGACAATGACATGCGTATGGCACTGACAGACATTAAGCCCAGGCTTGACAGACTGTGTAGGAGCCACCAAGCCCATCCATCCCACTAGTGTGATCACTGTCTGTCACTTCCAACACACACACACACACACACACACACACACACACACACACACACACACACACACACACACACACACACACACACACACACACACACAAGAGAGGTTTGGTTTCTTTTTTCTGTTTTTGTATCATCAACAGTTTGTGGAAAGGTTTGTTATTCAGTGGGAATATAGTGTTGAACTTACAGAACCAAGTCAGTTTAATAGATTTTTTTTCTTTTTTGACTGAAAACTTTTGAAGACATAATGCAAGAAAGACAAAAAAAAATAACTCTTGTATATGTAAATATATTTTCTGTAGGGTAAAATGTATTGCAACATAGTGTCTATAATAAGAAAAACATTGTGGTGCAACAAAGATGCCCTGCCATACAAATCTTATTCTGTGTTGAAAACATGTTGTTAATATTATTCTCATGCTAAACAAATGTAATAATTACAGTATTGAATAGAGAATAAAAGTAACAAAAACGTTCTTAAATTTGATGTGTGACATATTTTGTAGCATTGTTGGTGGGTTTGCAAAGGGGGTCCCCGGCCAGAAGCTAATGATTTTTGGGGGGCCTTGGCATGGAAAAGTTTGGGAACCCCTGGTTTAGACGACTTATCAACGTCTCACAGAGCAGGCTATTTCATGACGTCTATCTCACGTCTAATTAACGTCGATCTAACAGGTTGATTCTACGTCTATTTGAGGTGCTTAAATGAAAGTTTTCCTGACGTCGGTGCCATGACCGACGTCATTTCGACGGCTATTAGACGGCATAATTTTTACATCAACATTTCAACTTTTGTCGTTTCGAATTGCAATATAGCTTACATTTCAACCTTTTTGTCTACACATGTAATGTATTGCATTTCAAAAGGTGTCTATAACTGGCATTATCATATCTAGAAATTCTATGAAAAGCACAGATATTGTGCTTCATATCCTATGTGTAATTCTCAATGCTCTAATCTACACATACTTGAACAAACTTCTCAATTTTAGCAAAAAAAAAAATCTCAAGCTGCATTGACTTCAAAAAGTCAAAGACATCAAATCACATCAGCATTTTTGGAAAAGTGAACCTGACGGAAACTTTGATAGCAAATAAACCTGAAGGTTTAAAATATCCTTGTGATGTTCACCTAGGCTATACTGTAAAATACAAGTGGTGCATGGACTAATAGGTAGAATAATAAAAGGAAAGCATTCAGGACAAGATCTATTCAACTGGTTGTATTGAAAACATATAAACAAGTAAAACAAATATATTTATTAGAGAACAAATTTTTTTGTGTAAAGTCAGGTCATAGCCAAGGAGGCTTAACAGTCAGCGACGAGGATCTGCTCCTTCCCCCCGCTTCTGGCTGGCGCATGCTTTAGATGATTCATCATTGCATTCTCTATTTCCACATCTGTGGCCTTAATGCTCCATCTTTTCACAGCAGCTGGAGAGAGGACACAAGAAAAAAAAATTATAGAGCACCTATTCAGATGTAAAATGCACTTTATAAATTACAGTAAGACTTTGTCCTGGGATTTGAAAGAGTAATGACATAACCACTTCTTAGACCCACACAGTAGCCTGAATCTTCTGATGGTTCCTTATAAAGCCTATAGGCATTAGTTACAAGTCATTGATTTAACCAGCATTAGGACTCTGGAGCTAAGGGACACATGGAGCAGGTTTGAGGATGGAATCCTTAAGAGTTCCTCTTTAACCATCCTGTTGTCCACCTGGGTCAAGGAAGGAAGTACAAAGGGAAAATGTAGATCATTCATGATGATCCCTGTTGTGCCCAGTAGGGGTCGCGCCGCCTGTGTGTATTTGTGGATGTTTGGGTTCAGTTGTTTATGCCTGCTAGGCTAAAAGTAAGTCTGCCACTCCATGCTCTCGGAGCTACAATAAAAATACACTCTTTGGAGATGATGTATGATCATTGAACTCACACACATACATGCGGAAGCATCTACAGGAAAGAAGGAATGACGAAGGGAAAGAAGGATGAAAGATAAAGGGAAAGATGGGAGGAAAGAAGGGAAGGAAGGAAGGGAGAGAGGGAGGGAAGAAAAATGGAGGGTCAATTGGATCAATAGAGGAGGAAGAAGAAGGAAGGAAATAGGGAAGGAAGGAAGGGAAAAAGATTGTGGAAAGAAGGAAGGATGGAGGAAGTGGACAGATTGGTTCAATTTGACCCAGAAGGCCGACAGGAGAGTTAAGACCAAACCCAGATAAGTTTTTATTTAGAGCTGCACATTAAAAGTTCATAGACCTTTTCAAACTGCTGTACTGTCTTTGGGAACTGAATTTGCTTTGAGATTCACAACGATTACATTGTGATCCAATATTTGACAGGAGGTATTACTAGCCTTCATTTCTGAATAAAACAGTGGCCAGCGCATAGGCCTGTTATCATTTCACATCACAAATCAAATCAAATGATGATTATGACCAGAGGTGCTTTAAGTGCTGCCTCTGGCGGTCGGTGGACATTCAGATGACATCAGAATGACTTTTGGCGATGAGAATTTGTGAGGGTCATACCCTGTATTTCAGTGAATGGGTGGAGTTACAGCAAAACATGGACACTCCCATGAGAAAGAGGGGGGCCACTCCAGCGGCTGGGATTTGAAGGGAAAACATAGGGAAAACCTAGGCCATTCAGCTGACTTTCAGCCTGGAGGGGAACTTTTGAACCGCTACTACTGTAGGCCCTGTGTATAACAAGAGCAATGATGGTAAAATCTTCACAATCATTCAAGCCCCCATCACCCTTAGTGTGTGTATCTTACCTGGTATGCGTCTCTTTATCACAGCAATACACCTGTAAAGTGAGATATTGAAAAGATAGTTATCAATACAGGCCTATGGGAGAGACAGAGACACAAAAATATAGTCCTGTTTCAGGTAGAGATAGCTAAATATGACATCATATTGCAGATGCAAAATAGCCTTCGGCTAATTCTGGCATGTTTACATTTGTTTAAATGTTTTTATTAATGTGCAATGTCCCTGATCCTTAAACCTTTAAATAAAAAAATTAAAAAAAATAAATCATCAAGCTCAGTAACGTTAGTGTGTCATGATCTTAAAATGTTTGTCATACTGTTAGGTCATAGCCATGCATGTTGCTTATGATAAAAAAATAATGCAGTGATACAGTTTTCACACCAGCAAACTTTTCTTTTTCTAAGAGGTTACTCTGTTTCCTTGGTATGAATTTGAATTTAAAATGTACATTTTGTGAACATATACTCGGTGTAACATCGATGCTACACTCGATGTATCAGGGTAGGCCTTGCTATTTCGCCTGCTAGCTTACTGTTAGCCGCCGCTCGGTTACGAATAACATGCAGCAGATATCTGTAACATTACACGATGCAGCAACAAAATCAGAACTTTAACATGTAACTCATGAACGTATAATGTCTTACCAAGCACATTTTCATTTTAAATTACACTATTTTTCGAAGCTCACCTTTCACACGCGTCTGTGTCTTCTCCTCGCCGACTCAAAACTTCTTCTGCCGCCGCCGCCGCACCGCAGCTGAAACCAGGTGCGTTCACTACGCGAGGAAAATAGTTCCTTGATGGATGCTAGAATAACAAACATTTAAGCCCACCCCGCCAATACACTTGATGGTACTACATTGTTTTCTCCCATTCACAAACATATTTCCATCATTTTGAATAGTTTTTAACAACGTAAACCGATGCCGTCTAAACGCCGTTGAAATGACGTCGTCATCCGCCGGTCATCTCACCCCTCAGATAGACGTCATATCAACCCGCCTGCCCAACGTTAATCAGAGGTGGAATCTACGTCCTGACATGACTGGACGTTGACTGGATGTCTTCATCTCCACACAGCACTAGACAGCAGTAGATAGAGGAAATCATTCTTGGCAGTGTTTTTTTAGTTAAATATGTGTTATGTGAGCTCGTATCCCCCCTAATGTTATCATGTCGAAAAAAAGTCTAAATAAAGTCACGTCGTGACGCAACGTCTGATGGATGTCGTCATCTGGACGCGGATTGAGAAAATGTTTGCTGGCAGTATTTAACCAATTAATCCGATCTAAAATGACTCATTATGTATGTCATATTTACTCAGATGTTATTTTATCATGTTGAAAAACTGTCGAATTAAGGTCACGACGTGACGCGACGTAGATTGGACGTCTCCACCTCGACCCAGGTCGAGGAAATGTTTGCTGGGTACTGACTCGAGTTTGTATGAGTCACTCACTAAAGTGAATCGAGTTTTCGAGTCATTTGAGTCACTTGAGTCAGTCACCCAGAATGTGCGCCATGGAATGTACAAACAAGTTCCAAACCACTCCAGCGCCCAAATCATTGAGAAAAAGACAAAAAAAATCAAGAAGTCTCCAAGGCAAAACATGTATTTTTATTTATTTCTCTCCAAGTAAATGCAAATAACCCAAACAGCCATTACATCAACAGCAGTGTGAAACAGTGCAACAGCAAAATTATGTGCACAAATAGAAAAAAAACAAAAAACACTAGACTCCCTGAGTGGCCAGAACTTAGTGTGCTGGTGGAGACACACTATTGAAAGGCGTCACAGTACTTCGTATTCGCCAGCTTAATAACTTAATTTTGTTTTGGTTTAGTTGTTATGTTTGATGAAGTATCAAAAACTTTAATTTGTCTCAAAATAAATTTCTCCTCCTTCAAAAAAAAGAAAGAAAAAACGTTTAAATAACCTAACAATAGTGCAAAAATAATATTCTAACATTTAACAGTGCACCATTACAATAAATTAACTATGTATAAAATGAATGAGCTCCCGCTTCCTTCAAAATGAAGCCTCTTCACAGATTGGTATTCAGGAAAACGAGCTCACGCACCTTTCCAGGACTGAGCCTGTTTCTCCTATCAGTTATTGTATCTACCCTGGTAAATGACTGACGCTTCGTACTGATGTCCACAACCATTTATTCTCTGGTGAAGTTACGGAACACCGTGAAAACTGCAGTAAAACAAAACACATTTCACATACATTATTTTCACAGTATAGTTTCTTACACATGGGTACACAAGTATCAATATTCAGAATAATTACCGTGTACGCCTGCTAAACCAGTGATAGACAGTCCCTTCGTCTCTTTTCATCTCTTTTCGTCTCCTTTCTTCTCTCCCTCTTTCTCTCCCTCTCATGCTCTCGCCGCTTCTCACTCACAACTTCCGGCTCACGTATTACGTGACTCTGACAGGAAGTAACTTTTTAACAATTTTAACTTAATATTCTAATAATGTCTAATAGCAGAACTATGAATTTAACTGCAAAATGTTTCATTATAAATTTATATAAAGACAATAAAGAAAACTATTAGAAATCAAATGTGTATCACTGTAACTTTCTGTGTGTCGCCACGGTAACCCATAGCTGTATTATGGCGACAGCTACACTCCCACCAATTACCTTTGATTAGCACAAATGGAGATGTGTAATACACTTACATTCTTCATTAAATAATTAATGGTAATTTCCAAGAACTCATCTGTTGTTTCCTTTAACATTCTGACATTTGAAAATGAACCATATATGATTCCCCACAACAAATAAATTCAACATCACAGATAAACAGTAGAATTCACCTCTCAACACAGAAAGAATAATACTCTATTGAGAATGAACTACAGCATAATGACCACTCTTAGCTTAGAAAGGAGACCTTTAATCAACAGCTGACTTTCCCCCCCTTACTAGCTACTCTTCACTAACGCCACCAACTTTTGAATGATGGATGACTATGTGAGGCATTCACACCCTTTTTCCTAACCTTCCAATTGAGAGTTCGTCCTCTTCCTTGGTGTTGTATTTTGTCAT
This sequence comes from Trachurus trachurus, assembly GCF_905171665.1. Classification (NCBI taxonomy): domain Eukaryota; kingdom Metazoa; phylum Chordata; class Actinopteri; order Carangiformes; family Carangidae; genus Trachurus; species Trachurus trachurus. The sequence continues at coordinate 32,462,846 of NC_139893.1, forward strand.
CATGATGTGCAATGATGGGGTTCAACTTAACCTTTTCCTTTCTCTGTCTTTTTCCCACTCTCATTACACCATCTTGGTTGTAATGCAGCTTTCCTGATTTCTGGCTGAGCCTGTTCAGCTCCTCTTGAAAGGCATCTTGTTGTGCAAGCTTGAAATGAGTCAGTGCGGCCTGCCTTCTCTTTTCCACATTTAAGGGTTCTGTGGTCTTGATTCTCTTAGCCAACCGTTGGACACAAGCAATGCCATTGACCGCTGTGGTCCGTCTTGAGAACCTTGAGTGTTCAGTGTCCTGTACCTGTATAATCCTCATACCTGGATCTCCCACCAACAGCTCTGATGGTACATGGGTTGCAACTATTTCCCTGTCCCACTTCCTTTTGAGGTGCTTCGGCCGAGCCTTTTTGTCAGAGAGCTGAGGACGCACTTTAAGGGGAAGAGGCTTCTCAAGGTGACCATGCTCATTTTGCTGGATTCCTCCTTTTAGGATCTGCTGGAAGCCAATATCTTCTTGAGATTTGGTTTTGTCACCTGATTTTGTGTTGGACTCTAGAGCCTTGGTGCCAGAAGATGGTGTTACAGGTGGTAGCTCACTGACAGATACTCGATGACAAAGACCAGTCACATCTTCAGCATTCACACGCTGTGGCGCACTTCCCACAATGCTCCAACCAAGGTCAGTTTTAATGCCATAGGGCTCGTAGTCACCACCAGTGATGACCTTCCTTGGAACGAGTGCTCTGGAGCAGTCATAACCAATCAACAATCCGACACCGCAGTCCATTAATGAGGGTATCTCCTCGGCTAAGTTGACAAGGTGTTTCCATTTTCTGGCTGTGTGACGAGTGGGGATATGTGCGCGGTCAAGAGGAATGAAGTCTCTCGTGTAGGCTGGAGGTAAGTCAATGGAAGTGTTTGAGGAGAGACCTCTGACTTTGAGATCACATACTCTCTGACTCTTCACAACTGAATCTTTCCCCATCATGGTGGAGAGCTTCAGCTTTACTGGTTCCATTGCTGCCTGAAGCCTTTCACACACCTCTTGATCAACAAATGTGTGACTGCTTTGTGTGTCCAGTAGGGCGTATGCTAGGGTTTCATCATCAGGAGCATTAGGTGCTGAAATCCACACTGGCACAATCATAGTTGTGCTCCCACCTTCTCCTCCATTCACACAGCATGATAATGATGATGTACTTTCTTCAACTTCACTTTGCTTTGCTTCTGCTAGGAAACGATCTTCATGAAGTGGAGTTGGGTGATTCTTTCTGCATATGCCACACATGGCTCTATTTCTACAGTCTTTAGAAATGTGACCTTTTCTTAAACATGCAAAACACAGTTTATTTTCAAGTATGCATTTTTTCTTTTCTTCTACCGACATTTCTATCAGCTTTTTGCATTTATGTATGGAGTGACTTCCTCCACAGCAGTTACACTCGTTTGAGTTTTGTAATGGTGTACTCTGTGTCTTTGATTTTCCAGTATCTCTCACCTGGACTTCATCCAGGTCTGGTTTGGACGTGGAGCTCGATGGGAATGGAGCCTTGACATCTGTGGCAAGCGTGTTTACTTTTGAGCGCTTCATCTCTCTTACTGGTGTCTCTGCAGAGTGCCTCAAAGCATGTAAGGACGACACTGGATTACATGCAATACGTGCCTCTTTAGCGATGAATGCAGCAAACTCGTGAAAGCTTGGATAGTCTTGGCCTCGATCCAGCTTCTCTGTAACGTAGCGGTTCCACCCGGACGTCACCCATTCAGGAAGTTTGACCAGCATTTTCTGGTTCTCCTCGCAGTCATTCAGAACCTGTAAACCCTTTATATGAGACATGGCATTACTACAAGTTTGCAAGAAATCGCCGAATTCTCTCAGTTTGACATACTCTTTTCCCCCAATCCTTGGCCACATATTTAGCTTCTCTCTGAAAGCACGTTGCACGACAAAGGAGTGACCATATCTTGCGTTCAACCTATCCCATGCTTGTTGATAGGCTTCCTCGTCTGTTCTGTAGAAGCTGCCTTCAAGAAAGGATTTAGCCTCCCCGGCTATGTATCTTTGCAGGTAGAACAGCCTATCTGCAGGGTTGGAGCATCGTCTCTCTATAAGAGCTTTAAAGCTTGTGCTCCATTCTGTGAACTTCAGAGGATCACCTGAGAATACGGTAGGTTCTGGGGTTGGAAGGCGAGTGAGAGCTAATGATTCTTGAAATGCCTGGATTAAGGATGCCTCATTTTTTACAGCCTGCTGTTCTTGACCTGGGATAGAGCGAGTGAATGGGTTTGTATCATTAACTTGGCTGTGCACAGGACTGCATGATCCATCCTTTGTTTTTGTCTCTTCTTTAATGTAAACATTTAGCTTTGCTTGAATAACATCAACGTCTCTCTGATTTTCAAGTTTTCTCAACTGCTGGCGTTGAGCTTCAATCGCAGCTTCCATATCAATTTCAGCTTTCTTTGCAGCCAACTGAGCAGCTGTTTCTGCTCTCTTAGCTGCTATGCTAGGTGATTCTGAGAGATGCTCTGAACGGTGGCAGCTGCGTGCAGTGACTCTGGAGGCTGCGGATCCGTATATGGACCTAGCGTATTCATTATCAAGTAGCATGCGTAACCTTGATCTTTCTGCTTCAGCATCAAACTCACCTCCTCCTTCAGTGAGGCGCACTCTCATCAATTGCAGTAAGTCTGCTGTCACAGCTGAGCATGCATCAACCTTTCTCCGAATTTCTTGACTTGGTACGACTTGGAGTCGGATACTATCATATAGCTCCTTTAACTCTGAGTCAAGCTTCTCAGCTTCATCCATCATGTCATACATGTCACTTTCTGAGCAGTCTTGCTTCAACCTTGTACGAATGTCTCTTACGTTACTTTTCCATTTCTCATATGTTGCTTTAAACTTCTTCTCCTTTTGAGTTAGCTCTTGGTCTTTCAGTTCTTGCATTTTGGGTGTTAATCGTCTTTCACGAGAGGATTTTCTACTTTTTCCCTCATCTAGCTCCCTTGCATTTTGCCCTTGTGCCATAACATTAGACTGATTATCACCATTTTGAGACATTTTTAACTTTTTAGAATTACCATATGGAGAAAGCAAGGTAAGTTATGATGGCTATAATTAGCAGTGAGTAACCAAATAACACAGAATGATACCCTTATTACTTAGTTAGCACCAAAGATTAACTTTCCCAACTTATTGAAATCAAACATTGTCAAGCAACAGTCTTTTCAGCAAAACAACAAAACAATAGCGCTTATCAGAACATTCAGTAGATTCTTCTTTTCTTTCCTTACTTTTCTGAATGTTCAGAATCCCTTTAATGTCTTTATTGTTATGATTAAACAGTAACTTAAGTTCTATCCATCAACTTCCTGAGGCATAATAATTGCACAGTCAAACCTGTGGATCACGTTGTAGCCTGAAGCTGCTCCACGGAGTGTCAGTGAGACCTGTAGCTTGCTGCAGGATGTAAAGCAACGACGCCGCCTTTCGCCGTAGCCTGTAGCTTGCTGCAGGATGTAAACACCGCCGCCCGATATAGCTCGTAGCTTGTTACAGGATGTAGACACCGCCGCCGTCCGTTACAGCTCGTAGCTTGCAGGATGTAGACGCCGCCGTCCGTTGCAGCTCGTAGCTTGCAGGATGTAGACACCGCCGCCGTCCGTGGCAGCTCGTAGATTGTTGCGGGGATGAAGACACCACCGCCGCTCGTTGTAACTCGTAGCCGGTAGCTTGTTGCGGGGATGTGATGCAGCGTTGCACTCTGAAGCCTCGTGATGGATTAGGACACGTTTTCACTGTATCTACCCTGGTAAATGACTGACGCTTCGTACTGATGTCCACAACCATTTATTCTCTGGTGAAGTTACGGAACACCGTGAAAACTGCAGTAAAACAAAACACATTTCACATACATTATTTTCACAGTATAGTTTCTTACACATGGGTACACAAGTATCAATATTCAGAATAATTACCGTGTACGCCTGCTAAACCAGTGATAGACAGTCCCTTCGTCTCTTTTCATCTCTTTTCGTCTCCTTTCTTCTCTCCCTCTTTCTCTCCCTCTCATGCTCTCGCCGCTTCTCACTCACAACTTCCGGCTCACGTATTACGTGACTCTGACAGGAAGTAACTTTTTAACAATTTTAACTTAATATTCTAATAATGTCTAATAGCAGAACTATGAATTTAACTGCAAAATGTTTCATTATAAATTTATATAAAGACAATAAAGAAAACTATTAGAAATCAAATGTGTATCACTGTAACTTTCTGTGTGTCGCCACGGTAACCCATAGCTGTATTATGGCGACAGCTACAGTTATGATTTGCCCTGTCTTTGAGAAGATCCTCTCTGATGGTACAGACGTTGCCACAATGCAGAGCCTTGTCTTCATCACCTCAAACATGTTCTTGTAAACAAGGGCACGAGATCTCCACCACTCCAGAGGGTCAGCTGTTCGATGTAGGAGCTGCTCACACAGGAACCCTTTCATCTCCAGCATTGCCTCTGTTAAGGGGTTCTGGACCCCTGGCCTCAGGGAGGAAACCCGCCCCTCAAAGTCAGCCCAAATTGAAGGCACTGGTTCAGTGGGAGAACTGACAGGTGGGTTAGCCTCCTCTCCCTCTGTGATGGGTGTTGCTGGAGACTGTGATCTTGCCTCCCTTGATGCTGCTCCCACAACCCTTGTCACAGCCTCCTCTGCATATTTATCCTGCACAAATGCATGCTTCTTGAACCTAGGGTCCAAGAGTGTTGCATCTGCGAACAGGTTCACCTGCTCAATCCCCCCCAACCTTTTGGTTAGCTCTGCCATAAGAATGTCAACCATGTCACATATTGGCTGGTGGATGGAGGGATTTCTCTGCTGGGATGCAGTAGCCTTCTGGAGCCCTCTGGCCATTAGTATGGCTTTTGAACCGGTCACAAACCTGTAAAAAGAATGAAAAATACTGTAACTAGTATTATGCCCTTTTCTTCTTTATCATATCACAGTTAGCCTGTTAGATACAAGGTTATATTTCAAATTGCACATGTTTCCAGCAATAAAAATGCATAAATGTTTTTCAGTTAACTGTTATTTTAATATTTAGAGTATTCCGTGTTGTGACCATTAGAGAAAAAATTTATTTTCCTCACTGAATGTAAAGTTTTGTATTGTTGAAATCACTGTATGGATGATCTCTTTGCATAAATCATTTTGGGAAATGTGTCAAAAATAAAAAAATAAATGTAATAAATGCATTATTTCAATGATGTTACTTACTTCTCCGAACTCAGTTCCACAGTCACTTCCTCAAAGGGCTGGAGGACAGTGCAGGCCTCTTTGACAATTTCCCACTCTTCTAGGGACAGTGTTTGTTGTTGAGGATTCACCAGAGCCATGGTGGATATGAGTGGATCCTTTACTTCTGTGATGCGCTTCAACATGTAATAGGTAGAGTTCCACCTTGTAGGAACATCTTGCTTCAGCCGTAGCTGGGGTTGTCCCATTTGCAGCTGCATTTCCCTTAGTTTAGCAGTGGCCACTGTGCTCCGTCTGGTGTATTCAGTGATGGCTTTGACCTTTCGGATTATCTCTTGCATCTGGGGCTGCTGTATACCATTCCTGACAACTAAATTTAGTATGTGTGCAAAGCAGCTCAGGTGGTTCCAGTGTAGGTCATGTATGGCCTTTTTTATATTAGCAGCATTGTCTGTTACACAAGCAACTATCTTGTCATCAATCCCCCATTCTGTTGCTATTCTTTTCAATTCCCTTGCCAGATTTGCAGCTGTGTGGTTGTCTGTTATCTCGAAACAGTCCAACAAGTTGGACTGGAGTTTGTAGTCATTAACATAATGACATGTAATAGACATGTAGCCTGTTGTTGTGTGGCTGGAGGTCCAGCAGTCGGTTGTTAGGCATACAGCAGGTGCCGTCTTGATTTTCTCAAGAAGATCAGTTTTCACTTGTTCAAAAAGATTAGGCAGAAGTTGTCTTGACACTGTGCTTCTGCTGGGGAGAACATATGAAGGGTCAAGTGCCTTGGTGTATTCTCTAAATCCCTTGTCGTCTACAACAGAAAAGGGCTGGAAATCTGTGGCAATCATTTTTACTAGTGCCTTGTCCACCTTGCCTTGTTGTAGTGGCATCATGGGCCTTGAGACAAATGCTCCCATGTCAGATTGCCTCTGCCGTTTTCCTCTTGATGCGTCTGTCACTCTCTGCCTTGATTGTGTGTTAGGTGGTGGGGCCGTTACAGGTGCGCTGCTGCAAGAAGCAGATGTGCTTGCCGTAGTTTCTTCTGCTGTTGTTGTTGCTGATGTAGGTTGTGCAGGAGCAGCTGTTTGGTTTTGGTTACCCTGTTGTAAAATCACGGTGGGGTGTTTGCTGCTCAGGTGCCTCCTCATATTTGACGTGCTTCCCCCTTGAAAAGATAAAACCACCTTACACAACTGACACTTTGCATGTGTTGGGCTAGTCATTTCAAAATGCATCCAAACATCACTTTTCCTCCGAGTATCCATCTTTTCCTTCTCAAAAATATTTTCTTCCGACCTGTGCACACGTTTTGGGTCCAATCTCGGCAGTGGTGTAACATCTAATTTCATCCCGTCAATTAGGTACACGGACGGGACACAGGGACACAGGCTACGTTCATTCCTGGGATTCAACAAGTAGCTTTGGTAACAAAATTAATCCGATTTGTTGTTTTTTTAAATCATCACTTACGATTATTATGTTACATGTCAAAATATATCATTTCCTAAATATTATTTAATAACGTGGTGCGGCGGAACTGCAGGAGAAAGACAGCAACACGGTTGTAATTTATTTTCAGTTTTTATTTACATACATTTGCAAGAAAAAACATGATTGTGTAGGACTATTGAGAATGAGCGCCGTCACTCAGAGACTTCCCGTGAATGGAGCAGAGCAGCAGGCCAGCACTGCTCCGGCGAGGGAGCGGCTCTCTGAGAACACGGGAGCAGGAGAAGGGAGGGTGAGCTGTGAACTGCGAGTCGGTCAACGGTGCGAGTTGGCGAGTTTCTCGGGTAGGGAGGGGCTGAGTCTCAACGAGCTGGGAGGGAGAGCGAGCTGAGCTGAGCTGTGCGCGAGTTTCTCGAGTCTCAACGAGCTGGGCTGGGAGGGAGAGCGAGCTGAGCTGAGCTGTGTGAGTTTCTCGGGTAGGGGAGGGGCTGAGGCTACGAGCTGGGAGGGAGAGCGAGCTGAGCTGAGCTGAGCGAGTTTCTCGGGTAGGGGAGGGGCTGAGGCTACGAGCTGGGAGGGAGAGCGAGCTGAGCTGAGCTGAGCGAGTTTCTCGGGTAGGGGAGGGGCTGAGGCTCTACGAGCTGGGAGGGAGAGCGAGTGACCGGTGAGCTACTGAGTCAGTCAGTCGTTCTTTTCCTGTATCAACCTGTGATACAGCTCAGCTCGTGGCAGGAAGGAGAGGAGACAGGGGAGTTGAGTTGAAATAATGCCCATTTACGCAGTTGCAGTTAGAATAGTTGTGTGGCATGTCTCCTCTTTGCAATTAGCTGGTGGTGAGTCAGTGAACGAGTTAATGGAGACAATGACTCGTGATTCCCGAGTCAGTAAAAAGAATCTCGAGTTTTGAACGATTCGTTCATGAATCGCACATCACCCCACTGAGCATTAGACGTCTATTAGACGTCTAGTCTAAGTTTAGACCAACATTCGCCCGTCTATAATCGGTCTATATTTTAGCCCAAATCTAGACGATAGAATTTAATCCATTAATCATTAAATATTAAATAAAAAAACAACTGTAAATTGTATAAATGATGGCCAAATGTTGGATTAATACATTTTTAACAGTCATTTATCAATGTACAGTGTAGTTTAGATTTAGACTCGATTTAGACGTCTAAATCAGGACCTCATATCAACGTCTATTTATAGACCAAATCTAGATGATTGCACTAAATGATGAATACCGTCCAAAAAGTAACTGTAAATTGTATTAATGATGACCAAATGTTGGATTAAAACATTTATAACAGTCATTGATCAAAGTGCAGTGTAGTTTAGACTTAGACTCGATTTAGACGTCTAAATCAAGACCTCATTTAAACGTCTATTTTTAGACCAAATCTAGACAATTGAATTGTATAATGAATACTGACCAAAGAAAACAACTGTAAATTGTATAAATGATGGCCAAATGCTGGATTAAAACATTTTTAACAGTCATTGATCAATGTACAGTGTAGTTTAGATTTAGACTCGATTTAGACGTCTAAATCAAGACCTCATATCAACGTCTATTTTTAGACCAAATCTAGATGATTGCACTAAATGATGAATACCGTCCAAAAAGTAACTGTAACTTGTATAAATGGTGGCCAAATGTTGGATTAAAACATTTACAGCAGTCATTGATCAATGTACAGTGACAGTGTAGTTTAGATTTAGACTCGATTTAGACATCTAAATCAAGACCTCATATCAACGTCTATTTTTAGACCAAATCTAGACGATTGAATTAAATACATTAAATAATGAATACTGACCAAAGAAATAGCCTAACTGTAAGTTGCACAATGGTGTCCAGATATTGTACTAAAATCATCTGAATGACCATTGATCAATATACAGTGAAGTTTAGATTTAGCCTTGATTTAGACGTTTAATCAGCATCTAGATTTAGACCAGGTTTAAACTATTAAGTGATCTTTATTTTTTTTAATGTTGTTTATGTTATGTTTACATCTTATGCTTTCTTTTTTAAGCATAAGATTATGCCAACCATGTTTAGAAATATTTAGATATCACTATTAACCTATATAGATATAGGCAGTTTGCAATTAAGTTTATTGAGCATTAATGCAAATAATTCCTTTGAAAAAATAATTATTGGTGAACAGTAAAATAAAATGGCAATTTGCACGGCGATCGGGGACAGTAGCCAATATGGATATGGAGATACTGTCAGCAGATCCCTCCCCTCCCCACTAGGAGGCAGCAACACGCTGGAAGTTGTCTTGTGGACCGGAAATCAGTTTCGGGAAGTTCAAAAACGACTTCTGGCCGTCTATGCTTCTAGCACTACACCACATCCATGCACGACACCGGTCGAGAGCGGAGAAGAGTGTGCGAAAAGAAGAAGAGCTTCCTATAGGTGAGTGGTCAAGGTTACGTTATTGAAATGCTGCTTTTTCCTGCAATGTTTGTTCATTTAATTGTCATCAATCCGTTTGCAAAATGCCGACGATATGCTTGATATGCTAGCTATGGCTTGCCTGCCCTGCTAGCTCGCTAGCTATGGCTTGCCTGCTAGTACAAGCATCATTGCAAAAACGATTTGTTTGTTTGTGAAATATGGCATGCTCAGCCAAAAGTAAGGTTTTAATGAGACTTTACACAGTAGCACATACAATAGCAGATTTTCTTGAGTCATATGATGCATAATACTTACTACCTGAAAATATAAGCCCAAAATTGATTAAAATATAGCTAGCAGCACTATTTCCAGTGTCTATTTGATTTCATAAACTCCCAGTTACAGACTTGTAAGGGTCACATTTTCCTTACCTAAAGGAACAGTCCCTGAATTCAACTTTGAAAAGCGTTTCCTTAAGTAATTCCATGTTTTTCACAATGTTGATAATTTGTAATATCATACAGATTGCAAAGCTGTCTCATATTGGAGGAAAGGATTTGAAGACCTGCACGAACAAAATCATGGACAGGTATGATTACACATAGAAGTTTAATATCTGTAGAACAGACAACATAGGCTAATAGTGGGTGGTTACAAGTTACAAGTTATATAAGTTTACTGTTAACAATTGTCTTCATTTTTTATCTGTTGCAGACTCTTCATGAACAGCATCATGACACAATTTAATATGTTGGAGGTGGGAAGCAAAAGAAGAGGGCCTTCACACAGACTGCCTTCTACTCTGTGGTCACAGGTAAATAGAAAAACTGTCTGCTAGTTATTTGGAAATTGCTTCATGTTAAACATGTGTGACTGACATGACATTAACAAACAACAATTTGTCTGGACTGTACTAGGTAATCTCTGTAATACTGACAATTATGAAACTTAATTGGTGTTGTTTCATGAAAGGGAACCATAATACAGTTATAGTCAGGCTTTATTTATTAATTTATTAATCTTCACAGACTTACTGCGCAGTGCAAGTTTTGTCCAGCGCAGTGCAGCACGCGCTTGGTTTGCAGTTTGGTAGACAGAGGTGTGCAGAGATGGGTGTGGCGGCGCAGCAGGGGGAGGAGTCTCATTCAGCTTGGCGCAGTGACAGTTTCGTGCCAAAGAGCAGCGCCGACGGTGCGCTGAATGCTTGCCAACTAAAATCAGGTCTACTCTCGGCGCAAGGTAGTGCCGTGGTAGTTTGGCTGACAGGCGCAGAGTGCACACGTCACCAAGACCTCACAGGCAGGTTTCCACAGATTCAGGCACATTTTAATGCAATTGCAATTGTCACTATTCAATGCAATCATCTTAATCAGCACATACATCTATATCTATATAGATTGTCCCGTCACATCTGATGTCAGATCAAAGGCAGTTGGCATGTGTAATGGAACTCAACCTGCCTGATTTAACACAGATTAAAACGTGATGCAAAATAACAAGTTAACATCTCTCTCAGCCAACCACAAACAGCATCAGAGAGTGAATATATATTCGGCATTGCTCATCTCCGGAAAAAAAGAGAGAGAGACGCTCTGCGATGCGTCCTTTACGCACAGCTACTTCTGGTTTCATCCCCATTACTATTTTTTTTATGTTGATGTGATCTGTGCACAGTGGTTACAGGGGTTTAAAGGAGCATTATCGCAAATACAGCAGTAATAGCATAAATAAATAAATAGCATATTTTTTCTCCTCATGTCCTACACTAGAGAACTTGTTCTTCTTATCACCAAACGAGGCTGCTCTCTCTCTGACAACTGATTGCACTTGTTTATATCTGATATGCTCCGCCACTGGCTCCATCTAGTCTCGTCCATGTCGAAATGACAAAATTGCAGTGCGCATCACTCGTGGCGCATTTAAAGGTGAGGAGAGGAGCTCATTTGATTGGTGAAGAACGGACTCGCACCCTCTCCTTTGCCATTTGCGCCGGTAGGAGTAGAGGGACGGGAGGAGTGCCTGTGCCGAGCTGCGCCGTGCACCAAACTTGTAAAGTGCTCCTAGACACACCCCGTTGGCGCGACTGCGCCTGGTTTATGAAACTAGAGCCCCAAGTCTCAAATGGGTGGTGACCAATGCCCATTGAGTCAAGTCCTTTGAAACCATCTACCTTTTGTTATTGGATAGTATCTCTGTGACATCACGTAAAACAATAGGCAACCACACTTGCAATTTCTCTTCATTTATTTTATTGCTTTGTTTGCAGAAGCTGTACGAAAGTCCTTTAAGGATGCCACAGATGACCTCATTGCCTCAGCAACGGAGCTACATTTTAAGCAGGCCCCAGCTCGCAGCGGTGGAGGGGGCTACAAGAGTGTGTAGTTGTTTGTCTTTTTGTTCACAGTTTCAGGGTGTTCTTTTCAAATTTCTAATGTTTTTAACCCTCCTGTTCTGTTCTGACTCAAATTGACCCAATCTGTTCACTTCCTCCATCCTTGGTTCTTTCCTTCCTTCCCTTCATCCTTCCTTCTTCCTTCTTCTTGATCCACTTGTTCCCTCCCTCCATGTTTTGTATTTTCTGTTTTGTAAAGGAATTAAAAATATTTATATTGCACTTTCATATGTTTGTGATGGTTGGAATTTGTTTTAAAAATGTAGGTTGATTGAGATTACAGTAGGATAGTTTGGTTAATGTTCCCATCAAGAGATATATTTATATCCAGTGGTAAAATAAGCATGACATTAGTGTTACTGAAACCTATTTAAAAGACCAAAAAAACACATAATGTGAATAGATTGTCATAACATACTGCAACTACATCAAGGTAAGGATCACAGATTAAATTTGGTCATGATGCATTTTGACAACTTTTATGTCCTTTTTAATATAGGGTTCTTGTTAATAATTTGATAGATTGTAATTACATGACTTAAATATCTAGATTTATTAGAATATCCATATAATAGTATGTTTAATTGATGTCTAGATTTTGTAATGGGCTTTAAATATGGTATAAAAGTAAACGTCTAAAATTAGTCTATAAATAGACGTTCATTAGCAGTTATTTAAACGTCTAAGGTTAGACAAGACGTATACATTTGGTATAAAAATAGACGTCTGGCAAACGTCTAAATTTAGACGTCTAAAAATAGACGTATATTAGCGGTTATTTAAACGTCTAAGATTAGACGAGACGTATACATGTGGTATAAAAATAGACGTCTGGCAAACGTCTAAATTTAGACGTCTATAAATAGACGTCTATTAGCGGTTATTTAAACGTCTATGATTAGACAAGATGTCTAGACGTAGTCGTCTTTTAGACGTCTATTAGACGTCTATTAGACGGCTAGTATAAACTTAGACGTCTAAAAAACTTTCACTTTTATACCAGTGGTAGACCGATTTTAGCCTAGACGTCTAGGGACCATTTAGACGTCTATTAGACGTCTTTTAGACCGGAAAATGCTCGGTGGGACTATAATACAGTGGTTCTCAAAGTGGGGTCCGAGGACCCCCAGGGGTCCTTGAGAGGGTTAAAGGGGGTCCCCAACTCTTTCTTGAAATTTTACCACTTTGTTCTAGAATTTTTCTCTAGAAATGATATGATTTTTTTTTCAGAAATATTAAAAACTTTTCCCATAAATTTCTATAAAATCTTTCCAAAAATTCAATTTAAATGTACATTGACTAAGAAAGTAATATTATTCAGTCTCATAACAAATATTGGTGTATTCCTGGTGTTTGTTTCAAAATGTTGACAAATGGGGGTCCGTGGTCTAATGTGCATCAGTTTAGGGGTCCTTGGTGTAAAAAAGTTTAAGAACCACTGGGCTAATATACCATTTCAGTTTCTAAACACTGTATGTCATACTGTTTTATGTGTAGGCTAATATACCATTTCAGTTTCTAAACACTGTATGCCATACTGTTTTATGTGTAGGCTTAGAAAAGGCATTAATGTCACATAACATTTTTATATTTCCAAACAATGCTATACTGTGAAATCGTGCAATCTAGCATTATTTTGTGTAAATAAACAGTCATATTATTCATATTGTAGTCTACTGGTTGTTATTACCATCACCTAAAGTCAAGGCCTATCGTAGGACATTATAAACCTTTTTTATATGTCAATAAAATATGCCACCCCTCTACAGATTGTGACCCTATCTGACCCCCCCAAGAAAAAAATCCTAGACACGCCCCTGAGGGGGGCGAGTGCGCGTGCCAGTGCGAGCCACAACAACACAAGTGAAAAGCATTTAACAGTGTACCAGAAAACGTCTGTCATCAGAATACAAGCAAGTGCATGTGGTGACGTAGGGACGAGGGCGGGGACTGCTAACTCCATCGGCTGACAGGAAGTTAGCCAAAACGACCGGATCGCTTACTTCTGCTTTAAAGCTGGGCAAATAATCGAAAATATACCAAACCATCGGTTATGGTTATTACTTTCCCCTGCTACCTGTGCCTCTGACAGCTCCACCGCTGAGGAGAGGAACAGGCTGCTAATGTCAGCTACTGCTAGGTCCTTTCGATGGGGCACTACTATTGCTTTATTCCGCTTTCAGGGATGCAAACGGGTCAGGACCAAAAAAGAGAGGAATTTCCCGGGGGGGGGCGGGGGTGCTCACCATTAACAAATAAGTACATTACAATATCACGGAAAGGCAATTTCCAGTAGTTCAACCCCAACCAAGTATTGAGTGCATATAGATAGACATAGTTTTCAGAAGGTCAACATTTCTATATTAAAAATGCTTTAAAAAAAAAAACCTTTGCAATATTTCCATTTTGGAGATACTAATTTTTAGGTCTTCACTGAATGTTAGTCATAATTATTACTATTAAAATAAACTGAATAAATAAAGACATGGGATGTGTCATTCAGTGTGTAATGGACATATAGGCCTATATAATGTGTTAGTTTCACATTAATTGAACACATTCTACATCGCGGAGGTGACGTCTTTCCACTTAGGGCTTCCTCCACCTCTGAAACGGGGCAGAGCTCCGTGGGAACATCTGCCTGACACAGCAACGTAGGGAACCGTGCATGTCCGCGGCGCACAGCTCCACATGCACGGGGGAAAAAACGGCGTCGCCGTCGCACCGATGTATGCGGATACGCGCCGCTTTAATGAGCGCGCATGTCGCGCGTCTACATTGGAGGTCGGCTGTTACCAGTATAATCAGAGACAACCATGAATGAGTTCGCCTCAGTTTCACGTGATTGTCACTGTCAGCCTGTTAGAAAAACATTTTACTGACCCCAGCTGAGACGCTGAGACCCCCCCCCCCCTCTCAAAACAAAAACTCTTCGGATCTGAACGATTCACACAAGTCACCTAATTGGTCATGAAAAAAGCGAGTTTCGCTTTTCGGCGCGCTGTTTGCATCCATGCGCTTTACTGTTAGTTATAAAACATGTAAATGCAATGTGAAATGTTAAAATATAAAAGACGTTGCTGCGTTAGTAAGTTTCTATAGTAGGCTATGCTGTTACTTTAGCTAGCCTAGCTGCGGTCGAGTGAGGTAGGGAGCTAATGAAGTGAGGGAGCGTGACAGAAAGCATAGATTTGCCCACACACCTCCACCCAACTCATAACTCCACATTAGACCTCTCAATCTGAAACAGTGATGTTTAAAACACAGCAGCAATATTATGATCTCGATCAGGGCGATATGTTACACAGAGAAGCAGGTAGAAACTGGAGGTGACCTGACAGGTATGTTACTGTAAAGGGCAATACAAATATAGGCTACCAAGTGAAAATAATCAAAAACCAAATAATTAATGATTATTTGAATTGGAATAATTGAATTTAAATTAATTTAAATACAAACGTTTTTCTTTTTTTCTGGTCAAAAGGAATTAGCAGTTTAAAAATGGTTTATTTACTTTTCATATTTAAAATAATAAAAGATAAAATCTCTGGCAAATAGAAGAGTCAATATATACTGTCAAGTGCATGGAAATGTTACAGAATGTGTGTTTTTGTTCTTTCTTCAGTCCCAAACTCTGGAAGAGGCCATGAAGTCGGTGGTTCTACAGAAGCAATTCAGCCAGAAGAATTAAATGTTCAAAAGGGGGCTGTGAATTGTGCAAATAAAGTGTAAATTACAACGGGGGGCGGGGGCTTTTGCGAAAGGTCGTGATGTCAGATAAATGACTGGTACCGGTATCGGTACCAACATGTTTTTCGATACTTTTCCAAATAAAAAGAGAACACAAAAATGTCGTTAGACTTTATTTTAATAGAAAATATTAGAACTATAATATACAGTGGGTAGTACAGAAAGTATTCAGACCCCCTTAAATATTTCACTCTTTGTTTCATTGCAGCCATTTGCTAAAATCATTTAATTTCTTTTTTTTTCTCATTAATGTACACTCAGCCCCCTTCTTGACAGAAAAAAAAAACAGAAATGTAGAGATTTTTGCAAATTTATGAAAAAAGAAAAATTGAAATATCACAGCACAACACGTCATGAGTATTCAGACCCTTTGCTCAGTATTGAGTAGAAGCACCCTTTTGAGCAAGTACAGCCATGAGTCTCCTTGGGAATGATGCAACAAGTTTTTCACACCTGGATTTGGGGATCCTCTGCCATTCTTCCTTGCAGATCCTCTCCAGTTGTCGGGTTGGATGTGAACATTGGTGGACAGCCATTTCCAGGTCTCTCCAGTGATGCTAATTTGGGTTTAGGTCAGGGCTCTAGCTGACTGAGCAATTGTGGGAGAAGAGCCTTGGTGAGAGAGGTAAAGCAGAACCCAAAGATCACTGTGGCTGAGCTCCAGAGATGCAGTGGGGAGATGGGAGAAAGTTCCAGAAAGTCAACTATCACTGCAGCCCTCCACCAGTCGGGGCTGTATGGCAGAGTGGCCCGACGGAAGCCTCTCCTCAGTGCAAGACATATGAAAGCCCGCATAGAGTTTGCCAAAAAACACACAAAGGACTCCCAGACTATGAGAAATAAGATTCTCTGGTCTGATGAGACCAAGATTGAACTTTTTGGCCTTAATGCTAAGTGGTATGTGTGGAGAAAACCAGGCACTGCTCATCACCTGCCCAGTACAATCCCAACAGTGAAGCATGGTGGTGGCAGCATCCTGCTATGGGGGTGTTTTTCAGCTGCAGGACAGGACGACTGGTTGCAATTGAAGGAAAGATGAATGCGGCCAAGTACAGAGATATCCTGGAAGAAAACCTTTTCCAGAGTGCTCAGGTCCTCAGACTGGGCCGAAGGTTCACCTTCCAACAAGACAATGACCCTAAGCACACAGCTAAAATAACAAAGGAGTGGCTTCGGAACAACTCTGTGACCATTCTTGAATGGCTCAGCCAGAGCCCTGACCTAAACCCAATTGAGCATCTCTGGAGAGACCTGAAAATGGCTGTCCACCAGTGTTCACTATCCAACCCGACAACTGGAGAGGATCTGCAAGGAAGAATGGCAGAGGATCCCCAAATCCAGGTGTGAAAAACTTGTTGCATCATTCTCAAGGAGACTCATGGCTGTACTTGCTCAAAAGGGTGCTTCTACTCAATACTGAGCAAAGGGTCTGAATACTTATGACCATGTGATATTTCAGTTTTTCTTTTTTAATACGTTTGCACAAATTTCTACAATTCTGTTTTTTTTTCTGTCAAGAAGGGGTGCTGAGTGTACATTAATGAGAAAAAAAAATTAAATGATTTTAGCAAATGGCTGCAATGAAACAAAGAATGAAAAATTTGAGGGGGTCTGAATACTTTCCGTACCCACTGTATGTATCAGTAAATAATCAGTAAACAATCACTGCTGCTGCAGGATTAAAATTGAAATTTCCATCGATATCAATCTGAACTCTTCCTAAACTAAAACATTAGTGGTCTGTTTAACTCTTTCGCGACCATTGACGAGTAAACTCGTCACAGCCTGCCGAACGTTCACGACCATTGACGAGTTAGCTCGTCAAAACCGTTTTTTTACAGATTACGATAATAGACACTCTGAGGTACCCTGTGTGTGAATATGGTAGTCCTCTGATATGTAAAACTGTTTTAAACTAAAATCAAAACATAATGTTTTTTATAAACTGTGTGATCTTGGTTTTGTTTGAGTAATCGGTCTCCTTGAACGCTGCTCTGGGGACGCGCTGTACGGCTGTCCGCTACAACCTAACACGGCTACAGCAGCTCCGCCTTTATGAAACCCATGACGAACAGCAACAGCAACTCCCCCTCAGCAATTGGTGGTCAACGCCGCTCGTGATCGTACGGGATTGGATGAATGGGTCAGGTTACCTCAAATCAGATGAGATTTAGATTTGACAGCTATCCCATTTCCGGAGTTTTGTGATTGTTGTTTGTCTGGTGGTGATAGTACGATGAAAAGGAAAAGACAAAGAAAAATAGAAAAGAAGAAGGTGGAATCTCGTTTTCGGCAGAGAACGTTGGAGGAATCGTTACAATTTCTTGTCAAACACAAATTATTGAATGAGACTGACGACGAAATTGACGGTGATGGGGATGAAGAGCAGGCGGAGGTGCCTTTCATGTCGGGAGCTTCAAAGGCTGACAGCCCCGCATCGTCACAGTCAACTTCGGCAGTGGAATCTGAATCCGAATGGCAACCAGGTAATGTTAGCAACATTTCCATAGATAAACCTAAGCCTATCCATCAAAATTACCGGAAAAATCATTGCAACCAAGTTGTTGTTGTTGTTATTATTATTATTATTATTATTATTATTATTAGTAGTAGTAGTAGTAGTACCTAGTAGTAGTAGTAGGTAGTTGCAGAGACCTAGTAGCCTACTAACTGTTAGTAGTAAATTGATTTTATGGTGTGATTTCACACTCAGGGACGTCTGACACCCAGTCTGAGGAGGATTTGCCACCAAAGCCTGTTTCTGCTCGTGGTAAGAATTCAAGCATACATTATTTACCACATGAATGATTTTCCTCTTTGTGGTTTTATTCTTATCCAGCCTAGTAGCTAAGTTTTTCTGACTCTGAAAAGTTGATTGATTCTAATTTACCTATCCTACATGTAGGCTACTTTTGACACTTGATGTTATGCCCACAAAAGCACTCTTTTTTTTTGTACACTACCACATAGGAGACATTATATAGTCTATATTCTGTATTGATGGGAAACCTTTGTCTGTCTCTCTCTGTCAATGTATGTCCCACAGTTGGAGGCCAGGGGTCTTCTCGTAATCTGCCACAGGCAGTGTCCATGAACCTGGACTCAGCAACAGGTAGCTACATTTACCCTTTTTCCTCTGAGGTGAAGACTGATCTAGTTGGCATGGTCTGAAGTCTGTCTGTCTGTCTGTCTGTCTCTGTACATCCATCTATCTGTCACTGATTAATCCACAGACAGTGCCAAATCTGATGATGGCGGGGGTGACAATTTGCAGGAACTGCAAAGAGGGGATGGCAGTGTCGGGAGACGCCCAGCTCCACTCCCAACAACAGGGGGGGGCAGTGAAGCTTTGGGTATCCCAGGGGAGTCACACTCTCCTTCTCCTGACAAAGAGAGAGGTGAGGACAAAATATTTTTCTGCATATGAAAAAAGAACATAGACGCAAGATGTGTAATTAGATACTTCTGTAATTTACAGGACGTGGCATGCAAAGAGGCCGTGGCAAGCGACAAGGCAGTCATTCTGTGAAAGCCCGGGCTACTAAATGGCACGAAGATGGTTGGCAGCCTGAAGACTTCACCTTCACAGCAACCCCGGGACCCAAAGGAGCAGCGGCAGCACTACAGTCTGAAGAGCCGGTGGACTTTGTAGAGCTGTTCTTCACACCTGAGCTCCTCCAGAGTATTGTTGAGCAGACCAACATTTATGCACAACAAACAATATCTTCGGTAACCCAACACATGCCTCACAGCCACATCAAGTCATGGAAACCTGTCACGGTGCATGAAATGAAGGTTTTTCTTGGGCTCCACTTTCTTACCGGTATCATCCGTAAACCTAACCTAAGAATGTATTGGTCCACTGATGAACTGCTGTCAACCCCCATATTTAGTAAACGCATGTCTAGAAGAAGGTTTGAGCTTATCATGCGCTTCATGCACTTCAGTGACAACAGCAACCCTAACACACAAGACAAGCTGCACAAAGTACGCCCTGTATTAGATTTGGTTCTGTCCAAATTTAAGGAATTGTATCAGCCGGCTCAGAACATTGCTATAGATGAAGGGATGCTTTTGTGGAGGGGACGCCTGGCCTTTCGGGTCTACAACCCAATGAAGCCAGTGAAGTATGGAATCAAGTCATACATTTTGTGTGATTCTGAGACAGGATACTGCCACAACATGAGGCCATACTGTGGGGTTTCAGGAGCACTGGGTGAGACAGTTGTAGCCCTATTAGATCAGCTGGCAGACCATGGATACAAATTATACATGGATAATCTGTACAATTCAGTAGGTCTAAGTGAGGAACTGTTGAGGTTGAAAACTCACACCTGTGGTACATTGAGAAAAAGCAGAGGCGGACCAGACATTATTGAGAATATAACTAACTCTGAGCTGAAGTTGGGTGAGACAGTGGCAAGGTGCAATGACAGGGTGATGGTGCTAGCCTGGAGAGATAAAAAAAATAGTTAAAATGATTTCCACCATGCACAGGGATACAAAAGAGTCCATTCACATTTGGCAAAGGGGAGGGCAGCGGCTTCTGGTTGAAAAGCCTTCCTGTGTTATTGATTATAACTGCAACATGAACGGTGTAGACCGCCTAGACCAGAACATTGGGTACTACCCATTCACTAGGAGGGGTGCAAAATGGACGAGGAAGTTTGTGTTTTATTTATTTCAAATATGTGTTTTCAACGCCTTTGTCATTTACAGATCAAAGCATCCTGGGGGGAAATACAAGGTACTCATGTCATTCATCACAAGTGTGATCGAGGCTTGGACCAGCCCTCAGGAGGAGGTGGGTGGTGTGGCAGATGAGGATGAGGTGGCGCAGCCTGCGAGGCAGAGGGCAGAGCAGACGGCTCGTAGGGATCCTACAAGCAGGCTGGAAGCACGCATTGCTGGGCACGAGCTGGTGAAGTTCCCACCCACACCCAGAAGAAAAAATCCCACCCGCAGATGCAGAGTCTGTGATAGGAGAGGGCAGCGAAAAGAAACAAGGTTCCACTGTAAGGCCTGCAATGTTCCTCTCCATCCTGTGGAATGCTATACAGCCTATCACAGCAGGGAAAACTATGTGTAGGAGGTGTTGTGTTGCATAATTATATGGTTGCTACATAAAGCTACATGAGATGATACAGGGTACACCCAGTTTTGTACTCTATTTTATTTTGCACAGGCTATGTAGCTATTTATTTATTTATTTATTCATTTATTTATTTATTTATATAGATAGAGAGAGAGTATATATTTTTAATTATTTATTTATTTATTTGTTTGTTCATTCATTCATTCATTCATTCATTCATTCATTCATGTATTTGATCTCCAAATAAACTTGCCGTTTTGTTGGCTGTTGGTATTGTGTTTCAGCAATGTCATTTGAG
Source organism: Trachurus trachurus (assembly GCF_905171665.1). Classification (NCBI taxonomy): domain Eukaryota; kingdom Metazoa; phylum Chordata; class Actinopteri; order Carangiformes; family Carangidae; genus Trachurus; species Trachurus trachurus. The sequence continues at coordinate 32,483,490 of NC_139893.1, forward strand.
TATTGTGTCATTCGACCCATTTGTATAACGTTAGCGCCCCCCACTGGATGTAGATTTGCCTACAAAAATACTTATTTAGCCGTAGAAATGATTTGGGAGACATGTCACGCTGCAGAGTACCGGTGAAATGAGCAGATTGCCACTTGACACAAAAGTGCGTTTTTCTCTGAAACTAGAGCGGGAGCTCCGTTTTTGGAGAAACCCAGCTCTCTTCTTCTACTTCTTACGAACGAACGAAACGGCGGAAAAACTCGCTGTTTTTTCGAGGTGGACGTTGTAAAGTCACTCTTCAACCACGTGAAGACCGTTTGTTTCTAGGTGATGTACAGAGTTCGGTACGACGTGAGATAAAAGGTAAACAAATAGCCAAAAACATGTGGTCCTGAGCGGATGTGCTGAGAAATTAGTGTGGTCGCGAAAGAGTTAAAAATGAATATCAACTTGTTTTCTTTGCATTATTTGAGGTCTGAAAACACTGCATCTTCTTTTGTTATTTTGACCAGTTGTAATTTTTGGGAGAAATTGTTATCAATATTTTATATTATACAATATTATATTTGTTAATAAAACATTACACACGTTATTTCAACACTGTTTCCATTTATTTTAATTTGAAACATTCATAACATACCCTGTTCAGCAGGTTTACTTTTCGTGTCCCGACGTCTTGATCTGCACTGTTTTTTCGCCTCGGTTATTGACGGTGCGGTCGGGCGGCATATCAAAGCACATCGGCACATCGTCCATGTTTCCAATTTAGCCGAGTGCATATGAATTCTGCCGGCGCATTTTAATAATGAATCGCTGGAACGTTATCATTTTTTCTTAATAGTCCTTTGGCATCTTTTGTGAGATGCGAGTTCTTCTTCGAAGGGATAGTGCTCTTCTTTTCATGAACCTATCACACCAGCTAAGGCCACCACGGAAATCAGTCTCATCCAACTCTTTCGCCACCTCTATTGCTTTCATCCGAATCGTGTTTTTTGACACGGGGACTAGTTTGCGTCTTTGCTCAGCGATCCACTCAAAAACAGCATCTTCCACCCGTGGCCACAGACATTTTCTCCCTCTGTTAGCTTTCTTCGTTTTCGCCATGACTTCAAGTTTAGCTTTGTTTCTCCGCCAGTCACGAACCTGTTTCTCATCAACATTAAACTCTCTCCCCGTGTGGCGATTTCCATTCTGTTCGGCGAACTCCACAATGTGGAGTTTTTGGGCTGCCGTGTAGCTCTTTCTTGTAATTTTCCCAGGCATGTGTGGTCGTCGTGTCAGCGTCGTGCATGTACCTGTCAGGGATGCAAACAGGTCAGGACCAAAAAAGAGAGGAATTGTCTGGTTTGTTAATGCTCACCATTAACAAAGTTTTCAGAAGTCCAACACTTCTATATTAAAAATGCTTAAAAAAAATTCCTTTGCAATGTTTCAACTTTGGAGATACTGAATTTTAGGTCTTCACTGAATGTTAGTCATAATTATTACTATTAAAATAAACTGAATAAATAAAGACATGGGATGTTTCATTCAGTGTGTAATGGACATATATAATGTGTTAGTTTCACTCTTTGAATTGAACACATTCTACATCGCGGAGGCAACGTCTTTCCACTTAGGCTTCCTTCACCTCTGAAACAGGGCAGAGCTCCGTGGGAGACAGCTGCCTGACACAGCAACGTATGTAGGGAAAAAAACGTAGGGGGAAAAAAACGCTGTCGCACCGAATGCAAGTTATCAGTATAATCAGAGGCAACCATGAATGAGTTCGCCTCAGTTTCACGTGATTGTCACTGTCAGCCTGTTAGAAAAACATTTTACTGACCCGAGCTGAGACGCTTAGACCCCCGCCCCAAAAAAAAACAATCTGATCGGATCTGAACGATTCACACAAGTCACCTAATTGGTCATGAAAAAAGCGAGTTGCGCTTTTCGGCGCGCTGTTTGCATCCCTGACCTGTGATAGAATGCCGTCTTACGCACACTGGCTGGCTATGACGGCGCATGGCTGCCCCAATCCGTAGCTACATAGCACCATCTTGTGGAAGCGGAAGCAGGAAGTAATGGTCGCCATGGGACTTCAATTTGGAAAAGGTCTCCATGTAATTGAACGGAAGTCAAAATTTTATTTCGTGATCCAATTGAATTGTGCCATGAGAAAAAAAACATGACCTCTACCTGTTTAAAACATTGCGTTTCATGCCGAGAAATCAGCAGTTTGTTGTAAAACTAGTGTAAAATAAAATTCTGAAGAATCCATAACCAGAAAGACTACAGGTCGCGTAGGTGACGTCACACACCAAATGCTGCTCTTTCCCGTGTCAGTTGGTGACGTATTTTTTGTGGGACACCAGATCTGTAGTCCATAGAGTGTCTTCACACAAAACACATTCTTCCGTTGCCATTTTAAGATAAACTGCAGATTTTCTGGCATGAAACGTTATGTTTAAAGTAGGTTAAGGTCAAATTTACATTATTTAGTAACAAAACAAAAGATTTTTCCAGAAAGTACAATTATACCAGAAAGAGACTTTTAAGAATGAAATTTTTTCATACAACCTAAAACAATAAAAAAAATATAACACATGCAAATCATTTAATTGTATTGTAATAAGCTGTCTCAGTTCAGCTCAACCAACAACTATGCATCCATAGGTAGTCTAATGCTGCCTCAATAACATAAACACATTTCCATGTACAACAGATTTGTAACATGTATTTGTAGCATTAATTCCATGAACACACTGTTTTATACCATTTGAAAATCATACAAACTTTAACAAAATATTTTACAAGTGAAACTCATTTTCACTGGGTAGGTAAGAGCTGTTCCAGCTCAATAACTGCAGCCTCACAACTGCTGCTGCCTTCAGTAACATTCCTGAGTTTACATACACTCATATGTTTCCTCTTGCCAGAAATAAGAGAATTTCCAGCTACAAAAACTGTAACTGTACGTTTTTTTTCCTGTGTGTCTGAAGATATTTCTTTTGAACAAATCTTTTCCCAAAGAGACTGCATACAAATGATTTCTCTCCTTAATGGGATTTCATGTGTCTTCTGAGATTCCTTTCCGCCGAATATGTACTCCCACACACATTACAAACATATAGTTCCACTTCTGCGTGGACTTGCTTGTGCTTCTCAAGATCATCACGTGCATCATCAAATGCTTTCTCTCTTGTGTGAACTTCCATGTGGCGCTTAAGAGAACTAGGCTTGAAAAACATTTTCCCACAATCATTACAATCATATACTTTCCATCTTTTATAGGATTTCAGGTGCAAACCAAAATCCCCCAGGTCCATGAAGGTTTTCCCACAAAGACTGCAACCAAATGGCTTCACTTTTGAATGGGCAACTGTGTGAAAGAAACAATCTATCAGAAGGGCAAATCTATGTCCACAAATAGCACAACCAATTGGTTTGTCATCTGTATGGACTCTTATATGTCTTCTAAGATTACTTTTAGAGCTAAATTTTTTACCACAGAATGTACAGTCAAACGGTTTCTCCCCTGTATGGAGTCTTACATGTTCATTAAGAGTCCGTTTATATGTAAATTTTTTACCACATGTAGCACAGTCATATGGTTTCTCCCCTGTATGGCGTCTTATATGTTGTGTAAGATGACTTTTATATCTATATGTTTTACTACATGTAGCACAGTCATATGGTTTCTCCCCTGTATGGAGTCTTGTATGTTCTTTAAAATGACTTTTGTGTCTAAATTTTTTACCACATGTAGCACAGTCAAATGGTTTCTCCCCTGTATGGAGTCTTATATGTTCTTTAAGATTACTTCTAAGTCTAAATTTTTTACCACATGTAGCACAGACAAATGGTTTCTCCCCTGTATGGAGTCTTATATGTTCTTTAAGACTCTCTGTGAACCTAAATTTTTTACCACAGGTAGCACAGGCAAATGGTTTCTCTCCTGTATGGACTGTCATGTGTCTCTTCACAGCCCATGGTTGGTTGTATGTTTTCCCACACTCTGAGCAGCGGTGAGACTTCTTAGAGTGAGACTTCTTAGAGTGAGACTTCTTACCACTGTTCCATTCTTCATCACTTACAGGAGCAGCTTCACTGTTCAAACCGGACTCAGATGCTCTGGTTTCTCTCCAGTCATCATCACTGTCTTCAGCTTCAGAGGATGACTCTGAGACCTCATCATCTGTATCTGGTTGAAAATCTTCATGTTGATCTGAGTTCCTGGCTGGTTCAGATCCTCCACAGTCGTCTCCATCAGCCTCTATCTTTACCTCTATCTGTTCAGCTGAGCTGCTGGATGGAGGCTCTGTCTCAGTTTGTCTTTGATGAGGTTGTAGGGACTGAGGTTTGTCCTCCTCATCCTCACTCTTCACATGAACAGAAGTGAGGGGGAACTCTGGAGTGGTCGATAATTCTTCCTTTTCTTCTTTAATATGTCGACTCTCTGGGTTCTCCTGACCCAGACTTGTGGTAAACTCAGAAGGATCCTCTACTTTTATCATCAACAGGCGATGATCACCTGCAGAAACAAATGAAACACACATCATGAACAACATACTGTCTAGGGCTGTCCCAAACGATTCTTTTTCTACCGATTAATCTATTGACTTGATCGCCCCTCGATCGGGGTGGGGATTATGAGGTCTGACTTTGTCGTGGTTTTGTCATGCAAATGTAGCCTATTAGCCTACTCTTTTGAAATTATTATTTACTTATTTATTTTTGTTATATCTCGGACTGATGTACCATAATAAGTTTTTATTTTATTTATTTAGAGAATGTAGACTGGTCTGAAGACAAATGTTTATTTTTTGTATCTCTGGATAGTTAAAGCAACATTGCAGAGTTTCAGCTCAGTGCTTCCACCATCTGGTTGAGAAGAGCTATCGTCTGGGAGAGGGGGTTACCGGAAGTGCGTTGGTCACAGCGGCTAGCTTTAGTAGCACTGAAGTTGATTTCATTTTAGCTATAAAACTCCGTTTAGATCAGCAGTGTGTCGTTAATTTGTCTAAATACGCTACGCACTACTAACTGTGACCAACGCACTTCTGGTTACTTTCAAAAAATAAAACACCCGTTGCCCTATACAGAAGTGCTTTTACTTTTTTCATTTTACACAGAGGTGGGTAGTAACGCGCTACATTTACTCTGTTACATTTACTTGAGTAACTTTTTGGAAAAATTGTACTTCTAAGAGTAGTTTCAATGCAGCATACTTGTTACTTTTACTTGAGTATATTTCTTCAGAAGAAGCGGTACTTTTACTCCGTTACATTGAGCTTCATTCCGGTCACTACTTGCTACATTTTCTTATTGATCCAATGTGCGGTCTGTTTGTTAATGTTTTAATGGAGATACGTCCGAGCCTCTGTCACATGACTGCGTTTCTCCAATCAGATGTAGCCACTCGCGAAGTTTGCCTTCTTTTAACCAATCAGACAGAGCCAGGCAGTCACATGACCGCACACAAAATCTCTGCGGTAAACAGGACGGCTCAAATTTGAGAAACTGCTGCTAGTAAATGATTAGGATGACGTCAGCCCTGGTACGTCGTGGATAATGTCCGTGAAGGTTTTCAGTCATCCAGGTCACCTTATTCTTCTTCCTCCCTGGGAAGTTTAAACCCCATACACACCTGGAGACATGTGACTCCTAGTCACATGACCACCCCTCCTGTTTCGGGGGTGTGGTCATGTGACTTTGGTTTCACTAGACACACACACACACTTTCTGGAGAGCAGTCCCACTCACCAGCCCTTCCTCGAGCCAAAGACAGTTTGCTCGAGCCAACCAAGCCTCGGTTCTTTCAAAACAACGTGCTGCGTTGTGGGCGGGTTATGGGCGGGTTGTTTGTTGCTAGGCTACTTAGAGTGTTGCATTTACGTTCTGAACTACAGTAGGAATTTTGAGCTTTTCTCTCAAAATGTGTTTCTCTTTGTTTTTCTCAGCTTTTTTTTGCTCAATCACGAGCCAGCCCACTCGGGTATTTCTTCTGGGCAGGATGTGGCCCACGGGCCGCCATTTGAATAGCCCTGGGCTACTCTATGCAAGTAAAAGTAAAGGGGAAAAAACAAAAACAACAACAAAAAAGGGCCTTCAGGGAAACTGTGGTGTACTCTGCGATTAAAGGTAATTATTGCTAATAATGAAGTTTGTCTGTATTACTGAGTGGTTGCACAGTGAAATCCTTGCATCTCATAATTTTTATGCTCTTCTCCTAATATTTTAGATGCTGTCATAAGGTTGAATCCCAGAGCCACAGGCAAATGTTGACAGCGCCATGGCAGTCCTCCCTCCAGCCCTGCATTCCACAACCTTTGTTCTAAGCAATTTCATTTAAAGAAGATTTTTTTATATTGTTTGCAGGGTTGGGGAGTAATGAAATAGTTAAATATCTGAAATACAGTATTTTAAATTAAATAAAAATAAAATAAATAAAATGAGTAACTGGTATTCTGTAACAAATTAAACCGGTGTTTCCTGATACTGTTACTGTCTCAAGTAAGATTACTTGAAGGACTTAATGTGAATTTCCTCAAGAAGAATTTTTCTGTATATTTTGTGACTCTTTTCCACCCAAAATATTGCTACTTTTTTCTAGAAAAATCCCCCATGTCTGATTGTTAGTATTGTACTGTACTGTCATATTTCATAAATGTGTCTGTATGAATGAATGAATGAATTTATATTTATTAACGTGTCGTGCACCAATTAAGGCGCCCAGCCTATAAGGGCTTACAAGACACATTATCATCACATCCAGACACCAAACAAAATAATCAGAGCACAGACAAAACCAAACAAAAACAAAAAAAACAGAAACCAAAAAAACAGAAACCACATGGAGTTCACATAAATAATTCACCTCTTCTTTTTGACCAGGCATTTTTATGAAAGTAGCTATAGTAAAGACTTCTTTTCTGAAGAACCATTCCAACTTTACCTCATCATCAACCCAAAACAACTCCGGTTTCACATTTTGCATTTTCTGAAACAAAAACTGCCTGCTTCGTCATATAACGGACAATGAAACACAAAATGCAGTTCATCCTCAATTACACTTAAATTACATAATGTGCATAGTCTTTCATCCTCAGGTACTGAGTTAAACCTACCAACTTCTATTGCCAGAGGGAGAATCCCAGCCCTCAGCTGGGCACATAAAGATCTCTTGGATCTATCCAATGGCAAAGTCACATAGGGTTCTGAAGAATATACATTTTTCAATTGGCAATAGGTTCTGAGCTTTGGTTTAAACCAGATATCATTAGCCCATTTTTCTTTATACTCAAGAAATAACTTATGTTTCACAAAATTAACATTACAACGCAAACCATTAGTGAAAATATGTTGTTGATCAGCCTCGCTAAAAATAGCTTTCATGTCACGATACCAAGGATGGTTATGTGTTTTATCCCAGTTAAAGACTTTTTTGGCTATTCTATCCTCTGGCATAGAAGACAAGCGATTCCAAAGCCTAAGCATTTCCCCTTTCTGTTTAATCAAACAGGGTTCCCAGCCCATGTCACCCTGTAGAGCCAGAGCAGGAGTAAATTTATGCACACCTAGAAAACAACGAATAGCTTGACTTTGAATAGCATTCACCCTGGATGATTCTTTACTTCCCCATATTCCTGCTGCATATAGAAGAATCGGAGAAACACAGGCATCATAGAGCTTTGAGAAGGTAGCATACCCTAGGTTTTTACACTTTTTCATTTTACTTATAATAGAGCCTAATGCTCTACCTGCTGTATCAGTAAGTGTATTAATACCTTCTTCAAACTTAAAATATTCATCCAGGTTGAAGCCAAGATATCTATAAACACTGGTATAACATAATTTCTTAACTCCCACATTAAAATTAAAAGAACTTCTGTTTACTCCATGTTTTCTGAAATGTAGGCTATAACTTGAGTTTTACCTTGATTAACTGACATTCTCCACTTCCAGCACCAATTATTAACAGTAGGGACTTTAAGCAATGGCGGATTTTGCCACGGCTACGGCAGCCGGAAATGAATCTCTCCTGACGCTGGTGCCGTAGCCGCAAAATCCGTAGTAGTCATTAAGCAAGATGCTGCGGCTGCGGTAGCTGTCAGTTCAAACAGCTGATCACTCATGTGACAGGGTGAGGGTAAATAAACACATCTGATGTGAGCGCAGACCTGTCAAAATGCCCTGTCCTGCGTCAGGTGTAACTTAATATGAACGCAGCTCAAAGCGCCTCTCACCGTGACCAAGCTCAGATAAATACATTGGATCAGCTGTAGTTTATCGCGTGTCCTCCTGCATAAAGCCGCAATATACCGGAGCTCCTAAAAAAAAAAAAACGCTGTGCGGCAGAGCTGAAAACAGCCGAGTTCTCCTCTACTACAGCTGAACAGCTGACATGTGGTCAAGACGTACAGTGACCTGTCACACCTAAACTTCAACCTCAGACTGTCTGCTTCCTAGATGATCACACAGGGAGAGCATGAATGTGTGATGAGTTGTGTCAATGTTTAGGCTTATTCGTCAGTGCTTTATGTTGTCATGATAATTAATAGGCCTATATGCTGAGAAATAAGATTGTAAATAAAACAAATCCTACAGGGAAGACCAATTTATGTTTAATGAATCAAATATTGTTTTGGTCATAGCTATGTTTAATTCTCTCTTTTTTGGGGGAGGATGGGGGGGGGGGCGCACAGCTGTTTATTTTTCACTCTCTCACACTGGGTTAGTGTGTCACTATCAACCGTAGAACACGTTTCATTTCAGAAACTGTACTGTAAACTGTCAGTGTTGACAAAGTAGACCTATAGGCTGGTGGTTGAATTAGTGTGCTATAATCTGCAATATTACAGTGAGCATTTTTATATTTAATAGACGTTTAAAAAACATCTATGTTCAAAACTAGTTCAAAATTGGTTGAAAAGTGAAAGCTCTTTTTACCGGCTATATGTAGACGTTTAATGAACGTTCATATTTAGACCATATTTAACCGTCTTTTGCAATAATGGCTTTCAAATGAGAAATTTTAACAAAATTTAGGCCTACCAGTTATGATCGACCATAACAATATAGGCTACTATGTCTGCACACTAAATAAGCAGAAACTTTTAAATGTAGCATTTCCTGGTGAAATATGTTTAATACGTTAACGTTGAACGTCTACAAATAGCCAATTTTGAATGTCTTTTAACCGGTTAGCATAGACGTTTTTTAAATGTCTTTTCAACCAAAAAATGCTTGCTGGGTAGCTACCCACAAAAAAAGCTACCCTCTTTCTCTACAAACCAGGATTTTGAGGTTCATGGATTTAAAACTGAAGTCACAGCCGCTCGAGTGATTCTCAGGGTATGGAAAAGTAGCCTAGGCTACGTCCTCTCCAGATGTTAAAAAGTGGAGGGAATTAATGTTGGAGGTTGTATCATATGAATACATGTTAGCTAGAGTCAATGATGCTGATAAATTCAAGAGGTCATGGGACCGCTTTCTCACTTGTAATAGGCCTACGATGTGAATATAATTTTTGGATGCTTTGGTTGGTTGTTTTAAAAAAAAAAGAGCATTTATCATGGGATGTCTTGTAACTAAAAACAATACTGTCTGTTTATATATGTTCATATAAACACATAAAAACTTTAATAACAACAACAACAAAAAACTGAATCACCAACCGGTTTTGTGGAGGACGACCCGAGGCTGCAGGCGAACATCCACCATGTTCCTCTGCTGCTCGATCTCCTGTCTGAAGCCCGGAGCCTCCGCCTCGTTCCCGGCTACGACTCTGTCCACGGCCGCTAAGGTTTCCTGGGAGACGGCGGTGAGTCTCTCGGTAACGGATCCTCTCGGATCCTCGACCTCAGACATTTTACTCAAACTCTCGGTTGTTCCCGCCAAATGACTCTATTGTTTCCTCAACCGGGACTCTAGGTACGTACACAGATATCATCCTAGAAACCGCGACAACTTCAACAAACACTTATTCAACCACAGGACATCGTGGTATCTGTTGTCTCCTCCAACCAGACCCGCGTTGCTCCTCCTCTTCCTCCTCCTGCTTCCTCCTCGTTGTTTCCGGAAGTGTAGCCGACACTCGTCGAGGCGCATCACTGCCCTCTACTGGACAGTCTTAGGGCTTTCTTCACTTGAAGAGGCTTGAAAGAATTGTAAGAATTATCCAGGTAGCCTACACTACAAGCAGGTAGGGAAACATTTTGGAAGAACAAGAAGAAGGGGGGTGGGGGGGCACAGAGGAGAAGAACTACCGCATGCAGGATATTGATTCATTTTTACTTTAGACAGCTTCATGTCAGATAAATGACTTGTAACTTGTTGCAGGGAGAGTGGAGGCTCTCTGCCTTCCACATTGATAACACTCAATAAAGCCCTATAAGAAATATTATTATTTGCCTGCTGTCATTTGCTTGAGATCAGGCGCACAAGTGTGGTTTGCATGGGTCCAGACTGGCTTGTTGTTTGGTGTAGATGCTGACCCAAGCTCAGACTTTAAGAAGAAGTTAGTTTGAAGGCATTCTGTAAAATCATGAACAGTCTATTTGCTATTCAATTTCTGTCTTTTTTCTCACTCAGGTCCAATTAAGGGACATCGTCAACACAGCACAAAATCTGGTGTTGATGTTAAATCAGAAGTAAGCGATCCAGTCGTTTTGGCTAACTTTCTGTCAGCCGATGGAGTTAGCAGTCCCCGCCCTCGTCCCTACGTCACCACATTCACGCGCATCCCTTGGCTGCACACACAGAGAGGACCGCCCCTTTATGCCGTTCTCTCTCCTATTTAAGACTTATATTAACACAAAAATATCGCTTACTTCTGCTTTAAAGCAGAAGTAAGCGATATACGCTACGCTGCATTACCCAAAACGACCAGATCGCTTACTTCTGTTTTAAGTAACAGTGTACCAGCGAATGTCAGGCCAGTCAGACAGGGAACTTCAGGAGAAGCTGCTGTTGGACAGGGAGTGCAGTCAGTTTCAACAGCAAGGCAGCCTCAGCAGGCAGTGCAACAACTTACAAGATCTCATAACAATGGACTGTCAGTGAAACAAGAAATGGCACGGTAGGGTACATTGGTCATTTATTGCACTCCCAGTTCAGGCACATTTGGCCAAAATGGGTCCCTGATTCTGATTCAATCAGAAGGCAGTGAAACAGCTGCAGGTTTTTTAATTTTATAATTTATTTTCTGGAGCTTCAGACCATCACTATTGTATAATATACTGTATATAAAACAAATTAAACAAATTTACATAAGCTAATCACTTAGTCTTCTAAGTTAGTTTGCTTTTTGTTGTTGATGGAATATAAAAGACGAGAATAATAGTATGCCATCTGTTTAGGTCTTTTCCAGGATTTTTTCAAAAGGAGGCAACAGGCAGAAGGTGTTTTGCACCATTTAGGACGAAAGAATCAGGGAAGAGCTTTTTGGTGAACTTCTTGAAAAACAATATGAAAAAACACCAAAAGGAGAAGAGGAACTGCCACTCATGCTGGCTGGCCTTGGAAAACGTTCACTATCCATATCTGAAAACATGACACATTCAGAGGTACTACCATTAATTTACTGCCTTGTCTCAAGTCATGTCTCAAGAGAAAAACACCCATCTTAGAATTCATCTTGACACATGATTTAATTAATATTTGCATGATGATATACACAGTAGTTCATAAATATGAGTCATTGCATTAAAGCTTTAACTATTGTTTTGCTTTTGAGTGCATATCCAAGACTGGCAAATATCTGTGGTGGCTGGATGCTGCACAAGTCCACAGGTATGCGTATACACTGGATTAATGTTGTTTCAAAATACTCTATATGAGTAGTTACTCTATATTCACGTTTGTTTAGTATCCAAAACTTTTCAATTTTAGGGGTGGGCGGCGGAGCTTGGTTGTTATCCCTCCAGATCTACATGGATACACTGGCCAGCAGCTAAAAGCAGTGAGCGGGAATGGGAAATAATACACATTGTACATTTCAGAAGAACTTGATACAATTCCATTACCACCCGAAGCAAAGGAGTTTGAGAACATACCCAAAGCCCAATGTACAACCTGCAAGAAAATGGTTCCTCTTCAGATTCTTCCAGTACACATCAAGGAATGCAAGACAGAATTTGTAGATTTGTCCTCTTCTGCCGAAGAGGTATGTCAAAGTTGAGTCCATAGGCTTTATTTCACAGCTGTTTATATTGGAAAATGAGATGTTATTCTCTATTATGTTCTAAACAGTTACATATTATTGTATTATTATATATCCCCAGATTCCATTTGCAGTCAGACAGACACACCGCATACCGCATTGTAAAGTGGTGTTGGGGCTACCTGGGGGCAAGGTACAGGGAGTCCATCCCATCATGTGTGGTGAAGCGGATCAGGGCTGCCTTCCCAGCTCCTTCAGAGGAAGGCTACACTGGCTTCCAGTTACCGCCAATTCATCCTACTTTTCGTGTGAGCATATGTCTATAATGTCTTATATTTTCATACTTGCTAATAGTCCATGTTAGGTACTACGGTGATGAGAGCATCCACAGTGAGCATCCACAGTGAGCATCTACGCTGCACAGCCCTGACAGGAGCAGTGATCTTTGTTTCCTGTCCCATATTATTGGATTAAGTGATGAATCAGGTGTGCGCTGGGTGTGTCCATGGTGTGCCGTACACCTGATTAATGACTTAATCTAATAGTATGAGACAGTAAACAAACATGAGTCATCCAGTTGGGAAGAAGTGGAGTCTGCGTAGAACCTATGATATGTTGGAATGCATCTCCTGTAGAATGTGGTAAGGAATGTTGTTGTTTTTGATGTTTTGTTCAAAGTTACTATATTTAATAAAAAAAATGTAGACATGTACATGCTTGTACAAGCTCAAGTCATCAACTTCTTCCCCCTACTGTCAACTATACCTTACCATGTCACTGTAGTCTACCTACGCTGTTGCCATTGTTCCTGCCATAGGACATCTAGTCAGTTTGCTGGACTGCAGCCATCATAATGATACAATAATCCCCAGGAAATTTGAATAGTTAGCCTTTATCACAGGATACAGAAGTCAGTTTGCTGTACTGCGCTGCTTTCCCCCCATAATGTTCTTTATGTTCCTGAAATTGCACATGAAGACTTATCAAGTTGATTGTAAGCATGAAAATTCAAACAACTATGTATTTACTGTAGATTATGAAATCATTATGGCAATGCAGTATGGATTCACATCTTCACTTTTATAGCCAAAAGAAATACAGGACTTCACAGGTGTATATGTTTATAACATTTAATAGAACGTTGGACTTTACAAATCATTCAATCAGGGGTTAATACATGAGCAAGAGCATACATGCAAGAGCAAGTTTTGGTGTACAACACCAGTCTGAATGTCAATAAAGCAGTGGAATTTCTACAGGACCAATTCAGAGACTAAAAAGTAAACGATGTCAATATATAGTATCAAAATAATAGTAAAGTGATGGATCATTGCTTACATTGACAATGCCTTTACAATAGCCACATAGCACATTGCATGCCATTAAATTTGTTAAAGGGGACCTATTATGCTCCTTTTTCTACAAACTAAAATAGTTCCTGGGTGTCTTAAAGAAGTGTTTGTGACGTGCTTCGGTCAAAATACCCCAAAGATCAAACATCACAGCACTCTGTTCATCCCCTCAAAAACAGGGCTGTGCAAAACGGTCTGTTTCAGTGGCCCCTCCCTTTAAATGCAAATGAACCACTCCCTCAGCATTGCGTTACCATGACGATGTCTACTACTAGTACCTATACTGATTTGGCCAAAATGCAGTATGCAAACAAAAGCTAAATCTACAGTAGGCAAATTGCCAGATCTCCAGTATGCATCTGACCAGTCTACATTGTGTAATGAAATGTGCCCGCATGACCTAGTCTCACCCTAACCAAAGATGGTATAGAGTAGTCTTTGCCATGGAGGCTACTGTAACCATGTAACATGTAATATAACTTAATAAAATATATTAAAAATATATGCAGACTGGTCAGTTCATTGTAAACAGTTATTTATTGATGTAAATGTGGTGATTTGTGCACATAGACTACAGAGCTCCGCAGCACTGCACCTCCTCTCCTCCTCCTTCTCACAGCTTCACTTTTCATTCAAACTAATCCAACTGCCACAATTGTAAGATTTCATCAATGAGACCAACATTTATCTCCTAAAAAGAATAACCACACGGCGGTAAACGTCTAAAAAACCTGCGGGTATGTTTATTAGCGATCGTTTTCTCTACCGCGATGAACACGGACGTCTGCCCGGCCAAGGAGGCCTGCAGACGGGCTCTGCCTGTGTGAGGAGCCGCTGCAGCTCCGGAGCTCCGGTGCTCCGTCGGTCCAGCGTTACGTCGGTCCGACAAAAAAGTCAGTGCAACCGAGTGTAACACGGTGTGCAGAGAAATCCCAATCATCTAGCAGGGTTTACCTCCAAATGCATTAACCTAGCCTCTAGAACCATTATCCAACATTTTAAACATATATAAAAGTCTGAAAAGCTGGAAAAGCATAATAAGTCCCCTTTAAAGTTCGTAGCTTCATTCAGGATCAAAACAGCCATGTCTTTAACTATCAGAATTTAAAAATAGAGTGCCTGCTTCTCAAAAGAGGCAAGAAATCAGTACTGGGCCAGGGGTATGCTGAACTTAATCTTGCCAGTAATATTAATACAGACTATTTGCGGCAGGTGTGGAATAATGTAATCAATCTCAGAAAGAATGGATGAAACAACATGGGCAGAAATTTGGCAACTGGGGAAAGAGATTTCTAGATGTAATAGAACCAGAGAACCCAGTTTAGGATACTGCATCGCTTACAGATCACCCCCCAGTTGAGACATAAGATGAATCCGAGTTTGACAGAAATGTGCTCGAAGTGCCACGTGGAGTGGGGAGTTACAGGTATTGTATCTGGTCATGTGTTCATATTGAGGAGTACCGACGCAAATGTTTGTTTGTTTTTGTTTGCTTGTTTGTAATGTGTACAGTTTGTATGTTTATGGAAAAACCATAATAAAACCATTACTCAAAAAAAAAAAAAAAAAAAAAAAAAATTAATAGAACATGATCCCACTAGAAGGGTCCAGATTCCCAAGCTTTCTGGCTGCACAGGTATTACCGCCGGAGCAACTCTTTGGACCTCAGAGGGGGAGGGAGAGAGATACAGTATTAGTGCTTACGATTCATTAATAGGGAGGGTAAGAGTAGTTTTTTTTTATTAAAGCCTCTGGAAACCCAAATCCACCAAAGCCTCCTATCATGTATTTTAGGGTCTTATGTACATATTATTAAACATGTAAAAATAATTAGAAAAAAGTTTCCATCCAAATTGAAAATATTTGTCTTTTAAGGTTTTGTACAGTAGGTTTGAATTGGGCGGAGTTATCTCTGGGATTTATCACGCAATAAATCCTACCCACTCATAAATCGCCACGTCAGTTCTCTCACCCAGCCCCCCAGTGGCTGCGAACAAAACCGTTCTGCTAACGGTCGCTCCACCACTCCTCTCAAGTCCTCACAAGCAGAGCCATGGCAACCAGTGTGGCGATTAGCTTTTAGCATTTATTAGCTTTCCAGCGCGACCTGCCCTGTCTGTGTCTGTCTGTCTGTCTGTGTGTGTGCCCACAACTCCTCACAACTCCTCTCTACATGCAGCCGATACAGCCGGTTTTTGTGGGGGGGTGTAAATTGGCGATTAGCTTTTAGCATTTATTAGCATTCCAGCGCGACCTGCCTTGTCTCTGTGTGTGTGTCTGTCAGCCCCTCCTGGCGCTCACACAGACCTGAGTGACTGTTAAAAGCTTCTTTTTTTTCTGTGAGACGACGACCAAAGACGGTTATGACGCTCCAAAACGAAGCTGGTAGTCTAGTTAGCTGCTAAATAGCATCAATCAATCGATGCACGTCCTCCGGTGAGGACTTTTTTTTTTTTTAACGGTCGCCATTGACATGTTGCTATGACAATGGAGCTGTCAATCATAGCGTTATCTGCCACGCCCACACTGTCCTGACCAGTGGCCTCAATAGTGCCTCAATAGCAAAATGAGCTGTTTTTAAACAAGGTTTTCTAATAGTTATGAATAGTTATTGTCACTCAGACTTTTGTGGATGCTTAATGAGGCACTTGACATTGATATAATATAAGCATTTTTACTATATAGTCAGGTTTCCAAAGGCTTTAAAGTATATTTTTTGGCTTTTCATGCCTTTATTTGATAGGACAGTTGAGAGAGACAGGAAATGGGGAGGCAGAGAGAGGCGGACTGACACGCAGGATAGGGCTGCCCGACGCTGGACTCGAACCGGAGCCGCCTGCAGCGAGGACCAAAGCCTTAACACATGGGGCGGGTGCTCTACCAACTGAGCTAAATACCACCCCAGGGTAAGAGTAGTTGATAACTACTGACCAGTGTAGCTTCCCAGTTGGGAGACATGGTTATCTGCTTCATCGTGAGTAAAGAGTCCCAGTTATGTTCTGTAGCATTACTCACCAACTGTGTGTGAAAGAGAAGGGATTAAAAGAAAGCTTCAGAACGGAGGTAGTGAGCACTCACCCTGAATCTCAAAAAAGGAGAAAAAAACTCTCATGTGGAGGTGCACGGCACGGCAAGGCAAACAAGAAGAGAAGAGAAAACCAGCACCCTCCAATCAGCTCCTTTTGACTTTTTATTGTAGGACAGGCAGGCAGGACAGACGTTTCGACCGAAGTCTTTTTCAATGTAAACACACAGGTGCCTGAGGTGGGAGATAAATACCCTAGAGGCTAATTGAACCAGGTGTATGACTCTCAGTCATTAGACCTCCTCACAGAAAATACACATGAACACACATAAGGCCCACAGGGCAAAACATCAAAAACGAAGGGCTACAAAATACCCTCCAGTGTACAAGAATACAAAAATATATACATTAAATATTAAATATTAGAAAAAATGTCAAGGCACCAGAGCCACCATGGAGCCTTACATAACATGAAGCATAGTGACACTTACAATGAAAAACAAGGACATAAGGGCAACAGTGTCTCATGTTAATAAATAAATATCTGACCACCTCCACATTAAGTGAAGGGAGGGGTACTCAAAAAAAGCCTCGAACAGAGACCACAAAACAGACCCAAACAAGCCTCAAAAAGAGACCACTGAATATAGACCCCGTAAAATTCAAACCGCTGGTCAAAGTACAAAAATATTTTTTGAAAATTGTTCGTATAGTATCATTTAAGTATAGAATGAGAAAACGCTACAGTATAGTATACAAAAAAATTATAGTAAAATCTCAAACAGTGTTCTAGATTTTACGAGTTACCATCCTCCAGGCTTAAAAAGAGGGTTACCATACAGCCAGTTACTCAGAGTTAAGAGAATATGCAGCTCCAACACTGCTTTCGAGGAACAAGCGGCAGAGGTGTGTGCCCGTTTTTTATCAAGGGGCTATGATAAGTGTACCCTTGATAGGTGCCTACAAAAAGTTAGGTCCCTAGAAAGAAAAAACTTGTTGACATCAAAATCCCCCCCTCCCACCCCTACTCCCACCTCTAGTATTGTGTGTGCCTTTACCTTCTCTAATGTTTCTGTTAAAATCAAGACCATTGTCAAGAGTCACTGGCATATTTTGTCCAGTGATCCCACTGTGGGACATGTTTTTAAAGATAATCCTATTTTTGCCCAGAAACGGGCCCCAAATTTGAGAGAGAAGCTTGTCAGAGCCGACTGTTATGTTCAGCCACAACATTTTTTGTCTAGTTTACCCAGTGGCAATTTCCCCTGTTGTAACTGTGTACACTGCAATGCCATGATTAAAAGTGAGGTGTTCCCACATCCACATTCTGGGAAAAAATTCAGAGTTAGAGGCAGGATTTCATGCAAAACTAAGTATGTTGTTTATTTGTTAAAGTGCCCCTGCGGCTTATGCTACGTTGGGAAGACTAAAAGAGAGCTCAAGACCCGTATCTGCGAACATAAGAGCAGCATTAGAAATAAAGATGAAAAATCGTCTGTGGCAAGACACTTTCATGCAGCAGGCCATGATGTCTGCTCTTTAAGATACCAAGGTATTGAAGAAGTTAAACCACTAAAAAGAGGGGGGGACAGGGAAAAAGCACTTTTGCAAAGGGAGGCATTCTGGATTCATAACTTACAGACAGAATATCCTAGGGGAATGAATGAAGAACTGCTCTTAAATTGTTTTATTTAATGTGATTTATGTATACGGACTTGTGACTTACTATTGGTCAGCAGTCTCTATTTTAGAGGCCTGCTGGTCTCTGCTTTATATACCCCTTGTAGAGGGGTTCTGGTACACAGAATTACAACTGTCAGATTGAGGCACCGACGTCTTTGTTTGCGCTGTAATGTTATGATGCTATGTGTTAATGTAAAGGTCTACTATAGTCTCTCTTGCGCCTTGTCAGATTTGATATTTATATGCAGATAATTTTTTTGTATACTATACTGTAGCGTTTTCTCATTCTATACTTAAATGATACTATACGAACAATTTTCAAAAAATATTTTTGTACTTTGACCAGCGGTTTGAATTTTACGGGGTCTATATTCAGTGGTCTCTTTTTGAGGCTTGTTTGGGTCTGTTTTGTGGTCTCTGTTCGAGGCTTTTTTTGAGTACCCCTCCCTTCACTTAATGTGGAGGTGGTCAGATATTTATTTATTAACATGAGACACTGTTGCCCTTATGTCCTTGTTTTTCATTGTAAGTGTCACTATGCTTCATGTTATGTAAGGCTCCATGGTGGCTCTGGTGCCTTGACATTTTTTCTAATATTTAATATGTAATGTATATATTTTTGTATTCTTGTACACTGGAGGGTATTTTGTAGCCCTTCGTTTTTGATGTTTTGCCCTGTGGGCCTTATGTGTGTTCATGTGTATTTTCTGTGAGGAGGTCTAATGACTGAGAGTCATACACCTGGTTCAATTAGCCTCTAGGGCAGGGGTATTCAACTAAAACGCAAAGAGGTCCAGTCAGAAAAAATTTATTCAAGCAAAGGTCCGGAACATCATGTCCTTGCATTAGTGTGTATCAACATCTGCGTGTAAATAACAGAGAAATAAACATTTTATAAAACATTAACATTTTGACAATATTTGTCAGTGCAGAGATGTATCCCTCTCAAGTGCTGCATTTCAAAAAAAAGAGAAAAAATAAATAAAATGGCTCTGGAAAAATTTGAATCTTCACATAGAGCTCTTAACTTAAGAGAAATAAAGTGTAGCAGCAGCTTTTATCATTTTTCTTTAACTGTCTCACACCTTGACAGAACAATGTCAACCACTTTAACAATACAAATCCTAACAATTAAACACTTCAGTTTCTTTGTCTTTCCCTCTTATATTCCACTTCCCTTCTTTCTGTTACTCAGTGAGAGAACTGAGCTGTAGCTTTTCCTGCCAGGATTTTAAATCTGGGCTTAAATGGTGTCAGGGCCATTCTCATGCACATCTGGAGGTGTTCATTGGTGAGCCTGGACCTATATTTTGTCTTAATTATGTTCATTGTGGAGAAAGCCGCTTCACAACTGTATGTGGAGCCAAACATGGTCATGATGTACAGGGCTACTTTCCTCAGACCTGGGAAAGCTGACTCAGAAACCATTTGGAACCAGAAAGTGGCAGGGTCAGCTCCTCTGAACTGCTCTTTCAGGGCAACATCTGCCTGGAGGTCAACCAGTTCCATTTGAAGAGGTGCAGCATTTGCCCATTTGAAGAGCTGTGTGGCTTCCTTTGAGAACCCCCTGACATCTGTGATGAGAAATGGGTTCTGAATGAAGATGGTGAGCTGCTGTCCAAAGCAGAAGCTGTCAAAACGTTTGCTGAAGTTAACAATCAGCTTATCAACAAAGTCAACAAAAGCAGACACATCTCTCTGTCCCTGAACCTGGTCCTGCACTGCTGGGAAGTGGGCACAGTCTCCCTGCAGATCTTCACTGAACAACTCAAGTTTCCTCTGAAAGGAGCGCACAGCTGTTATCAGGTCACAAATAGAATTGTTCTTGCCCTGTAGCTTCTTATTCAGTTCATTCAGATGTGAAGTGATATCAACCAAAAATGCCACATTATCCATCTTTTTCTCATCTTTTAAAAAGAGAGAAAACTGTGTTGCCTTCTGACTCTTCAGCCCTTCCAAGAAATCTGCTACCTCCCTTCTGATGGACCAAAACCGCTCCAGAACTCTGCCTTTGCTGAGCCATCTCACATTATTGTGCAGCAAAAGATCATCAGCATTTGCTTCAACCTCTCTGAGGAATTCCCTGAGCATGCGATGCTGATAGGAGGAGGTTGCCCTGAGAAAATTGATCATTTTCATGATTGTGTTCATCACCACAGCATGCTCATCTGACAGGGTGGAACAGAGGACAGACTGGTGGATTATGCAGTGGTATGCAATGAGCTCAGGATTGTCTTCTCTCAGTCTTGCTACAGCTCCTCTCTCTCTCCCCGTCATGGCAGGGGCTCCATCTGTGGTTATGGAAACCACTTGTTTTGGCTCTATTCCTCGCTCTCTCAACATCTCCTTAATGGCGTGGTAGATGTCCTCTCCTCGTGTACTGGTCTGAAGGGAAGTAACACCTAACAAGTCCTCACAGAATGTTTTCTGGTCTTTGCTGAAGAACCTGACATAAACTAACAACTGAGCATTGTCAGACACATCAGTGGACTCATCTACAGCCAGGCCTACACATGGTGCCTCATGGATGGCTTCATTCAGCTGGGCTAGTACATCCTGTGTTAATACTTCACTTTTCTTTGTGGCTGATGATGCTGACATAGGTATTTGCTTTATTTTGTTACACAGCTCTTCTTTTTGTTTTCCTTCATATAAGGTTTCAGCCACTGCACTCATGCACTCTTTGACAACCCCCCCATCAGTAAATGGTTTTTTGTGTTGACCTAAAATCCAAGCAACTCTGAGGGAACATTCATGAGCACGTTGTTGGGCAGTGAATGAATGGGTCAAGATCCTGGTGGACTGGTCATACTGGGCTCTGAGATTGTTTATTTTCTGCGACCTCAGGTCAGACTTAAGAGGATATGCTCTGTCGAAATCTTTGTGTTTAGTATCATAGTGGCGCTTCACATTGCCACTTTTAATTAGCGCTACAGTCTCTGAGCATATCAGACACAGCGGTTTTGTGCTGCCTGAGGGAAGAATGAACAGAAACGAGTCCGTCCATTCCGGATTGAAAGCTCTATTTTCGGTATCAACTTTTCTTTTCTTTGACAGGGCCATTTGTGTGTGTGTGTGTGTGTGTTTTTTTTTCCGTCGTCCCCGACTCTGACCGTCTTCGTCTCTCTCCCCCCGTCTCACTCTCTGCGCGGCTGTTTCTCTCCCTGATCCCGACTCACTTATCTCATTGTCTTCGTCTCTCTCCCCCCGTCTCACTCCCTGAGCGGCTGTTTCTCTCCCTGGTCCAGACTCTTCCAACCGTGTGTTAATCGTCTTTGTTCCTCTCCCTGTCTCCAAATCACTCCTCTGATCGTCTTCTCTCTGTGTATTGCTTTCTTTATCGTTCTTTCTGTCTCTCTATTGTCCTGTCATCTGTCATTCGCCTCTTTTTTTTTTTTTTTTTTGACTTTGCCGCTGTCAACGGCCGGGAATGCCGAGAGTTGATTGGCTGAGAAGCATCACGTGGGATGACTTAACTTGTACGCGATTGGTCAATTCATTTCCGTGTTTACAACGGCATTGGTAGTAAAAAAAAAAAAAAAAAAAAGCTGCGCTCGCTTGTTAAAACTATCCCGTAAAATGCATCTACCGTATAAAATAGATTATAGCTCCGGGTCCGTACAGGATTATCTCTGGGTCCGGACTCGGACCGCGGTCCGCCAGTTACTGACCCTTGCTCTAGGGTATTTATCTCCCACCTCAGGCACCTGTGTGTTTACATTGAAAAAGACTTCGGTCGAAACGTCTGTCCTGCCTGCCTGTCCTACAATAAAAAGTCAAAAGGAGCTGATTGGAGGGTGCTGGTTTTCTCTTCTCTTATTAAAAGAAAGCTTGCCAGAGTCATTGTATAATGATGCTGGCCTGGAGGCGGCTATCCCCGCTCTGTAGGCCTGTTGAACCAAGCGGGGCCCCCCAGTGCCAGCCGGGTGCCCCAGAAAGGGTTGCCAGATGCAGCAGGTGAGGGGCTGACCAGCTCAGGGCTAACAGGCTCAGGAACTGGCTGGGAGGCAGAGGAGACAGGCATGGACAAAAAGTCATTGACCTATCCAGGGAGTTGTTGCCTCACCCAGGGCCAAGAAGACACCTCCTGGCGAGCCTTTAATAAAACCCCTCTCCTCTCTTCACAGGAGGAGGCATGTTTGAAGTCATTTCGGAGGCATACCAGGGAATAGATCACCCTAGACGTCTGCTGGGTCCATGAATGGTCCGATCATACTGTCAGGGTTGAGGGAGGAAGGACCCAAACGCAGACAGCCAGGATACCAGTTTCAGTTACACAAAAGAGGTTTATTTCACGCACAAATCCACAGGGAAACACAGGAGCACAGGGAGTAAGAAACACAGGTCATGAACGCAGACAATGCGACACACACAAAGGGAGACACTGAGGCTAAATACACAAGGGAAAACACAGGTGGTGCAATCAAGACAGGTGAAACACATTAGGTGGGAAACTTAACAGGAAGACAGGACTAAAGCCCTATTCGCATGGGATTCGTTTTACCTGGGGACCTCTGGTAATTTGTAATAATTGCGGAGGACGTCTGTGATCTTAATCCCGTGCAAATGCGCCATGTCAGTAATTTGTAAAGTAAAAATTCCCCCGCAAATTACCTACTATATTTCACCAAAGACCGACGTCCCGTGGTAAAACTAGTCCCGTGCGAATCTGTATCTCAGTAATTGAGGGGCATTTTTTGTTTTTGTTGTTTTTATTGCGCGCCTTTTGTACTTCTTCCCCGGTTGAAACCATACTGTGGTGGCAAAAAATGTTGTTCCTTCAATAAAGTATTTAAAAAAGGATGACTGAACACGTCAGTTGTCTTTCTTGAGTTTGAATAAAAGGCATTCATGAATGGAGTCACACAAACACAACCGAACAGGAGTACAGTCAGTGAGTGAGTGCCTGAAGACGTTCTCAGGGCGCTATCTTTATAGTTCCCAAAACACATTAAACAGCAGACAAAATATATGGCACTGGTAGCTGTGCCTGGCTTCACCACCAGGACACAACTCCCCTTGTAAATTAACACAGAGCACTGGTCTGACCTTTAACCTGCTCTGTGTGGATTCATTGATTTGTGTCTGGTGCATGTCATACAGGTATCATCAAAGGGATTAGCTGAGTACCACTTTCCACAAGGTGAAAGGAAGTTCACTTAGTTAACATGGTTATACAACCCTCGTAAAGCATACAATGGGTTACACCAAAATTTCCCATTACAATACTGTACGGGTTGAAACATATGGAGTTATTTTTGTCTCATAAATATCTGTAAACGCACAGAAGGTGATCTACAAATGTTCCTTGGTTTACACACGTGTTTTGCTATCCACAAAGGGTGATCTACAAATGTTCCTTGGTTTGCACACGTGTTTTGCTATCCACAAATACAAATTTCTAATTTGTAACTTGTATTTTGGTTTTTACAAATAAATGTGTATTTGTAGATATATTGGGTATTTGTAAATGTATAATTTTCCATTTTCAACAAAAAAGCCATTTGTAAAACCGAACATTCTGTTTGTGAAGTGTGACTCTGCATTTGTGGATCACCAATCACACACACGCATCTCTTTCCGCAATGACGTATTTCTGAGACATTCCTGCCGAGATCGACACAGATCCACAAACTCACAGCTGCTGATTCACAAAGGGCCGCTCTCCTCACCAGGAGGGGCAGTGTTGGCGAGTAGCTGAATGAAAACTAACGAAGAAGACTGCTACTGGCTTATCTCGAGAAATTATTTTAATTCCCACTGTTAATGCGTCACTTTATTAAGTTTTAATGTTTTTTCATGCGATAAAGTAACTGTTTAGATCCCCAATATGCGGTTAGTTTATCCAAATGACGCCTGTTTGGAAGTTTGCTCCGCCGTTCGCGGAGCAGTGAAGCTCCATCTGTGGAGCAGCTAAGCTAACTAGGCTACCACCGGACGAGCGGTCTATCACAGAGGCTACAGCCGGGCTGCTGTGGTGGTCGGCCGGCTAACCTCCGCTGTCATCCAGGTCTCCCCCGGCTCGTTTTTTCCCCCGGAATGACGAAGCTGGTTAGCCAGCCCACCGCAGCAGCCCGGCTGCTGTTTAGATCTGATTAGATGTTTAGATGTTAGACTGTTTAGATCCCCAATATGTGGTTATTTTTATCCAAATGACGCCGGAGCAGTGAAGCTCCACCAGTGGAGCAGCTAAGCTAACTAGGCTACCACCGGACGAGCGGTCTATCACAGAGGCTATAGCCGGGCTGCTGTGGTGTTCGGCCGGCTAAGCTGCGGCGTCATTCCAGGGGAGAAACCAATCCCCAACCCGGTTGCTGCCTCTGGATGAGCGGATCATCACAGAAGCAACAGCCGGGCTGCTGAGGTGG
This sequence comes from Trachurus trachurus, assembly GCF_905171665.1. Taxonomy (NCBI): domain Eukaryota; kingdom Metazoa; phylum Chordata; class Actinopteri; order Carangiformes; family Carangidae; genus Trachurus; species Trachurus trachurus. Next base: position 32,508,054 of record NC_139893.1, read on the forward strand.
TCGGTCGGCTAATCTGCGTCGTCCTCCCAGGGGAGAAAAGGAGCCCATCAATCTACCGGCAGTTTTTTAGAGGTTTACCGCCGGCTGGATGAATTATTTTTAGGAGATAAATGTTGTCTCATTCAGTGGTGTAGTAGGCTATATCAACAAACAAAACTATTTAGTCTATAATGGGCTATGTACAATCACCACCGCTACATCAATAAATAAATGTTTTACAATGAAACGGTCAGTCAGTTGACATTAACAATGTAGGTTGTTTTCTCCCCTGGGAGGAGACCGCGGCTTAGTCGGCCGACCACCACAGCAGCCCGGCTGTAGCCTCTGTGATAGACCGCTCGTCCGGTGGTAGCCTAGTTAGCTTAGCTGCTCCACAGATGGAGCTTCACTGCTCCGCGAACGGCGGAGCAAACTTCCAAACAGGCGTCATTTGGATAAACTAACCGCATATTGGGGATCTAAACAGTTACTTTATCGCATGAAAAAACATTAAAACTTAATAAAGTGACGCATTAACAGTGGGAATTAAAATAATTTCTCGAGATAAGCCAGTAGCAGTCTTCTTCGTTAGTTTTAATTCAGCTACTCGCCAACACTGCCCCTCCTGGTGAGGAGAGCGGCCCTTTGTGAATCAGCAGCTGTGAGTTTGTGGATCTGTGTCGATCTCGGCAGGAATGTCTCAGAAATACGTCATTGCGGAAAGAGATGCGTGTGTGTGATTGGTGATCCACAAATGCAGAGTCACACTTCACAAACAGAATTTTCGGTTTTACAAATGGCTTTTTTGTTTTTACAAATTGAAAATTATACATTTACAAATACCCAATATATTTACAAATACACATTTATTTGTAAAAACCAAAATACAAGTTACAAATTAGAAATTTGTATTTGTGGATAGCAAAACACGTGTGCAAACCAAGGAACATTTGTAGATCACCCTTTGTGGATAGCAAAACACGTGTGTAAACCAAGGAACATTTGTAGATCACCTTCTGTGTGTTTACAGGTATTTATGAGACAAAAATAACTCCACAGAAACATGGAGGCTGCGGTGGAAATTATGAGCTGCATTTTCGAAGGCGTTTTAGGTGCAAACATCGGCTCGTATCGGTGCTGGAGACCCATTCGAAAAAAGAGCAGGCTCCGTTCCATCAAAAGAGCGAAATTTCGGAGGATATTGACACGCGGGTTTTTAATAGGCCATGACGGCTTGTTATTGCGACAACACAGTTGCGAAGTCACGTTGCTGCTACAAAACTACAAAAAGAGACAATTAACATGACACGACTACTATAAAAAACAAAACAGAAAACAAAACAAAAAACAGGATGTATAGTACAATTCAATAAATTTAGGTGAGATGAACTGTTTCCGATGGATAAAATGGATGGAGATGCAGCAATGCAAAGACCAGAACAGGGTTTCTTGATGGTGTTGTACTAAGATGGATTGAGAACACAACAAAGCCAAACAACAAAACCAAATATAATACAGTGTAATAAAGTGCTACAGTGCTCATACCGAGGGAGTTCACGTCCACCATTGCTATCGCTGTTTACATCCCCCCGTCAGCTGATGCAGCGGTAGCCTGTGAAGCCATCAGCTCCACCGCTGCTAAACTACTGACTGAACACCCGGATGCTTTCATGGTTATTACAGGTGATTTTAATCATGCTTCACTGGACAAAACTTTAAATAACTTTCACCAGTATATTGACTGCCCCACCAGAGACAATAAAACGCTGGATCTTCTATATGCCAATGCCACTGATGCATATGACGCCACAGCCCTCCCCCCCCTCGGCAGGTCAGACCACAACTTGGTCATGCTGACTCCCAGGTATGTCCCTCTGGTGAGAAGACAACCCAAGCGAGGAAGTGGACGCATGAGGCCACTGAGGCACTGCAGGACTGCTTTGAGTCAACAGACTGGGATGTACTCTGTGAGCCACATGGGGAGGACATTGATAATATGACTGACTGCATCACTGAGTACATCAGATTCTGTGAGGACACCACCATGCCAGCCCGGACTGTAAGCTGCTTCTCCAACAACAAGCCCTGGATCACCAGCGACCTGAAGGCACTTTTGAACAAGAAGAAGATGGCTTTCAGGTCTGGAGACAGAGAGGAGCAGAGGAGAGTGCAACATGGACTCCGAGATATGCTGAGGACATGCAAGTGTAACATAGTTAAAAGAAGCTGTGTAAATCCAGCTAAATGTGGGATGAGCGCCCTCTGCTGTCTATCGCGTGTGCCGCTGGAACGGGTTTAGAGAAAGGGATTGTGGGAAATCCTCAATGTAAACGAGGATTTGAACGAAAGGTAACGTTTCTCACGGGCTCCTGGGCTAAAACTTTATTTACAGTTGTTTAAGTCCCGTAACATCAAGATTATACTGTATACTGATTTGTCGTACGTTGTTGTTAATTTTTCCATGCTCTCCGCGGATTCGCTGTGTTTTTGTTTTGTATTGGCGTCGAGAGAAATGAGTAGCATAGAGCTAACAGTCACAATGTTGTTTCTTCTGTAGAGACTGACTGTGCCCACGAGAGGGAGAACAGCGTTACTTACTTCTTACTTCTGTCCCTTTTTGTCATACATGCAGGTATGTGAGTGAATGTTCCAAGACAGCAGATGTGTGTGTTAAAAATTATTTTGTGGTTATTTTATGCAACTACTGGTTTGTTCAGTATAAAACATATTTGAAAAAGGTAATAGCCAGATGCCAAAAACATAGCATGTATTTTATTTTAAAATGCATTCTTCTGAACTTGCATTTATAGCACATACACTCTTTTATTTTTATTTTATACACATTCTCTTTTATTTTATTCACAGATATTTTAGTACAAAAAACCACTATACGATCAACCTGAAAGTATTGTTTTATTTTATTTTATTTGAATTGTAACTTTATCTCATTTATGATTGTCAATGTAAACGAGGATTTGAACGAAAGAGACTGACTGTGCCCACGAGAGGGAGAACAGCGTTACTTACTTCTTACTTCTGTCCCTTTTTGTCATACATGCAGAATAAACCGGCTGTTACTCCAACCAGCAGCTTCAAGTGCTTATTTACAGAAGACACACCAACACAGGGGTTACACAAGGACAACTACAGGAGGAAGCTGGAGGCCAAACTCCAACAGAACAGTGTGAGGGATGTGTGGACGAGAATGAAGCACATCACGGGGATGAAGGGGAAAGACAGGCAAACATCAGGGAGCCTGGACAGAGCAAACCAGTTTAACCAGTTTTTCAACAGGTTTAGCTCACCTCCTGCCACCCCTCCAACACCCCCAGCCCCCCACACACCCACACTCTCCTGCACATCACCTCTCCATCTGCCCCCCTCCTTCTCCCCCACCTCCTCCTCCTCCTCCTCCCCTTCCCCCACCGAGGACACCAGTATCAACCATCCAATGGTGACTACAGGCCAGGTAAAGAGGCAGCTGGAAAGACTGAATCAGCGAAAGGCAGCAGGCCCTGATGGCATCACGCCTAGGATCCTGAAGACCTGTGCCAGCCAGCTGTCTCCCGTACTGAGACATCTGTACAACCTGAGTCTGAGTCAGGAGAAAGTCCCGATGCTGTGGAAGACGTCCTGCCTGGTTCCTGTCCCCAAGAAGTCGAAGCCATCCGACCCAGCTGACTACAGACCAATCGCCCTCACATCCCATGTGATGAAAGTCCTGGAGAGACTGGTCTTAGACCAGCTGAGACCACAGGTGAGGACGTTTCTGGACCCCTTGCAGTTTGCCTATCAGCCCCATTTAGGAGTCGATGACGCTGTCATTTACCTGCTGCAACAAGCCCATATGCATCTGGATGGTGGAGGAAGCACTGTGAGGATCACATTCTTTGATTTCTCCAGTGCTTTCAACACCATTCAGCCTCTGCTACTGGGTGAGAAGCTGCGGGTGATGGGTGTTAACGACGCAGCGATCTCCTGGATTACTGACTACTTAACAGGTAGGCCACAGTTTGTCCGTCTGGGCAGTGTCCTGTCTGATGTGGTGGCCAGTGATATAGGAGCTCCACAGGGGACTGTGCTTTCTCCCTTCCTCTTCACCTTATACACCACTGACTTCAAGTACAACTCTGAGTCATGTCACCTTCAGAAGTTCTCTGATGACTCAGCTGTTGTCGGGTGTATAAGAGATGGAGAGGAGGGGGAGTACAGGACACTGATAGACAACTTTGTAGAGTGGTCCGAACAGAATCACCTGAGGTTGAACATCAACAAGACCAGAGAGATGGTGATCGACTTCAGGAGGAAGAAGACACCTTCACAGCCACTATGGATCAGAGGGGAGGTGGTGGAGGAGGTGGAGGACTATAAATACCTTGGAGTGGTGATTGACAACAGACTGGACTGGAAATCTAACACCGAGGCTGTGTACAAGAAGGGGATGAGCAGACTCTACTTCCTGAGGAAGCTGAGATCCTTCAACGTGTGCAGCAAGATGTTGGATATCTTCTACCAGTCTGTTGTTGCCAGCACCATCTTCTTTGCTGCTGTGTGTTGGGGCAGCAGCATCAGAGCCAGCGACACTAACAGACTTGAGAAGATCGTCAAGAAGGCTGGCTCTGTACTGGGTCTCAGGCTGGAGTCCTTTGAGACCGTGGTGGAGAGGAGGACACTGAATAAACTGTTCTCCATCATGGACAATGAGCAGCACCCTCTCCATCACACAGTGGTCAGACAGCGGAGCACCTTCTCACACAGGCTGCTTCAGCTCCGCTGTCGAAGGGACAGATACAGGAAATCTTTCACACTGTATAATAACAGCTGAAAAACTCTGATCATAACTAACTACGCACCTTATTTTTCTACACACAGTTACACACATTGCACATTTTCTTCTTGCACTAAAATCAACGCTGCCAATTTGTTTTTGTATATAATTTTGTACATTTTATTTTATTTGCTATTGCTATTTTATTATGTATAGTTTGTTCTTTATATTTTACTATTTTATTATGTATAGTTTATATTCTTATTCTTTATATTCTTATACTATATGTTGTTATCGTCAATGTGTGTCTGTGTAATGCTGCTGCTGCACTGTAATTTCCCAGATTGGGATCAATAAAGTATATCTATCTATCTATCTATCTATCTATCTATCTATCTATCTATCTATCTATCTATCTATCTATCTATCTATCTATCTATCTATCTATCTATCTATCTATCTATCTATCTATCTATCTATCTATCATGTAAATTGGGCGAGATAAAAACTGTCAGGGATGGATAGATGAAATGGGGGTGCAGCAATGCAAGAACCAGAGCAGCCAACAACCGTGTGAACAGCAGTTTTGTGGCTCCTGATGATCCTGTTCACTTGATGCTGGAGTTAAAACCCCCACTGTTGTTTCCTCTCTACAGACAGAGTCCATGTTAAGTGAAGTGGGAACATGTTGATGGGAGGAGCTGATCTTCCTTCTGACATCAACAGCAGCTCAGACACTTTGTCCATGGTCATCACAAACACAAGACGACTGGTCAAAAAGGAAGTTTTTCAAGGAAAACAGAGATTACAAGATAATGATTTTTTATTTAGTTGTGGTGGGAAATTGCTGCCATTGGTATTCTCCTTGAAATAAGTGGTAACATAGTCTTTGAAATGTTGTAGTAAAATATTGTAGCAATCCTGTTAACTCCATTAGTGGAGACATTTGTGTACTGACTACAATAAACCTGGAGCAGAGGAAGGACACTATGACCCATGTACAACCTTGTTTACTAACTGATCTAGGTTGTAAATTCCTATAGGTACAACAACAACTGGGGTAGACATTTGTTGAGTAACACATCTGTTGACTTGGTTTATTGTCTGGGAATTAAGTAACCAGAGTCATTTTAGTTTAGTTTAGTTTAGTTTAAGTTTATTTCGGACATGTTAAAAGAAATAAAACATAATACAGAAATGGACAGACATAACATATAAAAACTTTGCAAAGACAACATATGAACAAAAAATATACAGTATATATAAAAAAATAAAATAAAATAATTGAAAATAAAGGTAATTTGATTTTTTGTTTGTTTGTTTCATATCCGAAAAGGAGTGGGAAGAAGTAAAACGTATTTACTCCCACCCCTTATTCATAAATTATCTATCAAGTTATCTAGTCATTATTACTTAAATTTATCTATCAAGTTATCTAGTCATTATAATCTATACAGTAAGTTAATTTATGAAGTTATTTAAATTGATTTATTCTAATATATTATTATATTTATATTTATATACATATAGATTTATTCTAATATATGATCACTAATCTTCATCTCTCTATATAGTCATATACATATAAAAACATATACAAACACATTCATACATACAAAGACAAACTGAAAGTAACATGAACCGAGCAACAAATAAACTAAGTCGGTAAATAATACCCAAATAAATAATAATAAGCACCTTGTGGTTGTCAGACACCCTCATTTCTGTACATACTGAAAATAATTTCTTTGTATGCCATAAAGTGGGGTATCAGAAGGGACTGCAATCCCTGTTCTTGGGGCACTACTCTGAACTGCTACCTGTCATGTAGTTCTGTGTTCTGTTCCCTTCTCCCCTTCTCTGTGGAGAACGGAGAATAAACCTGGGGCTACCTCTCCTCTCCTGTCTTGTTTTTTGACTCGCCACCGACAGAACCGAAATTTCCACGACATATTATATATTTGTAATTTCTTCTGCACCAATCTACATAAAAAGAGTAAATATTGTTGCCCCAACAAGTATCATAACCACAGTGAATTATAAAGTAGCATAAAGAATTATTCAAATATACTAATAAATAAAAACAACAACAAAACAATAGTACATAAGCAAAGCTGGAGCCTTAGCACAGTGCTGTGACTGCTGACGTCACGTTAAGTATCGCTTCGGCTCGCTTGGAACCAGGGCTGAGGCGGTACCAAAGACTACCAGGTAGGAGGGGCTGGAGGAGAAGGGGATAAAACCGAGTAGAGCCGTGCTGTACCGCACTGAGCTAGTGGAAAAGCACCAAGAAGAGGTCCCGTCTGACCAGGACCAGGATGAAGGAGGAGAACCTCAACCAGGACTACAACAACATCATGATGAAGGAGGAGAACCAGGATCCTGATTTGTTTGGGCAGACTGGGACTACGAGGGAGGAGCAGGACGCGGTCCACCAGGACAACGAGCCCCCCGGTCCGTCTGGTTCCGGTCCACAGGTCTGTGTTTCTGTTTTGAGTGGGAGCGAGTCAAGAGATGAAGCTAACAGCTCTTAGATGTTGTATATTTTGTGGTTCACTAAAAAGTCTACAACCTACCCTGCCTGCTTTATTTCCTGCTGTAGCACTGTAACGTCACTTTATTAAGTTTTTAAAAAATTTCATGTGAGAAAGAAACTGTTTAACTTCTTGAGCGTTTTATTGTCAGTAACAGTAACATTGTCAGTAACAGTAACAGAGTTATAACAGGGGAAACAGTAACTTTTTGAGCCGTTGTTTTATAAACGCCCTCATTCCCATCACTGGTTACTAGTATATCAACTCAACACTGACATGTTTTGCTCAGTTTCAAGTATACTGGAAATAATTCTGCTTGTAAGATTTCTAGTGTTTTTATAGTGTTTTCAGTGTACTTTTGTTGTTGTTTTTTGTCACATTGGCGCTTAAGCAAGTGTGCAGCTATGGATGTTCACTTTGTGACTTTTGTAGTTTGTGCCTTGCTGTTTTGGGAAATTTTTGGTGTGGCTGTGGGAAACACACTCAACCATGGCTCCCCATTCACCCACGGCTCTATTGTTTACACCCGGGATCAGCAGTTAGCCCTGCGCTACACACCCCTTCTCTACGGAGGAGGAAACAAGGATGCAGATCGGGAGTGAAGCGCAGGGAGCGGAAAAGACTGTATAAACCATGTTAACCGTCCGTCATCATGGGGAACGTAAGATCTCTCCCAACAAGATGGAAGAGCTAACGGCTGTTAGCGGTTAGCATGCAGCCATACTACCTCCCGAGGAAGTTTTCACAGAATCAGATCCACACCATCGTCTCTCAGCTCCTAAACCAGCACCCCCAATCCCTCCTCCTCATCTCTGGTGACTTCAGTCATGCTTCCCTGTCCCACCTTCACCCAGTACATGGAATTCCACACCAGAGACAATAAAACCTTGGACCTCCTGTATGCAAACATCAAGGATGCATACACTTCATCCCCCCTCCCCCCGCTGGGTCGCTCTGATCACAACCCCATCCATCAGGTCGCAGACTACCCCCTGTGGTGAATAAACAACGACCTGTGAAGAGGCCTGTGAAGTAGTGGACTGAGCAGAGCAATGCTAAGCTCAGAGACTGCTTCCAGACAACCAGGGACCAGTCCCAGCATGGTCAGATGCGTACATGAACTGATGAAGCCTCTTGGATGAGAGGTGAAACGTCTTCCTAGACAAAGTCCAAGTCCAGTTGCGTTTGATTTAAATTTATTTGGGGATGACGATGACCTGGACAAATGAGAATATTCACAGGCCCTTCCAGACAACACATTGGGATGCACTCTGTAGCCCTCACAACAGTGACATCGACAGCATGACCCACTGCATCACGGACTATATTAACTTATGTGTGGATAACACTGTGCCTTCCAAGATGGTACAGTGTAGGGCTGTCCCAAACGATTATTTTTCTCCCGATTAATCTATCGACTATTTTTTCGATTAGTCGATTAGTCTAACGATTAATTTTTTGACTAATCTAACGATTATTTTTTGGTTGACGATTAGTCATTTACAAAAAAACACTTCTGAACACTTCTCTTATTTAAATTATTCAGATACTCGTTCTGGTGTGCATTCCTCTTCATAATCTTTTTTTTTTTTGGAGGGGAAAAACTGTGCCACATCAGTTTGCTTTAACCTGGAAAATAGACAGATAAAGCAGAGTGCACACTGAAATATTAGCACAATGATTTTGAATAGGCACATTTATTTAGTATAGTCATGGAGGAGCAGTGTTTCCTCTAGGATTTTTTAAGCCGGGGTTGCAGGACATCACCCTCACATACAATCTGCATGCTGTGCTGCGTCTGGGTGCACAGAGAGCAGCAGCGGAGTGGATAAAAAAAAAAAAAGACAACACAAGGACGTGTTTACATCTATGGATACATAAAGCAGCGGAACCAGTGTTTCCCACAGGTTTGCAAGGAGACTGGCGGGTGGTCTGATTGTCCGACGAGGGAGGGGGGGGCGGGGGATCCCGTATGAGTTTCGATTTTACCGCGCACTGACATGCATGCGCCCTTCGCTCTGTGTGTGTGAGAGAGAGAGAGAGAGAGAGAGAGAGAGAGAGAGAGAGAGAGAGCGTCAATAACGGCGAAAGAGCGCTATGCGGAGATGAATGAACGGAACGATATTGCAGCTTCAGGTGCTCGTTCATCGCCGTGGTGCTGCTGTGGTACAGCATGTGTTTTTCTGCTGCACGTGTCAGTCTATGGTTCACAACCCAACAGTGTGTTGTACCTGTCGACGTATTTTCGTCATCGACGTAATCGGAAACAACACGACGGTATGTTGCACGTGTCGACGTATTTACGCCATCGACGTAATCTATTAGGTCGATTAATCGGGACAGGCCTAGTACAGTGCTTTCCCAACAACAAACCCTGGGTGACCTCTGAGATTAAGGCCCTGCTGAACGAGAAGACCGTCCATCCCGACCGTTGTCAGGCTCTACAACACCGGTAGTCAGGGGGCAAACCCTAAGATTTTATATTTAGGGAAATGGATAAAACACCAATTGAAAAAGCAATTTTTAATTGTATTGCTATATTTTGGCCAATATTGGTTAAAAATATGACTTTTTGACATACACATAATAAGCATCTTTTTTTTTTTGCAATTATAATATTAAAGATTCTAGTAATGGGATGTTATGCTAATTTAAGATGAGGGTCTTCCAAAATTTAGCAGCAGCCCCCCCCCCCCCCCCCCCCCCTTCTGGAGCTAGAGCTCTGCACCATGCTTTTGCCATCAGTTTCACTTTCTGTGCTTGATTGAACATACAGTGTCTCACAAAAGTGAGTACACCTCTGACATTTTAAAAAATATTCTATTATATCTTTTCATGGGACAACACTAAAGATATGACACTTTGATACAATGTAAAGTAGTCATTGTTCAGCTTTTATAACTGTAAATTTGCTGTCTCCACAAAATAACTCAACACACAGCCATTAATGTCTGAACCGCTGGCAACAAAAGTGAGTACACCCCTAAGTGAAAATTGTGCCCAAAGTGTCATTTTTTGTGTGGCTACCATTTTTTTTCCAGCACTGCCTCAACTGTCTTGGACATGGAGTTCACTAGAGCTTCACATGTTGCCACTGGAAACCTCTTCCACTCCTCCATGATGACATCACGAGGTTAGACACCTGGTGCTCCTCCACCTTCCATTTTAGGATGTCCCACAGATGATCAGTAGGGTTTAGGTCTGGAGACATGTTGGACAGTCCATCACCTTCACCCTCAGTGTCTTTAGCAAGGCAGTGGTCGTCTTGGAGATGTGTTTGGGGCCGTAATAATGTTGGACTACTGCCCTGGGCCCAGTTTCTGAAGGGAGGGGGTCTGCTCTGCTTCAGTATGTCACAGTACGTTGGCGTTCATGGACATGGTTTCCTCAATGATCTGTAGCTCCCCAGTGCTGGCAGCTCCCATGCAGCCCCAAACCATGACACTCCCACCACCATGCTTGACCGAAGACACACTTGTCCCTGTACTCCTCACCTGGTTGCTACCACACACGCTTGACACCATCTGAACCAGATAAGTTTGGCTTGGTCTCATCAGACCACAGGACATGGTTCCAGTAATCCATGTCCCCAGTCTGCCTGTCTTCAGAAAACTTTGTGGGCTTTCTTGTGCATCATCTTTAGAAGAGGCTTCATTCTGGGACGACAGTCATGCACACCAACTGGATGCAGTGTGCAGCATATGGTCTGAGCACTGACAAGCAGACCCCCCACCCCTTCATCCTCTGCAGCAATGCTACACAGGATGACAGGGTGGGGGGTCTGCCTGTCCTCTAACCCTACTGTGACATACTGAAGCAGAGCAGACCGGCTCCCTTCAGAAACTGGGCCCAGGGCAGTAGTCCAACATGATAACGACCCCAAACACACCTCCAAGACAACCACTGCCTTGCTAAAGACACTGAGGGTGAAGGTGATGGACTGTCCAACATGTCTCCAGACCTAAACTCTTCTGATCATCTGTGGGACATCCTCAAATGGAAGGTGGAGGAGCGCAAGGTGTCTAACCTCCAACAGCTCTGTGACATCATCATGGAGGAGTGGAAGAGGTTTCCCGGAGGCAATATTTTTTTTCCCAGCATGGCCACGCCAAGACCCGCCTTACTAGGTCTCTGATTGGCTTATCACGATGCCCTCTACTCTGCCGGTTGGGTTTAGGCATGAAGAAGGGAGTGGTTAAGGTTAGGGTAAGATGCTGGTAGGCTAGCCTTGCAGAGGTCAGCCAATCAGAGGCGGAGTAAGGCGGGTCTTGGCGTGGCTATGCTGGGGAAAAAATATCGCTTCCAGAAGCAACCTGTGAAGCTCTAGTGAACTCCATGTCCAAGACAGTTGAGGCAGTGCTGGGAAAAAAATGGTAGCCACACAAAAAATGCTGCTAAATTTTGGAAGACCCTCATCTTAAATTAGCATAACATCCCATTACTAGAATCTTGAACATTATAATTGCAAAAAAAAAAGATGCTTATTATGTGTATGTCAAAAACGCCTATAAAAAAAGTCATATTTTTTAACCAATATTGGCCAAAATATAGCAATACAATTAAAAATTGCTTTTTCAATTGGTGTTTTATCCATTTCCCTAAATATAAAATCTTGAACATTGAAAATTATGCATATAAACTGTGCATTTTGACCATTATTGTGACCATATGCATGAATTGAGTATTTGAATGTTATAGCGCCTCCAGTGGTCACCAGCAAAAAAATCCAAGGTGACACCACCCCTATTATTCCTCCTAGGGGTTCCTTCTAACAAAAAAATAAGGTTGCCAAACTTTACCCAGACATGTGAGCAAAAGTCTTAACGGAGGCTCTTTTCTAAATTCGCCCCTTGACTACTGCACCAACTGAATCATGTTGTAGTCACTTTACCCCTGTAATACTATTTATTTCTATATTATAGTCACTTACATAATATTAGTGTAATATAGCAGTATACTATATTTATATCATTGTCACTTAGGTTGTAATATTTTTACACTTTAATCACTTTACCTATCAATAATTTTATATCAGGCCACCTTATATCCTTTTATCCTCAGTGCTTGTTTTTGCACATTGCCTGGTTGAAGGTTGATTTGTTTTATTAGGGGCATCAGCATCAGCTGCCAGGACACTATTGTTTTTCCCAGTGTTCTTCTTTCTTCTTCCTAGGAAGTCCTACTTCCCATGCATAATCAGTGAAAAAAACAATAAGCGTTTAAATTTAAAGATTTCTACGAAAAGCAACGGTACATGCTAAAGTTTTGAAACTTCACCAAAATGTCGCCCCAATACTGCTGAAACTTTTGTCAACTTAAACTCATTAAAGTCCATCACTCTCTTTTTTTCAATAACTGTAAAACTTCTCAAATCTCCTCCCACAATTTTTGCTCGATTGACAAGAAACTTGCTAGAGAGCATCTTCAGACTGTCCTCCACAAACGATCCACACAGATTTTTGATTTATCGAAAAATTTTCTAGAACGTTTTGAATTCTACTCTCATGGGAACAACTGCAGTCAATGTAAGAGTGACATTTTTAAACATCAGATTTTCTCTTATGAAGCAAAACACTTAAGAGTTAAAAACAAATCTAGTCTAGATGCAATTTATGTTTTATCAGATTTTTGTTTAGATAATACAATTTGTGACATTTTGACAATTTTAAAATCTGCTACGACAACTGCTACGACAGATGCTGCCCGGTCGGTGACTCCCTGAGTCTATTTGAGAAGCAACACACCAGGTCTCTCTTCAAGACAATTAGCTCAGTGAGATAGGTGCTGGTTCTTGGTGTCAAAGGTTGTGGGTTGAAGTCCCAGTAAGGGTAACACATGAGGACAGATGTCCTCAATGCTAGTGTCACAGCATGCCTTTAAATTCAAAAAGGAAAAGAAAAAACTTTGACCATTGACCGTATTATTAGTGTGAATGCTGAATGTTGTTCGTGTCCGCCATTTTCTTTCAGCATTCACACTATTGTTGTTTGTGTCCACCATTTTCTTTATTATTATCAGTGTGAATCAATGAAAAATCTCACATTCATAAAAGTCTCAACCTCTAATTTTATCAAGTATTCCTAGTCCAGCGGTAAAGTGGCTGCTTGCCAACTACAAGGTCACTGGTTCGATTCCCACCTTTGTTAGTGTACCAGCCTCTTTGAACTTAAACTACTACCACTGGGTCAGTCTCATTTTCTAGCATTTTGCTTGGCTTTCAGCCATCATTGAATAACATCAAATTGATCACAGTGCAAAATCCCTGTTAAATAAGTCTCACTGTAGCTCAGTGTGTATGGTGTCAGCTTGGCAACACAAAGGATGTGGGTTCACATCTCACTTCAATAACCTTGTTGGTGCATTTTCCAACTGATCTGTCTCTTTACCTCTTTGTCTTTCTCTCTCGGTTTATGTTACTGTAACATGTTTCCTGTAAAATGTTCACAAGACTTCCAGCTGGCATTCAAACAGCTTTCATTCATGACAGTATAGAACTGATGTTATTCTTGGCTCTCGGTGGCCTAGTGGCAGAGTAAAGGTTTACTGATCATGAGATCATGTGTTCGATTCCTGCCTCAGACATGACACATCATTGCTTGACTTTCAAATATTCAGCTGTCATTGGACAGTGTTTGATGGTGATGGTGGCGTTATCTAAATTTCAAAACTTTGAAAATAAATTCATAACAGAACAACTATATGTGCTACGGCTTTGCAACTTTCACTTTCAAATTGCCCAATTTTGTCTATAAACAATTGCCCGGCCCCGACCATTGCTGTTTTTTTTTAGTTTTTTTTTTAGCCCTCTCTACTTTCTTCTTAACTTGGCTGATGTAACAACTACATTTCCTCGTTGTGGGATGAATAAAGTACGTCTAATGTAATCTAATCTAAAGACAAAACAGCAGCATCAACAAACTGTGTGATGACGATGATGACGGTACTTAATGTCCATCCATCCATCATTGATTGATTCTCTCTCTTCCTGTCTGTTGCCATAGAAACAGGATCACACCAAGGAGAAACCACACAGCTGTAATGGGTGTGGGAACACCTTCAGGACCTCAGTTCATCTGACCGCTCACCACCGGCGACGCCAATGTGGACAGACGGCATACAGGTGTGAGCAGTGTGGGAAGTCGTTCGCTACCTCCAGAAAGTTAACGGCCCACCAGCGCATCCACACCGGAGAGAGGCCGTTCAGCTGCGAGCTGTGTGGGAAGGCGTTCACTCGATCTGGACACTTAACGGTCCACCGGCGCATCCACACCGGAGAGAGGCCGTTCAGCTGCGAGCTGTGTGGGAAGGCGTTTGTTAAGTCCGGTGGGTTAGCGGTCCACCGGCGCGTCCACACCAGAGAGAGGCCGTACAGCTGCGAGCAGTGTGGGAAGGCGTTCTCTACCTCCTCAGAGTTAACGGTCCACCGGCGCATCCACACTGGAGAGAGGCCGTACAGCTGCGAGCAGTGTGGGAAGGCGTTCGCTGAATCTGGACACTTAACGGTCCACCGGCGCATCCACACCGGAGTGAGGCCGTACAGCTGCGAGCAGTGTGGGAAGGCGTTTGCTCACTCCAGTGGGTTAGCAGTCCACCGGCGCATCCACACCGGAGTGAGGCCATACAGCTGCGAGCAGTGTGGGAAGGCGTTTGCTACCTCCAAAGAGTTAACGGTCCACCAGCGCATCCACACCGGAGAGAAACCGTACAGCTGCGAGCAGTGTGGGAAGGTGTTTGCTCACTCCAGTGGGTTAGCAGTCCACCGGCGCATCCACACCGGAGAGAGGCCGTACAGCTGCGAGCAGTGTGGGAAGGTGTTTGCTCACTCCAGTGGGTTAGCAGTCCACCGGCGCATCCACACCGGAGTGAGGCCGTACAGCTGCGAGCAGTGTGGGAAGGCGTTTGCTCACTCCAGTGGGTTAGCAGTCCACCGGCGCATCCACACCGGAGTGAGGCCGTACAGCTGCGAGCAGTGTGGGAAGGCGTTTGCTACCTCCAAAGAGTTAACGGTCCACCAGCGCATCCACACCGGAGAGAAACCGTACAGCTGCGAGCAGTGTGGGAAGGTGTTTGCTCACTCCAGTGGGTTAGCAGTCCACCGGCGCATCCACACCGGAGAGAGGCCGTACAGCTGCGAGCAGTGTGGGAAGGTGTTTGCTCACTCCAGTGGGTTAGCAGTCCACCGGCGCATCCACACCGGAGAGAGGCCGTACAGCTGCGAGCAGTGTGGGAAGGCGTTTGCTCGTCCAAGTGGCTTAATAGAGCACCAACGCGTCCCCACCGGAGAAAAACCGTACGTGTGTGGGCAGTGTGGGAAGGCCTTCAGCCAGTCCCAAAACCTGAAGAGACACCAGAAGCTCCACAGCAGTTAGAGGACGTAAATGATTAAAGCAGAAGTAAGCGATCCGGTCGTTTTGGCTAACTTCTTGTCAGCTGATGAAGTTAACAGCCCTCGTCCACGTCACCACATTCACGCGCATCCCTTGGCTGCACACACAGAGAGGACCGCCCCTTTATGCTGTTCTCTCTCCTCATTGGATAAAGGTTGTAGGATACAAGGAAAGTTTTCTCCTCGGCTTACAGCAGAGCAGAGTGACTGACAGACCCGTGTTTTGGACCAAACACTCTATATAACTGATTACCGTCAGAAGATATAACTATTTAAGACTTATATTAACGTAAATATTCCGCTTACTTCTTCTCTTTAATCGATAAGTTGTTTGGTCAATAAAATGTTAAAAAATGTTGAAAAATGTCAATCAGTGTTTCTCAAACCACCAGATGACGTCATCAAATGTCTTGTTTTGTCCACAAACCAAAGAGATACTCAGTTTATTGTCATAAAATAACAAATAAACCATAAATATTCACATTTAAGAAGCTGAAATCAGAGAATTTTGAATTTTTTTCTTTATAAACTCTTAAAACTGATTATTGATTAAAAGCTTAGAATGAGTCGTTTACAAATACATAGGTGGCGGTGCACCCACCGGCGCGGACAAACTTGGCTCAAACTTTCACCTACATTTCAACATCTCCCTCTGTCAAAGCTCAGTACCCAGGTGATTCAAAGAGTCCATTATCATCCTGGTTCCCAAGACCAAGAACATCTCTTGCCTCACTGATGACAGACCCATTGCCTTGACATCTGCAGCCATGTAATCTGTAGGAGTTTTGTGCAACTACTTTACTTTGACCACAAGGGTGCAGTACCTTTTCATTTTGTTTGCCTAAGACCCAGCAGCTGCCCAGCTGCCTGAAATGAAGGGTGATTAGTTGGATGGTGTTGGGTTCACACAGTTATTACCGACAGCAGAGGCCTGTACTGCGAAGGAGGCTCAACATACCTAGGCTTTGTGCTCAAGATGCAGCTCAACAAACCCTCAAGTCCGCAATCAGAGCTAAACGGTACTGTGACGATGGTTATCAACTTAATTAGTCAAGTCCGGTTCTCAGCTTTGTGCTCTGCGCGCGTTCACATAAAAGGGGGCGTTTGACGTCATATTATTCTACTTCCGCTAAACGGGCTGATTTCAGCCAAGACGAGTGCAATTGTTTTAATGGAGAGAGTATGAGCGATATTTTAAAAAAGCATGATCACAGCCTGAAGCAACAGTGTTGCTGCAAATATGACAAGAGAGGAGGCTGCTTTTCATTTTTCTCTTGCGCTACTTTTAAATATGAAGCGTTATCCATATAGAGCAACATCAACTGTCATTTTAAATTGTGTTTTATATTGTTATATATTTCACTGATCGCAATTATAACGCGAGTGTGTGTTTTATTGGAAGCGAGGCTGGATAGGTTACAGTGAGGTTTTTTTTAGGTGCTGTAGCTACAAGCAAATCTCATAAACAAAGACCTTTTTAAATGTGAAAACAGCGGAGACTTATTCAAGATTTGCGTTTGGGCAACACTGAAATATAACAGGCGACACATCGGAATTAATTTATTCACGGCCACATTAAGTGAAATTATTAACTTTACCGATTATCCATCTGATTGTCTGTCCTGCTGCGAGCGAACAACTTCTATCAGTGGTGGTGACTGACTGTATATAAAAGTAAAATATAGGCTATAGTCTAATATATAATGAGCTCCTGACGCTCAGCTCAACGGGTGAGGAGGCGGAGACTCAGCGGAGACGCTCAGAGAGAAAGTCAACAGCAGCGATCAGCTGATCTCTCCCTCCGTACAAACGCTCCGTTCTGATCCAGCTCCACTGGACTTTCAAAGTAAAGGTGACGCCAGCTGTAAATGAGTTAAAATAGTGAAACAGCGGCGCTTTTATAGCCGGTTTTATGATTAAACTCGGAACATAACCTGGTCGGGACCAGGTTATGAGCTAAGCATAAGTTACCATGGTGATCTAGCCTCGTTAAAAGACAGCCACCTTCGCAGTACAGGAGAGGCTGGCTTTACACTCAACATACCTCGCTAACCCACTAAACTGGCTTCGCAGTACAGGCCTCAGGAGGAAAGCCAGTGATCTTTGTTTTTGCTTCAATCCACACCAACTACTGTTTTGTTAAACTGCTAGCAGCAGACAGTATGAGACCCAACAAATTAAGAAGACACCTAGAGACCACACGCCCCAGTCACGTCAATAAGCAACTTGATTTCTTTCAAAGAAAACTGGCAGAATACCGTCAACAGGAGAATCGCATGGTAAAAGCTGCATAAGTAAACAGTAAAGCTCAAATGGCTTCATATAGAGTTGTATACAGAAGAAACTACACACAATTGCTGAGCATCTCATTCTCCCCGCTGCACTAGACATGCTGTCAGTTATGCTTGACGAGACAAGCGCAGCAAAATTAAAAGCTGTCCCCCTGTCAAACGACACAGTAGCGAGACGTATGCGACATTTCAAGTGATCTTGAGGAACAACTCATACAAAAACTACAAGGAAGTTGTTTTGCTTTACAAGTGGACAAAGCTACTGACAGCAAAAAGGACTGCTTGTTCATCTCATACGTCCGCTTTATGAATTGCGAGTCACTGTGCAAGGATTTGCCGTTTTGCAAATAAAAAATAGAGCCACAGCTGATGAGCTGTTTAAGATCATGGACAGTTACCTCAAAGAACACAGCCTTAAAGGATAATTTCCGTTTTTTACAACCTGGACCTTATTTCTAGCATAAAATACAATCATTTTACTCACCCAGAAACTTTGGTGTCATTTGGAGTTGTTTTGACGAAATTAGCCCCAGTGGAGCGGCGCGTATATCCGTATAATGCGAGAGCACGGGGCACCCAATGCAGCCTCTAAATATCACATTATCCGCCGCAAAACTCGTTCATTTCGCCAATATTTTGTTATGATACACTAGTGATATTCCCCTCCGAGCCCGTGGTGGCATGTTATCAACATGCTGCGCCTGTAGGTTGACTACTAACCTCTTATCTGGATGATGTCATCTCCGACCGCTGCCCGGCTCATTCTGATAATAATCATTCTGCTTTGGCATTCAGGTCCATTTTTAGCTCAACTAGCCGGAGTTTTAGTGAGTCCAGGCTGCGGAGAGGAAGCCTGTGGAAGCTGAACTTCATCCAGCTGCTCATTTTGTTCTGACAAGTCAGAAACACGCAGAAAGGAACCATAGCATTAGCCGTAGCAAGTTAGCCGCGCCGGGCAGCGGTCGGAGATGACATCATCCAGGTCGGAGGTTAGTAGTCAACCTACAGGCGCAGCATGTTGTTAACATGCCACCACGGGCTCGGAGGGGAATATCACTAGTGTATCATAACAAAATATTGCAGCGGATAATGTGTTATTTAGAGGCTGCATTGCGTGCCCCGTGTTCTCGCATTATACGGATATACGCGCCGCTCCACTGGGGCTAATTTCGTCAAAACAACTCCAAATGACACCAAAGTTTCTGGGTGAGTAAAATGATCTTATTTTATGCTAGAAATAAGGTCCAGGTTGTAAAAAACGGAAATTATCCTTTAAATGGGAAAACTGTGTGGGCTTTTGCTCTGATGGCGCACAGACCATGGCAGGGTCAAGAAACGGGCTGCAGGCACTAATAAAGAGGGTTGCGCCAGATGCGCACTGAACACACATTGTCATTCACAGGGAGGCGCTCGCGTCAAGGCAGCTCAGCCCTGAACTAAATGAGGTTTTGACAGAAGTTGTGAGCGTGGTAAATTTGATCAAACCATACTCAATTGGTCTAAAGCCATTGCTGTGGTCCAAGGGTTACTTTGAATTTAGTTGACTTACCATATGATTCTCTTTTTATCCTGGAATCTGTGTATATTCCCAGTTTCTTTTTTTGTTTGTTTTCGTTGTGTGGCTTTGTATTGTGGTATCATCGTCTTTATTGTTGTTGTTGTTGTTGTTGTTGTGGTTGTCCTTCATATTACTTTATGTATGTTATTTGTGTATACATTATGTCTAATTTGTAATTATGTTTCTGAGTCTCTGTTGTCTAGAATTGTAAGTGTTTTAGTGTTTTGTTTTCATATTGTGGCTCCACTGTTCTTTTTTGGAAAAAAAAGAAAAAAAATGAAATAATGTACTCAGATGATGATCCGCCTATGCTGACATTATTGCTTGAGCTTGTGATTGTTGTTGTTTTTTGCTCCTCTTACATCGCTCCGGTTATGATGTCTGTCTCTTTTCATCCATGCTCTTTCTACTGCCTCATTGCTGTCGACAACTTGATGATTTTGAATGATTTCTTTGTCACCACTTTAAGAATTGGTTGAGGCACCTTCTTATTGACATGTTCGTTGACATGTTTTTTCTTGATATTACATTGCATAATGACGGTTATACCTGATGCTTCTGCTATGTGATATTCTAGTTGTTTTGATGTGACGTGCTATTTTGTGAATTGTATATATTATGCAGACTGTATGCTCAGTCCCGGTATATTTACAGTATATAGCTTCTCTTTTCCCTTTTTTTCCTTCTCATATTGATTAGACCCGACGATATCACATGACGTGTCAGGTGACCTGTTTATTAATTTAAGCAGGTGTTAACTACTGTCCTCATGCCTGATGAAGGGCTGATGCCCGAAATGTTACATGTGTGTGTGACATGAAACTGTCACGGGAGCTTCTAACTAGTGTGCGGTCTCCTTTTTCCTTACCTGTCATCATCTACACTA
Source organism: Trachurus trachurus (assembly GCF_905171665.1). Taxonomy (NCBI): domain Eukaryota; kingdom Metazoa; phylum Chordata; class Actinopteri; order Carangiformes; family Carangidae; genus Trachurus; species Trachurus trachurus. The sequence continues at coordinate 32,528,456 of NC_139893.1, forward strand.
GGAAAATGAATGAGAGCAGATTGGGTGAGTTTGGGCTGATTAAAATTAATTAGAGATATCCTGTGTTTTTCTTGAAACTATTTGGTGCTGTTGCCACTTCGGATTTCACTAAGACTTAAAACAATCTTTTGTATATTTTAGAGAATATTTTTCTCATCTTTTGTCGTGTGATGCAGGGAGGGCTTAGCCCTACTAGCCCATTGATACCAGCCGTCACTGCATGTAATCATATTAGCTCGCGTTTACACACGCAGACGCGCACACACAAACGCATTTGGCATAGGTGGTAGAAATAGTAATTTGTTCAATATCAAAATATTGTTTCAAACTGGAAGGTATGTTAATAATTACTGCAAAACAGATATCAAACATACCAAGCATGTAAGTTACAACTGTATACAGATGCACTCCTCGCTGCATTGGACTGCATACACAATGTTGCGTATGCTGCATACAATGTTGTGTATGCAGTCCAATGCAGTGAGGAGTGCTCTGACCTCTACATAGGGGAAACCAAACCAAAACCCCTCCACCGACGCATGGCACAACACAGAAGAGCCACCTCGGCGGGACAGGACTCGGCTGTACATCTGCATCTGAAGGAGAAAGGTCACTCTTTTGAGGACTCCAATGTCCTTGTTTTGGACAGGGAAGACAGATGGTTTGAGAGAGGAGTGAAAGAAGCCATCTATGTCCACCTAAAACCTTCTCTTAACAGAGGTGGGGGCCCAAGACACAATCTATCTGCCACCTACAATGCTGTCTTGGGAGCTCTCCCCAGGAAGTTTAAACCCCATATACACCTGGAGACATGTGACCCCTAGTCACATGACCACCACCCCCAGTTTCGGGTGTGTGGTCATGTGACTCGAGTCTCGGGGGTGTGGTCATGTGACCTACTCTGGGTTTAAATACCTGGGTTTCTGGCATTAGTCTCAGAACTGATGAAGCCTCTTGGATGAGGGGTGCAACGTCTTCAAACAAGAGAAGAAGTCCAGTTGCCTTTTACTACAACTCCACAAGAATAAGATGACCTGGATGACTGAGAACCTTCATGGACATACTACAATAGGAATATTTGAATTATACCACGGTGAAAACAATCAGAATAAAGTATAGAAAAGTATAGTAAGTATAAAGTATAGTATCTTTTAGTAATAAAGTAGAATAAAGTATTTTATCAATCATTTTTCTTACATTCATGACAAAATGATCTCTACTAAATGCTAAGGATAATAAAAATATCAGTATTACCTCTTGAACACCTTTAGATGAGCTACATGACCAATACAGGTGGTTAGACATGGATTTGACCCATGGTTGGAGTTCTTTGAAGCAGCCACAAGTTTCTTCTTCACACCTAATTGAACGACAATAACAAAAAGGGCAACCCACATTGTTTTTAGTTGTAACAGGACAATGTATACAACATTACATAAAATATAAAATTGTATTTGTTTGTAGATATGTTACTTACCTTTGTTGACATGCCAGGGGTCAAATTCATGGTGGATGTTGCCCTATGTTTCATGATTTTTCGGATAGATGGCGGCCTGTCTGTTGTCATAACACCAACATCCACACCCATGTATAACAAGTGGTTCAGCCCCCTCTGGAACCCCATCGCCACAGAGCTGGATGCCTCTGTAACCTAGAGCATAACAATGTCTCATCATATATGACATATCCACAGTTTTTGACAACCAGTCAAATTAGGTTTCAAACAGATGTGTTACTTTATTTTTTTTAGCTAATATGGAATGCTGAATTACCTCAACCAATTCAAAACGCACAATTTCTTTAGTGGCATCGTCTTGGAAAGAGTAAGTGAGTAATTTGCTGCTGTAACCTGGTGAGAAAAACAAAGTGTACATTTTGTGACATTACAGTGACAATAAAGAAACATTAAAATGTCGACTAAGTAAACTGCTTACCAGGACTATCACATCTGGCATCACCACAGAGTTCAACTGCTTTTCTAGATGTAATGAGGCGCTCCATGATTTTTTTCATGTTGGTCTCTGTATGCATACTGGATGACTGGAATAAGGTAGGTCAACTGAACGGCATAAAACTGAGTTTGCCTCGCCATTTGGACAGGGGGCTTTCACACCTACCTCCTTTGGTCCGGACTTTCGGACTTTCCAGATAGTTCGGATCAAATTGACAGGTGTGAAAGCTCCCCCGGACCACGGTCCGGACTAAAGACCGAGTCTTTGGTCCAGCCTCAGGAGGTGGTCTCGGTCCGGACTATCCTGGACCAAGGTCCGCTGCTGCGTAGTGTGAAAGCATTTTTTTGGAAGGTTCGAACTATCAGACCAAACACAGGAAATAACGTCAGATTCGCACGTGCCGAAAAAGTAAATAAACAGAAAAAAAGGAAAGAGGAGCCACGGCAACCGGCGGCAACACTTGGGGAGAGGAGATCATATTATATCCAGATTTGGTCAGAGGGATGGGTGTGTCATTGTAGGCTACACTTGTAAACGTTTACACGGAATTAAACAATAGAGTGTTTAATATAAATCCCCAAACGATAGGCTACATGCATTTTTTTATATAGCCTATTTTTTTTTATATATTGACCCGAATATTTTTTTTTTTCCGCCGAAAAAAGTCTGAAAAAGACGGATATTTATCAGTGGGTGACACCAAACAACGTCTGCCCCAGCAAGTCAGAGCTTTTATTTCTCTCACACACACATGTGACCTGGAGAGATGCAGCCGCATCTGACAGGAGGATCGCGCGTGTGTGCGCATAGCGTGTGTGTGTGTTCCCCTCCACTACACAAAACAGCTGATCGCTGATCGCTGCCACTCTGATCAATGAGAGCGCGGCACAACCCTCTTTTTCTCTCTCCTTACATCAGCTCTAAACTCACTCTTCTGCACCGCGATTACAAACCACAGCGTGCTTTGCAGCAGTAGGCTATATTTTTCTTTTTTTCTTTTTTCTCTTTTTTTTTACACATATTTCTATTTTATTTTTTTCAGAGCACTTTCTATGCGCTAACGTCAGACGCACGCTCATCCGTCATGACGTCGGTAGATCCTTTAGTCCGCTGGCATAATAGCAGTGTGAAAGCGAACTTTACTGGACTATATGGAAACAATGTAACAAAAAAAAAAATTAAGTCCGGACCTTGGTCCGGACTATTAGGTGTGAAAGCGCCCTTAGTAGTTCAGCCCACTCTGCAATGCTGGTGTATGTAGCTCCTGTAAAAGGTATGGCTGCAGATACCAATAAATTATTTTCAGCCATCCCTCACCTATCAGGAAACGATGCCCACTTTCCTGAGTGTCCATTCAGGCAGTTCCACTCAATTTTTATTTGGCTTGATTTTGTAGTAACTTTCTTTTCAATAATGGCACACCCACATTGGCTGCATCTTTACCAGCCATTTTTTCTCAGCCCATCCTGTTGGTGCAGGGGGCTTCCTGAGGCAGAGGCAGAAGCAGATCCTGTGGCAGAAGATGAGGTGGTGCTTTGAGGTGAAAAACTGCTGTCTTTTTGGATCATGAATATCCATCTCCCCGAAGCTCATGCTCATGTCAGTCAAATCAGCTTCTGCTGCATCCTGTTGAGACTGAAGAGGCAGGATCGTTGTGGAATTTACAACTAACATCAATAAAACCTTGACACTTTTTTCTTTTACAAAGTTGAAAAAAAGCCATACTATTCACTTGTGATAGATCTTTAATGTCTGTATGCGGGACAGTCAAAGCTGCAGTTGATGCAGTGGCAGCCTGGTTGTTGTACACACAATAACAATATGCACTGAGTGTCATTCCAGTAATGCTGAATTTGAATGGTTACAGTTCGATTGTTCAGAAAAGGTGTTAGCACACAGCCCCGGCTGCAGAACCAAATCAAAGGGGAGGCATTTCATCTTTTCAGGGGGGTGCACTTTTTCAATCTATTTACAACACCCCCCCCCCCCCCCATTGTGCCCAAGTAGGAGGTAGTGCAAGATAGGTCCCAGATAATGATGGCTTGGTGCAAGGTGTGGTCTGATGAGGACTTGAAAGAAGAAGTTTCAAGTTAGACGAGAGATTAGGCCCTCTTGATTGAGATGGTTCTTCACCTGCTCTGTGTTGAGTTTTGACAGGAGTGGATTGTGGGACTGCAGCAAATTCAGTTGCTTGTGGAGAATCAGCACCATCAGCCTCCTAAAAAGTTTTTTTTTTCACAGCCAAGTAAAAACATTACGTTAATATATGCCCTATTCTGACTTGTTGGTATATTTATTGTAGCGTCCCTCAGTACATTCAAGAGCAGGCATCCCTGGTTAGATTGGGGGGACAGAAAGTTAGGTAAATGTCAGCACATGCAAAGAGGATCTTAACAACTGATTTTTTAATAATTTCAGTCATTATGTAAATATGAGTTAATTCATGACCATGTCTGAAGTGCATTACTTAATATTTTAATATACCATTAAACAACTGTGGCAATGCTAGTTATGAGTAGTTAGATGTCATTTAGCTATTGCACAAGTAGAATATTTTCCACCTTTTTTTTCTAGAAAACAGAGGAAGCACTAACAGCACAAGCTTGGGGACTGTAAATGCCAGTGAGTTACTGCCATCTAGTGGCCGGTGAGCAGGGTATAAAATGGAGGAGGCCATTTTCACCTGGAAGCTCCTCCTGTGTGTCTATGCACATCTCCATCATCCCTTCCTTTGTTCTCCTCTGGCTGGCGCAGCGTTTGTGCTGCTGGCCTTTTGTTTGGACCATGTTCGTGGCACTTTGAGTGAGTTTCTTTGGAGAATTATTTACAATCTTTGTGTTGGTGCGGGTCTCCTCATAGTTTGGTATTGTTTTATTGTTATTAGGAGACATCCTGCATTAGCTCCCTTGGTTTGTGGAACAAGATATGTCAATTTTGGGCTATTACTTTATTTTTGAGGTCTTGTTTTATTTTATGTTTTGGGTGATGCCGCTCACATTATATTTTAATTCTTTAATCAGGTTTTAGTAATATTGTAATGGTTTAATAAAATTTAGTTTTTTTCGTTTGTTTGTTTTTTGGATAGTGATGTGTTGGGGAAATTCTAAGTGAAGTGTTTAATGTGTTTAACTTTTTCTTCTTATGTTCTTTTTGTATATTTCATATTTCATATATTTCATAGTTTTCACGGTGCTACATTGAGGGCAATAAACTTATGCACCCGTATGGAACTCTCTGCCTCCATTCTTTGGGAACCAAGGGTCCGCTACAGGGACATTTTGGATCTGTCCCCCTGGAGTCAAATGCAAAGCTCACGCCGATCAATGCAAAGCGCCTCCAATTTGAGGGTGAAATGCTTAATGATCTCAGCATTCTTGATACAGGCAACTGGCCATCAACTCCTGGCATACGGCATGGTGAGGCACAAGTCAAAAGGCTGTGCAGGCGGTTCAACCTTTGTGAAGACCAAGCAGTCGATGGTATGAGAGATTTCCTGGAGCACCCACACAGTGAGCCCGAAAGCCTAACACCACTCCTACGATGCATGCAGACTATCCCTTGCAGCACTGCTGAATGTGAAAGGGGCTTCAGTCTAATGAACAATATTTGCACAGAGAGAGAGAGAGATCTACACTGTTATTGTCAAATGTAAGTAATTTGATGATGATCAGCATTAATGGGTCACCTCTATCACTTTTTGAGCCAAGAAAGTATGTCACAACATGACTGAAAAACCTTCGCTCTGCCACACAAACAAGAAGGACACACCTCAGTTGCCTGAGTACAAATATATTTGGAATGTTTTGTAGGTGTAAAGGGTTAAAAACTAAGTTAATTGAGTCTAGAGGTTAAAAAAGATGTTAAAAATACATTAAATTCATAGAAAAGAAATGAGTAAAACAATATACTGTAGACAAAAAAATAAAGTAGTTGAACAGTTCATTTTGTGTTAAAAAATACAGAGTGCATTAAAAATGGTAATAGCCTACTGTTGGAGGTTTCTATTGGAAAGTGAAACATCAGAGAGAAAAGACAGAACAACAGACCAGTTCTCCAGTTAGATGGCTTTGGGCCTGTCATCAGACCCTGCAGTGGGTGTCAGCTTGTGACGTCGTGAATCTACTGAGCCCCTGACAGACAGACGACACCTTCGCTGACCCTCAGTTAATGTTGCTACAAGCAGCTTTTAATTCTTCCTCTCACTCAGTCAAAGAGCAGCCAACTCTGCAGCCGCTGCCTCGGCCTTATTATCTGGTTAGACTAAACCACATGGACTGGTCCAACTGGTTTGATATAAAACTTAATTTTAACACCTTGTCCCAATATCATCACCATCTGTTCAACAAAGGCAGCAGTTAGAAATCCCTCATGTGTCATTAATTATATCCCATGACCTGTGTCAACATATAAAAACAACATGAATTTAATAACACATATTACACATATGATAGGACCATAAAGTACAATCAACACAAGATGAAGGTTAAAATAAGAAAAAAAAAACACATCCCACTTAACATTATATAAAGCCGATGTACTTTTGTGTGTTGACTTCTTCCATCCAATTACAGGTCACTGATCGAGTGTTTGTCAGTCAGGTTTCTGGATTCAGACGCTCAGAGAGTTCAGAGCTGTTTTCAGGAGCTGTAAGATCAGAAACACACTGTTAGTGTCAAACTGTGGAAAGTCCATTTAACCAGCACCAAATCTCTAAAAACAGTAAATGAAGACAATTGTATTAAAGGATCCATCACCTGAAAATCACTTTTTTTCAGGTTATTGCATGTATAACTCAATCTTCTCTGTCACTGACTATAGCTGACATGTTTTCCGGGCAAAGAACTTCACTCTCGCCTCCTCCCCCCTGAATTGACCGGCAGTTGAAAAAAACGCGATTTTTGATTGGTCTTCTCGTTGACGTCACCAAGAAGCCGAGGATCAGGAGGGGGAGGGGGGACTACTCCCCCGCACGCCGTACGCAGCAGACGGCAGCGGTAGTGGTAGTAGCATAGACTGTAGCAGCTGTAAAACAGGCAAAAAGCTGTTTTATTTCCTGCTGTAGCGCTGTTATTATGTCACTTTATTAAGTTTTAATATTTTTTTATGCGAGAAAGTAACCGTTTAGATCCAAATAACGGCTGTTTAGAAGTTCGCTCTGATGTTTTTCGGAGAGAGTGAAACTCCACCTGCGGAGCAACGACCGCGACATCACAGAGGCAGCAGCCGGTCTGCTGACGTGCTCGGCCGGCCACAACTACGTCGACACCACGGCGGACAACACGTTCGTTAATTAACTTACCCGCAGGCTTTTAGAGGTTTACCATCGGCTGGTTAACTTCTTTTTAGGATGTAAATGCTTGTCTCATTGATGAAATCTAACAATTGTGGCAGTTTGTTTGAATGAAAAGTGAAGCTTCCTGTGTGTACTGGACAGAGGAGTGGCGCTGCCTGGGGGCTCTGTATGTACAGAAATCACCACATTAACGTCAATAAATACATGTTTTACAATGAACCGATCAGCCTGCATTACATTTTATTTATTTATATATCCACCTTTTTCTGAACGTCAAAAACGTAAGCCGGTTTTGCTCTTCCGGTGGAATTTTATATTTACGTTTCCATGGTTTCAGTAGTCGCAGTAAATGCATGGAATTTTTTTTTTCCAATGACAATCTGTAAAACAAGATCGCGTGTTTTTCTCGCGAGAGCAAAATTGGGTACACAAATAGGGATAAATAAAGGTGAATGTTGCATATTATTTCTCAAAAATGTGCATTTAAGACCCTTTCAACACCTAAAACCAATATAAACACCAGGTGATGGATCCTTTAAAGTAGATCATCAATTAAATGATTTAGACAGAGGCGGTCCTGGCTAGTTTTACGCCCTGGGCGAAACCATCCCTTGCCCCCCCCCCCCCCCCCCAAAAAAAAAAAAAAAAAAAAAACCCAACAACGAACAAACACAAGAATATATTATAATCACTGTTGGGGGGGGGGGGGGTCTTTTAAAATGTATTCCCCTACAGATTACTGATTACATGTCCCAATATCTGTAATCTGTAATGCATTTCGATTACTCAAGTAAAGTAATGTATTCTGAATACTTTCTGGATTACTTTTAGCGTATTTCAAAATCACCTGCCTGAGCGCCTTTAACACTGAATTTGATCTCACACATGATCTTATAGGCTACCGTGGTTCCTTTAAATTAAATCATCAATAAATGTGTTTGAATTTGTCAAACCACAGTTTAATTTGTTATTGATCATCCAGCCATATTTAAATTATTTTTTTAAATAGCCAATCACATAAAATTATAGGCTTAGGCTATATTAAAACTGAGCAGCTTGACTACAGCCTCTGAACCTCTAAAAAAATACACAATTTAAAATAGGTTTTGTTTGTGAGTGTAGGGCCAGCAACATGATGATATTTTGAGTAATGACAGGAACCACTGTTCCATCTGTAGGCTAAACTAAAAATGTGCTTTTCCTGAAGTCGGTTTTGGAAACAGCGTGACGTTGCTGTTAAACCATGCTCATTAGAAACATCATGACAGTCTAGGAATAGGATCCTTTTAAAAACGTGATCCTGTCGCAGTTCATTCATGTTTACCAGAGACCGGACATTGAAGAGGAAGAAGAGGAATATTGCTGGGCATCCCGATAGCAGCATTACCAAAATGAAGCCAACTTCAGGGCGAGGAGTTTAGCCCTTAACCCTCCTTTCTTTCCCCGCATGAGAGCCCTCTGGGCCGGCGGAGCATCCGAGGTGAGACCTCAGCAGTCACGAGTTGATCCCCCCCGCCCCCTTCCCCTCCCCCTTGCCTCTTCTGACACACACACAACCTGTAGTAGGCCTATGACTCTCAGCAGCAAGTTGACGTAACATAGGGGCGCCCCAGCGACCACTCCACTAACTTAACGGCGAGTTTTGTTTTGTCTTTTTTTTTCTTCTTTGGAGAGCGCTCATGCGCCCTCACAAAGATTGCGCCCTGGGCGGTCGCCCACATGGTCGCCCAGCCCTGCTCTGGCCAATCAGTGGAAGGCAGTCTGCTGACGTCACGTTAAGTATCGCTTCGGCTCGCTTGGAACCAGGGCTGAGGCGGTACCAAAGACTACCAGGTAGGAGGGGCTTGAGGAGAAGGGGATAAAACCGAGTAGAGCCGTGCTGTACCGCACTGAGCTAGTGGAAAAGCACCAAGAAGAGGTCCCGTCCGACCAGGACCAGGATGAAGGAGGAGAACCTGAACCAGGACTACAACAACATCATGATGAAGGAGGAGAAGGAGGAGAACCAGGATCCGGATTTGTTTGGGCAGACTGGGACTACGAGGGAGGAGCAGGACGCGGTCCACCAGGACAACGAGCCCCCCGGTCCGTCCGGTTCCGGTCCACAGGTCTGTGTTTCTGTTTTGAGCGGGAGCGAGTCAAGAGATGAAGCTAACAGCTCTTAGCTGTTGTATAGTTTGTGGTTCACTAAAAAGTATACAACCTACTGTGGTATATTGATGTGTTGATGAAAAGAATCACCGCTGACACGTCTTCGCTTGTAAAAGCACGTTTATTAACAAGAAGAAAAACAGTGTACAAAAAAATGCCGAATCCTGGAACATCTCTATTGTCAATGTGAGAAGTTCTCTCAACTGGCCCAGAGCTCTGACTTATACTTTTCTAACTCCCCCTTCTCTAGACAGAGAGCTAGGGGCCCTAAACCAGATGTTAAATGACCCTTAACCTTTAGGGTGACTGAAGTCACCACATCCTGTCTCCCAAAACCGTTAGCAGTTGGAGAAAACAAAAGAACCAGTCATTCACATTGACCAGATAGACTCCATGAAGTCAGATGACTTCTAAGCAGGATATAGAGTCCATTAGCAGAGCAGAAATCTACACATTCCTTCAGTTCCAGACAAGGCACACATACAAAGAAGAACATACAATAATTTAAGATATTAAAGTAAGAAAGTTAAGGTGTATAATACACTACACTACTCTGCCTACTTTATTTCCTGCTGTAGCGCTGTTACGTCACTTTATTAAGTTTTAATATTTTTTCATGCGAGAAAGAAACTGTTTAACTTCTTGAGCGTTTTATTGTCAGTAACAGTAACAGAGTTATAACGGGGGAAACAGTAACTTTTTGAGCCGTTGTTTTATAAACGCCCTCATTCCCATCACTAGTTACTAGTATATCAACTCAAAGACTGACATGTTTTGCTCAGTTTCAAGTATATCGGCACTTTAAGCAGGTGTGCAGTTATGGATGTTCACTTTGTGACTTTTGAAGTTTGTGCCTTGCTGTTTTTGGAAATTTTTGGTGTGGCTGTAGGAAACACACTCAACCATGGCTCCCCATTCACCCACGGCTCTGTTGTTTACAGCTCCAGGGTGAAACTGCCTTCAGCCGTCGACTTCCAGGCTGCGCAGCCTGGGAGGCTGCACTATATAAATAAAATAATTATTATTATTATTATGGGCTACACGGTTACACCCCGCCTTTCCGAAGCCCCGCCTTTCCGACAATAGACTTCCATTCATCGTAATAGCGGGATTTTCTATTTTTTCTAAAGACCCCGCTACTCCGAAAAGGCCAGTGGGGGAAACCCCCAGTGCGCATTGATCCTTTTTTCCTTTTTGGGGTCAAACGGATCATAATTAACTGCAAAACAAGCAAATACTTCATATTAATGACATATAACGTTCATTATGCTTCTAGCCTGTCTAGCCTCTACCTGGTCTTTTTACTAAACTTAACCAACTCCTTTCTTCATTGCCTAAACCCAACCAAAGCATCTCCCTCAGTCAGCTGTCAGCACGAGCGGCGGCTGCAGCAGCCTCGCGCCCTGTGAGCTCAAGCCGGGTTCAGTCGCGCTCGAGCGGAGCAGGGGGGGAGAAAAAAAAGTGTATTTCTATTAGGCTACTGTGTGGAAGATCTCCTACAATGGAGTCGGGGAGAAAGCAAGTGGGACAGATCTGCCCAGTCCGAGCAGCACACGTTTCACAGACAAGCCACAAAGCAGAATGTAAACAACGTCACGCGGTTCAGCACCTTGGACATTGGACAGCTGCGGGGGGGAGGGTGTCGGAGTAGCGGTGTTTCGAAGTGGGGGTATTTCGGAACAGCGGGGTGTCGAAGTGGAGGTGTGTCGGAATGGAGAGCTGTCCCCGGGCTACACAAGCGCCACCCTCAACCGCAAGCGGCAGAGTGGAGTGATTCAACCGAGCGGCAACCTAAACAAACTGCTTAGCAACACTACAAACTGCTTTAGCTAGATATTTAAGCTGTTTGATTCGACAAATACAAGCAAGAGCTAGATTTTCAAGACAAATTATTATAGCTAACCGAGCCTAGACAGAGTATTTTTGTAAATAAACTGGTTAGTTGAGCTGCTCGAATGTTTTAATTGCAAGTGCTAACGTGAGCTTGGCTAACTTTGTTTGTTTGTTGATACAAAAGGCATCAGCATGAAAGGCTGATAGCAGAGATTCCTTGCAGGCTGGCCATAATGCTATGATAATTTATCATTATTCAGTCATCTGCCTTCAAGGCTGATTGTAGAAGCTAGTGCCTTGCAGGCTGATTATTAGGCAGTGTTGGGAGTAATGTGTTACAAAAGTAACGCAATTACAGTAATGTGGAGACAGCTCTCCATTCCGACACACCTCCACTTCGATACCCCGCTGTTCCGAAACACCTCCACTTCGAAACACCGCTGTTCCGACACCCTCCCCCCCGCAGTCCAAGGTGCTGAACCGCGTGACGTTGTTTACATTCTGCTTTGTGGCTTGTCTGTGAAACGTGCGCTGCTCAGAGACTGGGCAGATCTGTCCCACTTGCTTTCTCCCCGACTCCGTTGTTGGAGATCTCCCACACAGTAATAGAAATACACTTTTTTTCTCCCCCCCCTGCTCCGCTCGAGCGCGGCTGAACCCGGTTTGAGCTCACAGCCGCCGCTCGCGCTGACAGAGGGAGATGCTTTGGTTGGGCTTAGGCAATGAAGATAGGAGTTGGTTGCTTGTTTTGCAGTTAATTATGCACATGATCCGTTTCGACCCCAAAAAGGAAAAAAGGATCAATGCGCACTGGGGGTTTCCCCCAATAGCCTTTTCGGAATAGCGGGGTCTTTAGAAAAAATAGAAAACCCCGCTATTACGATGAATGCAAGTCTATTGTCGGAAAGGCGGGGCTTCGGAAAGGCGGGGTGTAACCCAGTAATGTATTACTATTTGCTGTAACGCAGTAATATAACGCATTACAAATAAAATTTCGGTAATATTTTACCCGTTACAATCTAAGTAACGTGCGTTACAACGCATTTTCATAAAAACATGTGAAAGTTTTTCTCAGTGCTTGTTTTTGCACATTGCCTGGTTGAAGGTTGATTTGTTTTATTGTTAATTGTGTCTATATTTTCTGTCTGTTGAGTTGTGTTGTGTTTGTGTTTTTTTTGTTTGTTTTTTTTAGCCCTCTCTACTTTCTCCTTAACTTGGCTGATGTAACAACTAAATTTCCCCATTATGGGATGAATAAGTACGTCTAATCTAATCTAAAAACAAAACATGACGATAATGATGGTACGTAATGTCCATCCATCCATCATTGATTGATTCTCTCTCTCTTCCTGTCTGTTGCCATAGAAACAGGATCACACCAAGGAGAAACCACACAGCTGTAATGGGTGTGGGAACACGTTCAGGACCTCAGTTCATCTGACCGCTCACCGCCGGCGACGCCAATGTGGACAGACGGTGTACAGGTGTGAACAGTGTGGGAAGGCGTTCGCTACCTCCAGAAATTTAACGGCCCACCAGCGCATCCACACCGGAGAGAGGCCGTTCAGCTGCGAGCTGTGTGGGAAGGCGTTCACTCAATCTGGACACTTAACGGTCCACCAGCGTGTCCACACTGGACAGAGGCCATTCAGCTGCGAGCAGTGTGGGAAGGCGTTCACTACCTCCAAAGAGTTAACGGTCCACCAGCGCGTCCACACCGGAGAGAAACCATACAGCTGCGAGCAGTGTGGGAAGGCGTTCACTCAATCCGGACAGTTAACGGTCCACCAGCGTGTCCACACCGGAGTGAGGTCGTACGGCTGCGAGCAGTGTGGGAAGGCGTTCTCTACCTCCAAAGAGTTAACGGTCCACCAGCGCGTCCACACCGGAGAGAAACCATACAGCTGCGAGCAGTGTGGGAAGGCGTTCACTCAATCCGGACAGTTAATGGTCCACCAGCGTGTCCACACCAGAGTGAGGCCATACAGCTGCGAGCAGTGTGGGAAGGCGTTCTCTACCTCCTCAGAGTTAACGGTCCACCAGCGCATCCACACCGGAGAGAAACCGTACAGCTGCGAGCAGTGTGGGAAGGCGTTCACTCAATCCGGACAGTTAACGATCCACCAGCGTGTCCACACCAGAGTGAGGCCGTACAGCTGCGAGCAGTGTGGGAAGGGGTTTGCTAGATCAGGACAGTTAACGGTCCACCAGCGCGTCCACACTGGAGAGAGGCCGTACAGCTGCGAGCAGTGTGGGAAGGCGTTTGCTACCTCCAAAGAGTTAACGGTCCACCAGCGCGTCCACACCGGAGAGAAACCATACAGCTGCGAGCAGTGTGGGAAGGCGTTCACTCAATCCGGACAGTTAACGATCCACCAGCGTGTCCACACCGGAGAGAGGCCGTACAGCTGCGAGCAGTGTGGGAAGGCGTTCACTCACTCTGGAAACTTAACGGTCCACCAGCGCGTCCACACTGGAGAGAGGCCATACAGCTGCGAGCAGTGTGGGAAGGCGTTCTCTACCTCCTCAGAGTTAACGGTCCACCAGCGCATCCACACCGGAGAGAAACCGTACAGCTGCGAGCAGTGCGGGAAGGCGTTCGCTAAATCTGGAAACTTAACGGTCCACCAGCGCGTCCACACCGGAGAGAGGCCATACAGCTGCGAGCAGTGTGGGAAGGCGTTCTCTACCTCCTCAGAGTTAACGGTCCACCAGCGCATCCACACCGGAGAGAAACCGTACAGCTGCGAGCAGTGCGGGAAGGCGTTCGCTGAATCTGGAAACTTAACGGTCCACCAGCACGTCCACACCGGAGAGAGGCCATACAGCTGCGAGCAGTGTGGGAAGGCGTTCTCTACCTCCTCAGAGTTAACGGTCCACCAGCGCATCCACACCGGAGAGAGGCCGTACAGCTGCGAGCAGTGTGGGAAGGCGTTTGCTCGTCCAAGTGGCTTAATTGAGCACCAACTCGCCCACACCGGAGAAAAACCGTATGTGTGTGGGCAGTGTGGGAAGGCCTTCAGCCAGTCTAAAAACCTGAAGAGACACCAGAAGCTCCACAGCAGCTAGAGGACGTAAATTATTAAAGCAGAAGTAAGTGATCCGGTCGATTTGGCTAACTTCTTGTCAGCCGATGGCTGGCCTGCAGCACCCCTAGTGGCCAGAGTAAGATTGGAAAAAAAATATTTCAAATACTTATGAATACGTAGCCTCGCATCACCAGGCTCTTCAGACAAGCGAAGAGCCTGGTGTCCGTTACCTCCGAATTCGTCTGCATTCTGGTTCCTGTCTGTAGCGGATACCGAAATCACCAAATTCACCAAAATAAAAGTGTTCACCAACATAAAACTTATAAAATAAACATTAACTGGTAATACAATAAAAGCAAAATGTTAACTTAATGGCTCGGGGACTTTCCTGTAAATTATGTTCCTTAAATTAAAGAGTTTTACAGCATTTTATTAGCTTGGTGCTTTTATTTTGAAGATGGGGATAGTGCAGCATATAGACTGTGTGGGCTTTTGCTCTGATGGCGCACAGACCATGGCAGGGTCAAGAAACGGGCTGCAGGCACTAATAAAGAGGGTTGCGCCAGATGCGCACTGAACACTGTCATTCACAGGGAGGCGCTCGCGTCAAGGCAGCTCAGCCCTGAGCTAAATGAGGTTTTGACAGAAGTTGTGAGCGTGGTAAATTTGATCAAACCATACTCAATTGGTCTAAAGCTATTGCTATGGTCCAAGGGTTACTTTGAATTTAGTTGACTTACCATATGATTCTCTTTTTATCCTGGAATCTGTGTATATTTCCAGTCTCTATATATTTCTGTTTGGGCTAAATTCAGTTGTTTTCGTTGTGTGGCTTTGTATTGTGGTATCATCGTCTTTATTAGGGCCACGGGCCATCGCACCGGGCACTGGTCCCAACAGCTATGAAATAGCTATTACTTTTCTCAACAGTTTACGAAACTGGAAAAAAAAAGAGCGAAAAAGACCAATCATTGGAGTTTAACAAATGTCTACTGCTCAGGCATACAGCTATGAAATAGCTGTTGGGACAATAGCTGTTGGGACTACTGTTATTGTGTGGATTTTTTTCTTCTTATTCCTCTTCCGTACCAAATTTCGGTTCGCTACAAATTATATATCAAAACGTGCGTCTTGATCGGGATCGGTGTGCTATTACTTTTCTCAACAGTTTACGAAACTGCTCAAAATTTTGCATTGAAGTCAATAGAACGGGCGGGAAAAAAAAGGGCAAAAAAGACCAATCATTGGAGTTTAACAAACGTCTACTGCTCAGGCATACTTTCACCTAGAGACTTCATTTAAACTTTAAACAGTAGACACAAGTCTTGTGTATTGTCGCATTACTCTACGTTTTGATAGGTCATATAGTTTTTGATCAATCCCTGATCAATGACCATGATCATTTTTGGAGAAATTATGAGATTATAATGGGTGTGTATTGCACGGAATGTTCGTGTCAGAGCGCGTGACATCATCGGTTAGAGTGGGAGAAAGCCCAGAAAAACTCCAGATTTTTTCTCTTTCCAAACTCGGCCCGGCCACAATTTACACTCTACACACATAATTTTTTCAGGATTTGTAAGACAAACTTGTTCTGTTTCTCATCATGTGCTCAAAATATCAGAGAGACTTACAGAATTGCGGCCACGCCTGTCTCTGCTCCTCATGGACTCCAATACAAAGATTTTCTGAGAGAAGCAGAACGGCCTGATGTTTTAAAACTGCCAGCGTCTCCAAAATATTTACTGTAGAAACACCAAATCGTACCAAATTTTTCAATGAAGTCCTTACAGCACCATTAATCTGTGTTTTGTTCCGATATGAGTTACTGTTTTGTCATGCTAAGCCAAATGTGAGACCGGTGCAGAGGCAGAAAATCGCTCTTTTTCTCCACGTTTCTGTCTGTCTCATGGTGCGTTCCAGGCAGGCTTTTTAACCCGTAAGTCACGACTTCAAGTCACCAGTTACGAGTTTGTAGCGTTCCAGGCAAGTTACGAGTTACGAACTGGGAACTGGGAGTAGATCGATCTAGTACGAGTTCACAGGTGGGAAGTTACGAGTTTGACTGTACGTTCTAACGGGTAACCATAGGAACAGGTCGGAAAAACACGAGTTACGGGTTGCCTGGAACGCACCATCAGCCTGGGGGGCCCCTATCGCCGTGGTAACCTCTGCGATTCTCATGCCAGAGCTCGTTAACTTCATAAACAACCCACCTGGCGCTCGTTTAAATGTTTATAAACACAGACACACAGCTAAATCAGACTGACACAGGATGCAGCTCATAACATGTGTCAAGTCAGTCACACACACACACACACACACACACACACACACACACACACACACACACACACACACACACACACACACACACACACACACAGACTCTAGAACCAGCTTCATGTGATTACAGTTACAGACACACACACACATCAAAACACACAGGTAACATACAAATGCGCATGTAAGCGCGCACTCCTCACACACACACACACACACACACACACACACACACACACACACACACACACACACACACACACACACACACACACACACACACAAACGTAACCTAATGTGGTTACAGCTCCTCCATATCAGTGCTTATAGAAAGATGATCGTGTGTCTGATCAGCTCTGTCTTGACCTTAAGATTGTGTTTGATTCCCATGTTGACAGAGATGGCAAAACCGGCAGTAGCTCCGTGGCCCTTTCAAAATTTCCCCAGAGGAAATTTTCTAGTTGTTGTTGTTGTTGTTGTTGTTGTGGTTGTCCTTCATATTATTTTATGTATGCTATTTGTGTATACATTATGTCTAATTTGTAATTATGTTTTTGAGTCTCTGTTGTCTAGAATTGTAAGTGTTTTGTTTTCATATTGTGGCTCCTAATAAGTAATCCACTGTTTTTTTTTGGGAAAAAATAAATAAATAAAAATAATGTACTCAGATGATGATCCGCCTATGCTGACATTATTGCTTGAGCTTGTGATTGTTATTGTTTTTTGCTCCGCTTACATCGCTCCGGTTATGATGTCTGTCTCTTTTCATCCATGCTCTTTCTACTGGCTCATTGCTGTGGATAACTTGATGGTTTTGAATGATTTCTTTGTCACCACTTTAAGAATGGTTGAGGCACCTTCTTATTGACATGTTCATTGACATGTTTTTTCTTGATATTACATTGCATACTGACGGTTATACCTGATGCTTCTGCTATGTGATATTCTAGTTGTTTTGATGTGACGTGCTATTTTGTGAATTGTATATATTATGCAGACTGTATGCTCAGTCCCGGTATATTTACAGTATATAGCTTCTCTTTTCCCTTTTTTTCCTTCTCATATTGATTAGACCCGACGATATCACATGACGTGTCAGGTGACCTGTTTATTAATTTAAGCAGGTGTGTTAACTACTGTCCTCATGCCTGATGAAGGGCTGACGCCCGAAATGTTACGTGTGTGTGTGACATGAAACTGTCACGGGAGCTTCTAACTAGTGTGCAGTCTCCTTTTTCCTTACCTGTCATCATCTACACTATGAAAATGAATGAGAGGAGATTGGGTGAGTTTGGGCTGATTAAAATTAGCCCATTTAGAGATATCCTGTGTTTTTCTTGAAACTATTTGGTGCTGTTGCCACTTCAGATTTCACTAAGACTTAAAACAATCTTTTGTATGTTTTAGAGAATATTTTTCTCATCTTTTGTCGTGTGATGCAGGGAGGGCTTAGCCCTACTAGCCCATTGATACCAGCCGTCACTGCATGTAATCATATTAGCTCGCGTTTACACACGCAGACGCGCACACACAAATGCATTTGGCATAGGTGGTAGAAATAGTAGAAATTTGTTCAATATCAAAATATTGTTTCAAACTGGAAGGTATGTTAATAATTACTGCAAAACAGATATCAAACATACCAAGCATGTAAGTTACAACTGTATACAGATGCACTCCTCGCTGCATTGGACTGCATACACAATGTTGCGTATGCTGCATACAATGTTGTGTATGCAGTCCAATGCAGTGAGGAGTGCTCTGACCTCTACATAGGGGAAACCAAACCAAAACCCCTCCACCGACGCATGGCACAACACAGAAGAGCCACCTCGGCGGGACAGGACTCGGCTGTACATCTGCATCTGAAGGAGAAAGGTCACTCTTTTGAGGACTCCAATGTCCTTGTTTTGGACAGGGAATCATCTATGTCCACTTAAAACCTTCTCTAAACAGAGATGGGGGCCCAAGACACAATCTATCTGCCACCTACAATGTTGTCTTGGGATTTTGTGGCATTGTCTTGGAAAGAGTAAGTGAGTATTTGCTGCTGTAACCTGGTGAGAAAAACAAAGTGTATATTTTGTGACATTACAGTGACAATAAAGAAACCATTAAAATGTCGACTAAGTAAACTGCTTACCAGGACTATCACATCTGGCATCACCACAGAGTTCAACTGCTTTTCTAGATGTAATGAGGCGCTCCATGATTTTTTTCATGTTGGTCTCTGTATGCATACTGGATGACTGGAATAAGGTAGGTCAACTGAACTGCATAAAACTGAGTTTGCCTTGGCATTTGGACATTTAGTAGTTCAGCCCACTCTGCAATGCTGGTGTATGTAGCTCCTGTAAAAGGTATGGCTGCAGATACCACCCTGGTGAAAAAAAAGTGTACTTTATTGTATTTCAAGTATATTCGTATTTTGAATAGTATATTGAAAATGTAATTATACAAATTGTACTTTATATAAATATATAAAAATTACACTAACATCACACTTTCACGCTAACACTTTTAACACACTTGAAAATAATTATACTATATTACACTTTATAGAAATATATTAAACTAAAATATACTTAAAGTGAAATTTATGTGTAATTTCTAAAGTGTACTTATTTGAAATTTGTTTTCACACATACTTTTGATATATTTTAAAATGTATGCTAAAATTGTCATTGTAAAATACAATGATAACATATTTTGAAAGTATAGCCTACATTTTAATATCAACACTGTAATATTAAGTTTGAGTGTATTTTAAGTTACATTTGAGTTTAATTATAAAGTGAAGTTATTTATGCTTGTAGCCTACTTCAGGACATTTTGGAAAGTGGTATTAGCCTATGCACCTAAACCCGTTTATTAAATTTTGTGCTGTGTGTTTGGCAAAAAAAAAAAAAGATAGGCTACAACCTTACACGCATGAAATCACATGAAACAATACACTTAATTAACACTTAACAATCATCCACAAGAGCGTTGTAGAGTTGTTGGATTGTGTGTTTGATAGTCTCCGTAGCGGTAGCTGAGCAGCTCATGTCTCTGCCCCGCCGATCTAAAAACAGCTTGTAGGTTACCGTCAATTACAGTAAAAGTAACGAACCCTATCCCTAAGACTAGGGATTAACGGGCAAATCTGCCAAAATGTTTAAATATCCCTTTAAGCACATTGTTTTAATGTGTCTAATGTCTGTTGTAACCAAGGTTAAAAAGTCTGAAGAAAAAAGTCTGTATTAAAAATTAGTTGATTGCATATTAAAACAGCTGAATTCATATTTAAAAAGTTAATTAATAAATACTAAGTTATGTTAATAATTAAAAACAGATACTTACCTATAAAAAAAAATTGAACAGTGATAAAATATTTTTTTATACGTTTATTTTGAAAGAGATTGGCTGGAGATGAGCTGTCAGCCAATCGGGAAGAAGCTCCCGCCCCTTGACCTGCTCAGAACAAGGTTCACTTCCTCCGGAGCCGTTGTCAGGAGAGCGAGCAGCCCCGCATCGAGCACGACACTTAGCTTGTGAAGAGGAGTCGGAGACACTAGTAAAAGTTGATAAAAGTGATTAAAAACTACGGGATAACTCCGGTGACGCCCTGGACCTGTGAGAGTGAAGCTAGAGGGACCCGACATCTCCACCAAGAAGAAAACGCATCGGTGAGAAATCGTTTTTTCCATGCTAAATGCTAACCGCCAGTGCTAATCAGTGCTAATACCAGAGACCTTACCCACTCGTGTGAATCACTAGCGTTAAAGCTAGCACTAGCTTCATTTTGAAGGTGCAATATGAGACGTTTTGAGAATTTGTTGCACACTGAACTGTAAAATCTGATGATTTAGCACAGTATCTGCGTTTTTAGCACGCCGAGTCACTATTTTATGCTAAGACATGGCAGAAGGTGCACACTGTACGTCTTCTTACTGGTATTAATGTTATATTTGCATGCTTATTACTATGTGAAGACGTTATTTTTATATTATTGATGTGGAGAAGTTATTTTAATAACTTAATCTCTGATATTTTGAGAATGTTGCTATGATATTATTGGGTGTGGTGTCATATTACAATGTTTATTCAGTTAGAAATATTCTCTGTGAATTGAGTGGATTTAACATGATTTATATATTGTATTTCATGATTGAGAGTTGAGAGAATTAAGAGAATGTTCTGACATTACTCATCATAGGTCAGGTTTTCCTGTTGGATCCTTTGAACCTTGGACCTACCCGGATGTTGGAGCCTGGATCGAGACGTTTGATGGCGAACCACAGCCTGGAGGACAACTAGAGATATGGTGCCCGCAAAGAATCAAAAACCTGGATCCTTTCATCACTTCATTACACACACACACACACATATCCAACACATTCAACCATGCGGTAGGATAGATCCTCTTCACTTCCTCAGTGGACTGAACATTTCATACTGGGAGTGACTGAAAAAAGAGGTGACTTGAACTTTCAAACATAGCTGCAATTTTTTTTTTTTTTTATGTTCCTACTTACCTGGGTAAGAATTGTGTTACACTGTGTATGTACATGTGTTTTGCTTATCCTTCTTTAAAGGACAATTCCAGGCAAATTCAACTTGAGGGTGTATGTTCTTATCATTTTAAGTCTAAAAGAAGGAATGTGAAGATTTTCAGTTTAATCGCTCCTGTTTTGCGGTAGCTGCGTCTGTCCCCGCATCGCTACGGCAGCAATGAATGGGAGTGGATGCAAGTTCCGCTGGTTAGGCTGTTTACATCCCTCAAAGCCGCAATTTTTTTCCACAGACAGCGTCAGATGGTTACTCAAACATGCACTGAGAAATTTCTTTACTTCAAGCAAGCCGACATGCTTGTAAAACTAGATCTAAATTCAAAGTCTCACGCGAGACCCTGTTGCCGTGCTCGGTGCATTCAGGGGTAGTCAGAAAGCTACCGTTTGTGTCATAAACACAGGAATATCGACTCTTGACTTGCTTCAAGTAAAAAACACGTATCGGCGCATGTTTGAGTCGCCACCTGACGCTGTCTGTTGAAAAAAATGTACACTTCAAGCAAGTAAAGAGTCGATATTCCTGTGTTTATGACACAAAAGGTAGCTCCTACTGCACCTGAATGCACCGAGCACGGCAGCAGGGTCTCGCACAAGACTTTGAATTAGATCTAGTTTTACAAGCATGTCGGCTTGCTTGAAGTAAATAAACTTCTCGGTACATGTTTGAGTCGCCATCTGACGCTGTCTGTGGAAAAAAATGCGGCTTTGAGGGATGTAAACAGGCTAACCAGCGGATTGCATCCACTCCCATTCATTGCTGCCGTAGCAATGCGGGGACAGACCAAGCTACCGCAAAACAGGAGCGATTAAACTGAAAATCTTCACATTCCTTCTTTTAGACCCAAAATGATAGGAACATACACCCCCAAGTTGAATTCACCTGGAATTGTCCTTAAAGGTTTATTTGTAATGTTTAGGTCTGCTGCCTGAAATAAACCTATTTCTATTTTCTATTTCCTATGTACGAAAGAAGCAATATTTGAAAATGTGTTATCAAAGTTTTCCTTTGAAAATGTTTAAAAGCCATATGTAAATGTTTATACATTTAGAGATAGTACAAGTTTCTGTATTATTTGCAATGTATTATTATAATTTGGATGTGGTTTAAATACATTAAAGTATGTTTTTTTACCTGGAAGTAGTCCCACAAGTCTTTCAGCCTTTAGTATACTTGTAACACATTTGCATGAAGGTAGAAAGTAGTATACCAAAAGTATAATTAAGTATATATTTTAATACACTAACATCTAATTTTTAATGTACTTATAATACAAACAAAGTACACTTTAATTTAACTAATTAGGCATATATTAGTACATGAAATGTCATGTACTTAAAGTGCACTAAATATACTTTAAGTTGTTCCACTTTAGTACACAAAAGTACACTAAATACACTTTAAGTTGAGCTTTTCTACAACTTAATTACAATTTAAATATACTTAACACAAAATTAGTTGTTCCAATTTAGCACTCTTCAAGTTAACTAATCTTAAACACACTTGAAATATAATGATGATTAGTGCGGCTTGAAGTACACAAAAGTATGCTAAATTTTAGTACACTTAGTACATTAATTTTTCACCAGGGCAATAAATTATTTTCAGCCATCCCTCATCTATCAGGAAACGATGCCCACTTTCCTGAGTGTCCATTCAGGCAGTTCCACTCAAGTTTTATTTGGCTTGATTTTGTAGTAACTTTCTTTTCTTTTACAAAGTTGAAAAAAAGCCATAGGCCTACTACTCACTTGTGATAGATCTTTAATGTCTGTATGCGGGACAGTCAAAGCTGCAGTTGATGCAGTGGCAGCCTGGTTGTTGTACACACAATAACAATATGCACTGAGTGTCATTCCAGTAATGTTGAATTTGAATGGTTACAGTTCGATTGTTCAGAAAAGGTGTTAGCACACAGCCCCGGCTACAGAACCAAATCAAAGGGGGGGCATTTCATCTTTTCAGGGGGGTGCACTTTTTCAAAATATTTACAACACCCCCCCCCCCCCACCGCCTTCACACACACATACAGCAATTGCAATAGGGGGGTCTGGGGGCATTAGCCTACACGTTTCCTCTCGCTCCTAGACGGCAGTGTGAACGTAAACAAACTTCAGCGCATCACTTGCAGCAGCACGTACGCGTCACGTGACACAAGCCGAGACGTATCTGCTGTAATGAATTAAATTATATTAAAATATATATATATTTCAAATGTTACTAATTTCAGTTAACTGAATATGAATTAATGTGACACACAAAACAAATTATGACCAAAACATTTTCAGCAGAAAAAAAAAACTCATTTTTTTGGGCAATGCTCCCCCGCCCGTGCCTCCTTGCCCCCCCATTGGCTGTCGAGGGGCAAGGAGGCACGGGCGGGGGAGCATTGCCCCCCTAATTGACCCCCTGACAGCAAATTCAGTTGCTTGTGGAGAATCAGCACCATCAAAAAAAAAAAAATGTAATAAGTGCGATTAAAATGCGTTCATTTTTTTAACGCGTTAATTTCTGTGTAGTTAATTAATCGCAATTAATGCGTTAAAGTCCCGGCCCTAGTTAATTCATGACCATGTTTGAAGTGCATTACTTAATATTTTAATATACCATTAAACAACTGTGGCAATGCTAGTTATGAGTAGTTAGATGTCAGTTAGCTATTGCACGAGTAGAATATTTTCCACCTTTTTTTTCTAGAAAACAGAGGAAGCACTAACAGCACAAGCTTGGGGACTGTAAATGCCAGTGAATTACTGCCATCTAGTGGCCGGTGAGCAGGGTATAAAATGGAGGAGACCATTGTCACCTGGAAGCTCCTCCTGTGTGTCTATGCGCTCACCTGTGCGCATCTTCATCATCCCTTCCTTTGTTCTCCTCTGGCTGACACAGCGTTTGTGCTGCTGGCCTTTTGTTTGGACCATGTTCGTGGCCCTTAGAGTGAGTTTCTTTGGAGAATTATTTACAACCTTTGTGTTGGTGTGGGTCTCCTCATAGTTTGGTATTGTTTTATTGTTATTAGTGTGACCGATGTTGTTTGGTTTGGACTTGCCCTGAGTGAGGATCGATCTCACGACCTCCCGCACCGGAGGCGACAATGCTAACCGCTTCGCCAAGAGGTTGACAACTGCTTGACAAATTGGTTAGCACGTCTTTTATGGGTGAGTGAGTTTACTTCCAGTACCGCTACCGTCACAACCTGTCACTTCTGCTTACTGGTACCTTGTGACTGTGGCACACCCGCGGACCTCCGTTACATTAGGAGACAGACATTAGAGACGGCCAGGGGCGCCGAAAAGGGGGGGGGGGGGGTAAAGGAGACAGATTCTAGGGGCCCATGATTGAGGGGGGCCCAGAGAGGCCCCTAATGATGATGAAATGATAATACAGAAAAAATAATATGACACCAAGTTATTAACTAACATATAATCACAAATATTTTATTTCCAATGTCTTGGTAACTTTATTTGTTTTGGTAACATCAAGGCCTGCAGGGCCCCCCCTTCCCCCTCTCTATTACAGTAATGTAAAATGGTTCAGTCCAACTGGATCAGCTGCAGGTAGCGCACCGGCGCTTTGTCACAGACAGCGCCACAGCGGCAAGGAGGCAGAGATGGCAGTATGCCTTAAATAGCAGGCAGCCAAAAGCGAAAAGAAAAGAAATTAAGAGAGAAGGAGTTGAAGGGTCGACAATATGTCACCCAGTATTTCAGAAAAAAAGGTGGGTTTGTTAGTTGTGATGGAAAGTTATGGAATATTAACTTTGTCCCTGTCTGTGGTCTATAAGCTAGCTCACTTTTCTCACCATGTTAGCTCAAGAAAACTCTGGATTTTTACATTTCACTGTTATTTTAGTTAAATAATCAATCCAGTCAAACATTTATCTAGCTGTTCTTATTAAATTAGTTGACCTTCCCTCTGTCAAACTGATGCCTCATTCTGAACAGAGTCAAGTGCACCAGCAGCTGCTGTCAGCCCCCAACCAGCCCCAGTGCCCCCACATGAGGAAGGAGGTGAGCAGCTGTGTGTGTTGAAATAATAATAATAATAATAATAATAATAATAATAATAATAATAATAATAATAATAATAATACATTTGACTACAGTCTAAAGACAATACAAAATGAATGAAATAAAAATCATTTTGAACAATTTTAATGGTTCAAAAAGCATAAACCCTTTAAAAAAAATTAAATAGAACACGTGCCGTAAGAACAGAGGAGAAAATCTGTGGTGTATGCAGCAGACGGGGGTGACTGCTCTCAGTCCAATCTGAGAAGTTTACATGTTGGTGACTATGCTATTACAAATAGTTATATTATAGGAAATACTATATAATTAATGTATGTCATGTACACTCTACAGAGCCAGGTTCAGGACCCTCTTCTGGTTTGTCAGGGAGGAAGTGGAGGAAGAGATGGAAGAGGGTACAGATGAAAGTGAGAGCGCAGAAACACAGGCGACAGAGAGTGAGGACCAGGTGTTGAAAGTAATTCAGAGGAGGATGGACTGAATGAGTGTACAGAAAGAGTCAGAAAGACCACAGAGGGGCAGGAAGAAAAACAAGCTGATGTTGAGGTATTTGAAAGGGAAGAAGATAATCTGACTGACGACCCTGGTTTCTGGCCAGCAGATTTTACTGATCATTGTTTATTTCCTATTTAAGAATCAGTGTTGCAGCAAATAGATGAATCAAAATGAATTCAATGGAATTCATTTTGATTCATCTATTTGCTGCAACACAACACTGCTCAGTTCTTCCCCTACTGTACATGTCAACTGTCATGTTGTTCTTCTTTCACAAATATGGTAATGATAGTCAAAAATACCATTAAAATGCATAATTGTATGTAAAATAGCATCAAAAAATTTTGCCGCTGTGTTGGGGGCCCTGTAAAGATTATTTTCATGGGGCCCAAAATCCCTAGCGGCGCCCCTGCAGACGGCACCCTCCATCCTGCATTAGCTCCCTTGGTTTGTGGAACAAGGTGTCAATTTTGGGCTATTACTTTATTTTTGAGGTCTTGTTTTATTTTATGTTTTGGGTGATGCCGCTCACATTATATTTTAATTCCTTAATCAGGTTTTAGTAATATTGTAATGGTTTAATAAAATGTAGTTTTTTTTTTGTTTGTTTGTTTTTTGGATAGTGATAAGTTTGGGGCATTTTGAATCTGTGTTGGGGAAATTCTAAGTGAAGTGTTTAATGTGTTTAACTTTTTCTTCTTATGTTCTTTTTGTATATTTCTCTATTTCATAGTTTTCACGGTGCTACATTGAGGGCAATAAACTTATGCACCCGTATGGAACTCTCCGCCTCCTTTCTTTGGGAACCAAGGGTCCGCTACAGGGACATTTTAGATCTGTCCCCCTGGAGTCAAATGCAAAGCTCACGCCGATCAATGCAAAGCGCCTCCAATTTGAGGGTGAAATGCTTAATGATCTCAGCATTCTTGATACAGGCAACTGGCCATCAACTCCTGGCATACGGCATGGTGAGGCACAAGTCAAAAGGCTGTGCAGGCGGTTCAACCTTTGTGAAGACCAAGCAGTCGATGGTATGAGAGATTTCCTGGAGCACCCACACAGTGAGCCTGAAAGCCTAACACCACTCCTACGATGCATGCAGACTATCCCTTGCAGCACTGCTGAATGTGAAAGGGGCTTCAGTCTAATGAACAATATTTGCACAGATAAGAGATCTACACTGTTATTGTCAAATGTAAGTAATTTGATGATTATCAGCATCAATGGGTCACCTCTATCACTTTTTGAGCCAAGAAAGTATGTCAAAACATGACTGAAAAACCTTCGCTCTGCCACACAAACAAGAAGGACACACCTCAGTTGCCTGAGTACAAATATATTTGGAATGTTTTGTAGGTGTTTTGTAGGTGTAAGTTAATTGAGTGTAGAGGTTAAAAAAGATGTTAAAAATACATTAAATTCATAGAAAATAAATGAGTAAAACAATATACTGTAGACAAAAAAATAAAGTAGTTGAACAGTTCATTTTGTGTTAAAAAAATGGTGTTTGAAATGGTTCAACAAAGAAAGAAAACTAGACACCCCTATAAATATGTTTTTTATTTCATTTTATTATGTAAAAAAAGGCATTTCAGTGCTCACTTTATTGTACTGTTGTTGTTTTTGGTGTTAGCGCGATACCCTCCCATTTCAGTAGGAGGTGCCTTGCGCCTGAGAGGAACACAAAACCCCTTAGAGGCAGATCCTGCAGAATAAATTCTGCAGTCCTGCTAAACAGAAGCCAATGTCGTTCTGCGTCTTTGTATTTACATACAGGTGGGTTTAACTTCTTCTAGAGTACATGTCTGTGTCCCAAAACAGAGTCAAGAGTATCGAAGTTTCAAGAGACTTGTAAGAGTTAAAACTGAGTAATTTTGTGTTTTAACTGTTTTAAGGTCCGTGTTTGGATGTTGGTTGTTAACTGCTAACATGTAGCTAAACGGTACAATGTAAAATGTAAACAAAGGGGTTTGTTTTGTTTTGCTTAAGTGTCACGTTTTATTACGGTTTGTGATAATTAATAATGTGCGTGTGAGAATAAATTCTGCAGTCCTCCTAAACAGAAGCCGATGTCGTTCTGCCTCTTTGTATTTACATACAGCTAGGCGGCAGAGGCCATTGCGACTCTCCCTGACACCCCTAGGTTCTATGCTCCTTCCCCCACCACAGTGACACTGCATGCAAACCAGGTGAAACCGGTGCTTGGCTCTCTCTGAGTGTCCCATCCTTTTCTCTTTTTTTTCCAGGACTTGTCAGGGTTTTCCCTGCCATTATATGGCTTAGGCGCGGCACCCAAGCAATTTTGCCTCCCGCCTAAGAGAAAAAATAGAGCAGGTGAGCAAAAATAAATAAGAGCCGCATTGCGTCCCATTGATCTTTACACGTTGCCGGGTATTTCCAAAAACGGACATTTCACCTTCTCTGTTTAAAAAAACCCCTGTTTACACCTATCTGTTTTCAGAAAAGTTTTCGTTCACCCGGCGTGTGTGTCTGGGTCTGTGTCTGTGTCTGTGGGTGTGTGTGTGGCGGTGTGTGAGTGGGCGGGACAGTTGGGCGGGACAGAGGGGGGCGAGTGAAAAGCATTTAACGGAGTACCAGAAAACATCTGTCATCAAAATACCACCAAGGAAGTCCTGGTGAGTAACATTAGCCAAGCTTACACTTAAAGCTGGGCAAATAATCGAAAATATACCAAACCATCGGTTATGGTTATTACTTTCCCCTGCTACCTGTGCCTCTGACAGAGGCAGCTCCACCACTGAGGAGAGGAACAGGCTGCTAACGTCAGCTACTGCTAGGTCCTTTCAATGGGCCACTACTATTGCTTTATTCCGCTTTACTGTTAGTTATAAAACATGTAAATGCAATGTGAAATGTTAAAATATAAAAAGGCGTTGCTGCGTTAGTAAGTTTCTATAGTAGGCTATGCTGTTACTTTAGCTAGCCTAGCTGCGGTCGAGTGAGGTAGGGTATGGAAAGCCATTTTAGTCATAATGAAATAAATGAATAAATAAATAAATAAATAAATATAGCCATGAAATGAGTCCCAAATTAAATAAATAAGATGATAAATAGATATAAATGAAATATAAATACATAGATTAATTTATATTTTTATTTTTAAAACAACATTTTTATTTTTTCAGGAGACTTTTATTTTCTAACGCCTCATTTATTTATTTCCTTTTATTTCATAAGGTCACATTTATTTATTTCCGGCGACTTTTATTTCCGAATGTCACATTTATTTATTTCCGGCGACTTTTATTTCCGAATGTCACATTTATTTCACTGCTCTTTATTTCATGCTGCAATATTCAAATGAGGGGGCGGGGTTACCCGCGAAAGAGCGTGAGCCTGCCGGAACTCGGGAAGAAGAAGAAGAAGAAGAAGAAGAGAGGAGGGATGGAAGAAAAGACGATCTCGGAACTTTTAAGAGAGGCGGCCAGCCGCCTCGACAGAGGGACACGACCAACTGAAGCGGCCCCCGTCAGCCATGGTCAAACTCCAGTCCAGGGTAGGTGACAGATAATATAATACATCCATGGGTGACAGT
Source organism: Trachurus trachurus (assembly GCF_905171665.1). Lineage (NCBI taxonomy): Eukaryota > Metazoa > Chordata > Actinopteri > Carangiformes > Carangidae > Trachurus > Trachurus trachurus. The sequence goes on from NC_139893.1 coordinate 32,557,630, forward strand.
TCTCCGGTTAAATGTAGCTAGCAGGCGGAAGCTAACAAGCTAAGTAGCCTATGGCGACGTTTGCGGCAATTCTTGCCAGCGTCATCCATGTCGACGTCGGGCGCATGGCGTCTGTCCGACTACCCATTTCTCCGACCATACATTTCTTTATTTTTGCGTCCATTAGACCGACCTCCCACTTCTCCGACTTAAGTAGCCCTAACCCTTAACCTTACCCTAAACCTGTTGAATGGGTAGTCGGACTTTTGGGCAGTCGGACTGATGTATGCTCCCCGTCGAACGGGTCGACGTCGGAGCAGACCTCAGAGCGTGTGTGAAGAGCTGCAGCTGTCTCTACCTGTCTGTCTGCTTGTCTGTCTCTACCTGTCTTTCTCTCTGTACCTGAGTTCATTACTTACATTAAGAAAAACAAAAAATGTATTGCAAGTTTTTTTGAAAGTCTTTGTCAACATGCGCAAACAGGCATAATCTAATTACGTATGGCTAATTTGCATAGGCCTACATACAACACCAGCGCTGCATGGCATTGTTATCTGTTTTCTTATTTCTTATCTTTTACTGATATAAATGCTGCTAGTTCTCTGTCCTCTCTTGTACAACTGCTCAAAAAAATAAAGGGAACACTTAAACAACACAATGTACCTCCATGTATATCACACTCGTGTGAAATCAACCTATCCAGTCAGGAAGCAACACTAATTATGAATCAACTTCACCTGTTGTTGTGCAAATGAAACAGACAACAGGTAGAAATTATAGCTGCTGCGCAGCGATGGGTCGGGTCCGGGCTACTTTTGGGCAAATTTAGGCAATTCTGAGCAACAAACAGGAGAATAGGAAGACAAGACAGTTGACCATATAATGTTCAATTTGCATCAGATGAGGATTGAACCCACAACCTCGGGAACCAAAGACCATTGTCTATCGCACTGAGCTAATTGACAAGTGGCAGATCAACAGTGGCTTCACAAATTGAGTAAGCCATTCACTGTCGTGTAGGCAGATTTGAAACCACAGTAAAAAGAAAAATCAGTTTTTGAGGTAAAATAATGATATTTGTCAAACATCTACTATGAGTCTAAGATGTCAGGAGCCTTCGCGCATGGACCAGTCCAAGCTATTTGTTTTTTTTTAATTTAGAGGCTTGCTGTGATGCCACCATTAGGACTATTGTCTTGTGTTTCATATTGAGGTCAACTGACATTTTGATCTGTCATCATCATCACCATCACCCTTGCTGGGTCTCGAACTCACAACCTCTGACACCAAGAACCAGCTCCTAACTCGCTGAGCTAATTGGCTGGTAGTGAGACCTGCTGTGTAGCTTCATTTATCCACTCAGGGAGTCAGTGCCCAGGCAGCTGTTGTCAAGGCAGATTTCAGAAAGTCAGAAATTCTATTATCTAAACAAAAATCTGTTAATACATAAATTGCATTTAGACAGCAAAACAGCTTAAGGACATGTGACATTTTGATCCGTCATCATCATCATCATCACCCTTGCTGGGTCTCGAACTCACAATCTCTGACACCAAGAACCAGCTCCTAACTCCCTGAGCTAATTGGCTGGTAGTGAAACCTGCTGTGTAGCTTCATTTATCCACACACACACACACAGACACACCAACACAGGCGCGCTAGACTGAGGGATATAGGGATATAGATAAATGCGCTAATGTACAGTGTTGAAATTACCGCGATCGACCCCCCCTTCCGTCATCATTCATAACACTGCTCTGATCAGCTTCCTGTGTCGCGGTTACACAGACAAACTGTCTTTTTATTTAATGTCTGATGTCAATAAAGATGCGTCGGGGAAAAAAGTAGTTTTGTTCCAGCGGTCCTATGTTGAAATCCTTGTTCTTTGCATGATGGTTTGGTGCTGCTCATTGCAAAAATAAATTGTAGCCTGTTGCAAATACGCGCCTGGTTCTTATAAACGCCCGGGGTCCAAGTCGATTTAGCATATTAAACGCCCGGGCTAATAAATGGTCATCTACGGTAACTATAAATACACTGTACTCAATACACTATAACCTGTCCAGGGGCCTGTTGTTCGAAACCTAGATAAGGGATTAAGCCGGGATATGTTGTTTATCCTGGCCTAATTTAGCCTCAATTCGGTTTGGTCAAGTTACTATGGTGATTTATTCTCTGCAGCTAGCCTGCTCCAGACCAGGCTAACAGCCAGGCTTAGTTGATTCTGTTGTCTTTATCTGTGAAGTCAGCAGCAGTTCTTATATTGGCCTGAATTATAAACAAATGAAATGCATTAACAATAATCAAAAACATGAAACATTTACAATATTTATTAGGCTTTTTTTTTCATAATTAGGCCTTCAAAATTATTTTCATAAAATATGTTACGATTATGTAAGGGATAATGTATAGTTCGGAGGTTGTTATGGAGAAATATACCCCGACAGGTTGTATGGAACCCCGATGCGAAGCCAGTAATGGAAGAACAACACAACACAACATGAAAAGTAAACTTGCATCAGAAACTCTGACCGTGTCACAGCTCCTCTCCTCTCTGTAGCTCCGCGACACAAACGCACCTCATAATCTCTTGTTTATGACAGATACGACTACACAAAATACATCGTAACGTGTATGGTAATCCATCGATCCACTGATTGATTATCAAAGGCTTCAAATGCACGAACGGGAGGAGGCTCAGCAAAACAGCGGCCGTGACCGGACATGCAGAGTCGGCCGTTGCTATGGAGTCCCTAGCAACGGCCCGCTCAGCGGTGGTCTATCGAGAAATAAACACCGCAGAATATTGGTGATTGACCAATCAGAATCGAGTATTCAAGAGAGCCGTGTTCTAAATTGGCCTAAATATTGGTTGAGGTAAGAAAATAAGAATAAAATTGAGTGAGTGTGAGCACCTTCCAAATTTATAGACCTCGTCATCATTGTTATTGGCAATTTATTGAAGAACCAAACAGCATAATGTTCTAATATTTAATTACTTTTTCACCTGTTGCACATTTGGCCATGTGCTGTATAAACTTTACTTCAGATTTGTGCAATTAATCATCTTCCACTGCTCATCATTAAGGCAAAGTGCACAACTGTTCATTTGTGAAAGGAATTTGAGTTGTGATTATAATTTTGGATTATTAAATCAGTCCACAGTTGTCCGCTGCGCTCTCTCTGAGCTTTATGACAGCAGTGGTTCGTTTTTTTTTTTTAAGAGATGTGTGTCCCCTGACATCAGCATTAAGTTCCTGTTGATTGGAGGAAAGTAGCCACACCCACACCTGTCCTCTCATTGGTGAATCTGTGATCAATCTCTGTGGTCTACTGACGAGAGAATTAGTTACGCCTGGCTTGACAAAGCCGCTCCTCCTCAGCCTGGCTCGGCGTTCCAACAACCAACTAAACCAGGATGGACTTATGAGACTTTGTCCAACCTGGCTTTTCCACTTATCCTGGATATCTTTATTCTACTTTCGAACAACAGGCCCCAGAGCCCTCTTCTATCTGGCTAGGCTAACTGTGATCCTAGTGCAGATCTTGGCAATGCTTTGAATTCTATTCTTGTTCTGCAGGGTCAAACTAACTGATAAAAGGAAAGGTCAAAATTTTGATTGTTTTATTTATTGTGATGCTCCCTGCTTCTGTTATATCTTTTATGTGGTGTGTAGAAAGGGACAACGAGCCGGCAAATTTTAAAGCAAAAATAGAAGAGGCGTTTCCACAGTTGAGGGACACAGGAGGATTTGACCTCCTCAGAATTTCAGGGACAACACGCAGCAGGGACCTGATATGTATTCCCAACCCTGATGAGGGGTATTCTGCAAACTATTTGGCCAACCCTTTGACTGGAATAGGGCATGCCACTATATACATAAGGCCCCTCCAGAAGAGTATCATATTGGACCATGTAAGTACATATATCAATTAATGAAGACTGAGCCATTTTTCTGTACAGTAAAAGATAAATCAGCAGAGGAAGCTTTGATTTGTTTTCCCCTCCTATGTAGACTCCAACATGTCATGAGGGACCGCAAACCAAATGTCTGGTGTGTGGGACATTCTTCCCTTTTAATCTAATCCGGCCACACATGGCGTCATGTACAAGGTATGTTGGATATAGGCTATCCAGTTTTCATTATCCATATTGCTTTTTACACAGTGGGGGAGCTACTGTTCAGTATCTTGAGTACTGAACTCAATCCAGAGTTGTTCAACTGAACTATATCAAATAACACTATCCCTTAAAGGTGTAGCCTACAGAAAAGAAATTTTATTTTGAGCCTAGTGTGGGTCTTAACATTAGTTGCTCACGATTCATCAGCCACTGATATTGGATCTGTCAAACGTCTGACACACGCACGCGCGCACACACACACACACACACACACACACACACACACACACACACACACACACACACTGAGCTCAGTCTCGCCCCAAATTTTGAATATCCCGCCTGCTCGATAACGACCAATCAAATTTGTTCTCCTTACTCAGGTAAACTTGTGCGGGAACTCGTGCGATCAACAGGACAAACGGACATTTCTGTACAGCTTTAAAGATTATGTGTCAGTTACTGTAAATCTCTCCTTTAACTTGTGCTGCATTTTCTTCTGTCAACATGTTAAAATAGGCAAGAGCTCAATACATTGGGCAGGACAGAGCCATCCTGTAGCAGTAGCAGGAGGGAGGTCAGCTGTACAGAAGAGCCATCCGGTAGCAGTAGCAGGAGGGAGGTCAGCGGTACAGAAGAGCCTTCCTGTAGCAGGAGGGAGGTCAGCGGTACAGAAGAGCCATCCGGTAGCAGTAGCAGGAGGGAGGTCAGCTGTACAGAAGAGCCTTCCTGTAGCAGTAGCAGTAGGGAGGTCAGCGGTACAGAAGAGCCTTCCTGTAGCAGGAGGGAGGTCAGCGGTACAGAAGAGCCTTCCTGTAGCAGGAGGGAGGTCAGTGGTACAGAAGAGCCATCCTGTAGCAGGAGGGAGGTCAGCTGTACAGAAGAGCCATCCAATGGCCAACTATCTTCTTCAGGTGGTGGAAATTCACTGCTATCCAAACTGCCATAAAAACAAAACTTATGACATAACCCAAGTCATGAACTTGTCTTTATCATAGTATTGTATTGTAATTTAATAATGTAACTTTGTGTCTTTGTTCTAGACTGGAGGTCTGAGCCAGATGCTAACAAAGCTGCACAACTTTATACTTCTCAATTGCTTACTGAAAATGAGAAAAAGAAGGTACTCCGGCTCAGGATGAACTTGGGAGACTCAATAGAAGACCAGGAAAGGTCTTTAATCATGTTCTATAAATCTGCAAAGACTGAGTGGGCAAGCCCTCTCCAATGCAAATTAGAAGGTACTGCTGATTTTTATGGCTTGAAAATGTTAACATTTGTTTTCTATGTACTTTACCCAAAATATGTACCTTCTGTCCACAGGGGATGTTGCTATCGGTGAAGGAGTTAACAGATTCTTGCTCTCGAAAGCAATGAGCCTCCTCCAATTTGGATTTCATATCAATTTTGGTATGTTGCAGATGGGATAGTTTTAACATATTGGCAAATTCGCCCATTACCATAATACCTATAGTCATATGAGTTTATTACTTTTAATTATCGGTGCATGTTTTGAGATCAGCGTTGTAGATTTGTTGGATTGTGTATTTGATGAGTTTGATGAGGGACAGGGGACCTGTACCGTTCACCTCCATTGTGTTCACTGAGCAGCTTGTCTCTCCCCCGCAGATCTCAAAACAACATGCACCGATAATTAAAGCAGATATCAGCTTCACGGCCGTTTCGGCTAATGCTGCGTTCAAGGCAGGCTTTTGAAACCGTAAGTTACAGCTTCAAGTCACAACTACGACTTGGTAGCGTTCCAGGTAACCCGTAGCTCGTGTTTTTACCATCCTGTTGTCTGTGAAAGTTCCCTATAACGGCCACTCGTAACTTCCGACCCGTGAACTCGTACCAGATCGAACTGGTATGACTTCACAGGAAGGAAAAACACAAAGTACGAGTTTCTTTGAACGCACCATGAGTTAGCAGCCCCCGCCCTTGTCAGGCATCAATTGGTCCTCGTGCTACGTCACCACATTCACGCGCATCCCTTGGCTGCACACACAGCCCTTCATGCCGTTCTCTCTCCTCATTGGATAACACTTGTATCCCACAAGGAAAATTTTCTCCTCGGGTTACAGCAGAGCAGAGTGACGGAGAGACTCGTGTTTAGGCTGAAATACTTCATGTAAGTGATTGCTGACGGAAAATAGGACTATTTAGGACTTATATTAACAAAAACATTCCACTGATATCTGCTTTAAAGGTGATGAACCTACTGCTATGACTATAGGGATAGGCTGGTCACTAAACTTCGGGTGAAATGTTGAACCATCCCTTTAAAGAAGTTCCTATCTAATTATCATCGCTTTCACTTTTACATTTGAAACCCCACTGCATTCTTTACAGGGAGCAGCAACATCACAAGGATGTTTGAGGGAGAGCAAGATCATTTAATTCCAGCAACCTCTCAACCCCTCATTGAGAGTGAGATGTTTGTCATGGCAGGTAAGACGGGTGTTGAAGGACCTGTGTCCATGATACATTTGTGTGGTAGACAGCACAAATGGTGTTTTTATGACTTCAAAACAGAAATATTGACTTTTTAAAAAGTCACATAATAATAATAATAATAATAATAATAATAATAATAGTTTATTTGTATAGCACCTTTCATGCACAAAGTGCAGCCCAAAGTGCTTTACAGGTTAAAAGAATAGTACAGTAAAAGGCAAATACAGACGAGATACTAACATTAAAACATAGTGCATACATTATACAGTTTACAACAACAGTAAGGGAAAAAAGGGAAGTAAAAAGATTAAAAATAAGATAAAATAGATCTTTAAAAAAAAAAAAAACAGAGATAATACCAGTGATTAATTAAAAGCCAGAGTATAAAAATAGGTCTTCAAGTGAGTCTTGAAGCACTCTATGGAGGTTGCTTCTCTGATATAAGTGGGTAATCTATTCCAGGCCATTGGGGCATAAAAACAGAATGCTGCTTCGCCGTGCTTTTTGTAGTTCATTTTGGGGACGTTGAGCAGGCCAGCACCAGACGATCTGAGAGTCCGGGTTGGAGTATATTCAGATAAGCAGTCGGAGAGGTAGGAGGGGGCGAGGCCATGTAATGTTTTAAAAACCAGCAAGAGAATTTTAAAATCAATCCTAAAAGCTACAGGCAGCCAGTGGAGAGAGGCTAAAACTGGGGTGATGTGTTCTCTCATCCTGGTTTTTGTTAAAACTCTAGCTGCCGCATTTTGTACAAGTTGTAGCTTATCAATACTTTTCTTTGGAAGACCAGTAAAAAGACCATTACAATAATCTAGGCGAGAAAAAACAAATGCATGCATCAATTTTTTTACATCATCCATAGAAAGATAGGGCCTAACCCTAGCAATGTTTCTGAGGTGAAAATAGGCTGTCCTAGTTACACCGTTAATATGACTTTCAAAATCCAACTCGGAGTCAATAATGACACCTAGGTTTTTTACCTTAGCCCTATTTTGTGCGACCAGAGCACCAAGTCTACTTGAGACCATTTGCCTCTGTGTGCTGGTGCCGACTATGAGGATTTCTGTTTTTTCTTCATTTAGTTTGAGGAAATTTTCACTCATCCACCGTCTAATGGCAAACAAACATTCAATTAAGGGATCAAGTGCCTTTGGGTCGTCTGGTGCCGCAGACAGATAAAGCTGAGTATCGTCAGCGTAAAAGTGGAAATTGACTCCGTAGTCACCAATTATTTTTCCAAGTGGTAGCATATACAGGCTGAAGAGCAGCGGTCCAAGGATGGAGCCCTGTGGAACACCAGAGAAGATGGGGCGTTTTGTTGAGATATGCTCAGAGAGTTTGACCTGATAACTTCTATCGGTAAGATAAGAGTGAAACCAAGAAAGAGCATTTCCCGAGATGCCAATCCAGCTTTCAAGACGGTGGAGGAGAATGTTGTGATCAACCGTGTCGAAAGCAGCTGTCATGTCTAGGAGCATAAGAATGGAGGTGTTTTTATTGTCACGGCTCACCCTGAGGTCATTGACCACTTCAACAAGTGCAGTCTCTGTGCTATGTCCTTGTTTGAAGCCAGATTGGAATTTGTCATGAATCTTATTTTCATGTAAGAAGGCGTCCAGTTGTTTATATATTACTTTTTCGAGGATCTTACCCAAAAAAGGAAGATTAGATATTGGCCTGTAATTACTAAGGTTTGAAGGATCGAGGTCATGTTTCTTTAGTAATGGTTTTACTATGGCCATTTTCAGAGAGTCTGGAAAAACACCAGATTCCAAGGAGCTGTTTACAATGATCAGTAAATCCTCAAGCAGACAGTCTAAAACCTCCTTGAGGAACGCAGTGGGGATAGCATCCAAAGAGCAGGTAGTTGACTTCATTTGTAAAATAGTTTTGCGGAGTTCTTCTTTACTAGTTTTGTGAAAAAAGGTCAAAGAGCTTGGAGGAGGATTAACAGAGGGATGGCTGCTGAGATTGGTGGCGCTATTCGAGATACCAGCCCGAATGCTGAGCAGTTTACAGTCAAAGAAAGTTGCAAACTCTTCACACTTTGAATTTGATGCTAAACATAGCTGTGCAGTGGACTGGGGGGGATTTATAAGGCGGTCAATCGTGGAGAACAAAACTTTAGGGTTATGCCTGTTTTCATTTATAATGCCAGAGAAATATGCCTGTCTCGCATGACGCAGGGATTTGTTATAGACAAGTACAGAATTTTTTAGGATGTCACCATGAATGGTAAGCTTACTTTTCCTCCACATTCGCTCAGCACTTCAATATTTTTGCTTATCCAAAGATATCAGAGTAGACAGATGGTAAGCAGTTCATAGTTCTGCAGTTTTCTCTGACTTGTCCTTTCTTTGGTGGTGGTTAATTAGGAAGGATAATGGGCCATTCATTCCTCCATAGTGGACCCTGTTTCGCTGGCCTAAGTCCTGCAATAGTTCATGTCCTGTTCGGGGGTTCTCCAGAGACTGCAACAATCCAAATAGAAGATTGCCCTGACATTGACATCCGTACCGCTATCCAGTCGGTAAGAATTTCAGATATAAAAGATGTGACAGGACTTTGTGTCAAAACTTTATATGAATATGACTGTATTTTGTCAGTGAAGTTAAAACACACACAAACTATACTGTATGTAGCTTGAAGGAAATGCTGACTTGACAACAGAAGAAAAGAGAGATGTCCTTGGCCTCGCGCTGGCCTGGGACCTGCCTGGTGTCACAGAAACGAACCGAAAGTGGCTACACGAGCGGCTCTTATTCCATGCTGTAGGTGACAATGCATGACACTTTTTGAGACATCATATTCAATAGTGTTAAAAACATTTTTTACACATCAATCTACACTTCGTACCTTATGAGGACAGCCTAAACCCAGATTTTTATTTTTTACAAAGTAATTAAAGAAAAACTTAAATATGTACCCTGCCTCTTGCCCGAAGTCAGCTGAGATACACTCCAGCTCATCTGTGATCCTAGTGCAGGATAATGGGTATAGAAAACACTGCATAGGGTTACTCAAAGCCTGGGAGTCCTTTAGGTGTTTTTTATATTACACAACAAATGTTGCATGCCTTGTCCATCGCTGCCAGATGCTGCTGTCACACCCAAGTGCACAGTCGCCTGCAAGCCTGCTACGGTGGTGCAGAGTAGCTTTAAATCTGATTTTCTTTTTTAAATTAATTAGAGAAAAAAACAATACCCTAAAATTTGGGGTTTGGGCTGTCTTGTGAGGGTTGATGGGGAAAAAACAATTGTTTTTAAAATTGTATTTTAAATAAGGCTTCAACATAACAAATCCCCTAAAATTGAAGGGGGTCTGAATACTTTCCATACCCACTACCCTACGAACAATACTACTTGCTCCTGTAGATAACTTTAATAACCTGATGCGTTGTATAATATTGGCTATCAGGTGATTTCACGCACAAGCCGCCAGGTCAAACAACTGAGAAGAGGACTCAAGGAAACATTGGTCTGGCCCCTTCTAAAGGAGAGAGCAGACGTGATTTCCAAAATTCTACCACGGGAATCAGAATCTTCCATCAGCACTGAAGTAAATATCATGTAGACACTAGTGAAAATACAAAGTTCTGTAAGAGTGCACTAAAGATAACTGTCACATTTTTTTTTGTAGTTAGTCTTGCAAAGAATAATATGGCCTGTAATGGAAGAAGATGAGGATGAGGATGAGGATGAAGATGAATGTTCTTTGGAGGACAAATGCAGACTTTCTGGGTACCTGAGAACTTTCATTGAGAAAGGTAATCATGTCTTGATATGGAATGCATAAATAATGTGAAGCCTGCCAAACTAGTTCAGCCTGACAAGCTGTGCGCATCACAATCGGCTAATGGGTCAAATTCTGTTCTTATCCAAATAGGGCAGGATATTTAAACCTCCCAGCTTATCTGCTTATCCCTGGCTATGCTGCTGCTATTACCGCTATTACCTGATGCTGCCACTGCTTTGCCATCACTGTTGATGCTGCTGGTTCTGGTGCCAATGGGCTCTATGCACAGCTCCAGCACTTCCTGAATTTAAGGCAGGTCCTTCATTTCCTGTCTTACATTATTGGACAAACTGATTAATCCAGGTGTGTCTGACCATTGTGACTACTCAAACACACCTGGATTAATCAGTTTGTCCAATAATGTAAGACAGGAAATGAAGGACCTGCCTTAAATTCAGGAAGTGCTGGAGCTGTGCATATAGCCCATTAGGTTTCTCAAGCCCCCCAGCATCCACCTGTGGGCTCTGTTTCTATGATCCCCTGTGGGTTCTGCAATTCATTCACTGCAATGTCTGTAAAGCAGATCATTATTCAGGGAATTAAATCACTAAGAGAGAGCTGGACTCCAATCCTACTGCATCCATGCTCAAGGATACCAATGTTCTGTCTCAGCTTGTCATGCTTATGCTCAATTTTTTTGTTCTCATTTCAGTTGTCTGACTGAAATGAAAATGTTCTTTTTTTCACAAACTGGGCACATTTCAGCCCATAAATGACAAATAGTGCAATGCCTGTTATCTAGTTGTGGTTTTAAAGTAAACATTTGATGGTACAGGAAACAATAGATAAGAAATAATATCAACAACTAACTTTTTTGTTTTGTTTTTCACAGCATCCTCGCCACAGGTGAAAACCCTCCTGCAGTTCTGGTCTGGGTGGGAAATCCTACCCAATGAACTCACAGTGAAAGTGGTCAGCAGCAAACTCCCCACCTCTGCAACTTGTTTTGAAACACTACATCTCCCTTCTCACTATCTTGACTATGAGGCCTTTGAGAAAGACTTTCTGGCCTGCATCAGCTCCGCAAACACAGGATTTGGTCTTGTGTAGGAGGGCAATGTGTTTAAGAAGTAACTGTGTCTACTAACTTCTCATATTTAGTTTAGTTCAATTACATCGGTAGACATTTTGCCTGTTCTTGGGACATGATCTGTGATTTGCTCAAAGTCGTTGTTTTTATTCTGTATGACGGTGATTGATCAGCAGCTATTTTGATGTATAGTTTATTTACTTTAGTGCAGCCAAATGTGTTCACATGTCAGTCTTGGTTCAGACAATTCAATGCCATGCTGTACACAAATAAATATATCAAGTCTTTGGAGAGCTGTTTGTGGAAACTTATTTTTATTCTGTAAGGCTGTGACAGAATATAACAACACATAGGATCATACATTTTTCTCTTAGTAGCTACCTCTTCAGGGCAGTGGTAAGTAAATGGTTGTCAATGATACTGATGGATATGTAGTAGTAGCAAAGCTACCTACAATTGTGGTCAACAATGGAAGAGGAAAAATATTAAACATTCAACATTGCTTCAACAGTCTGAAGAGTTTCAAGGTACACTGCCACTGCTTGACTTAAAGGAACGCTGGGGTCTGGCAAAGATGCAAGGTCTTGTTCACTCAAAAGGTGTGGGAGCTGGATGTCAGGAACCGTGATGTTGGATTCACAGGGAGTATGTGGTCCTTCCCAGTCCACACCATAATCCTCACCAACCTGAAATACATAAGGAATGCAGCTTTTTTGAAGGTGTAGGTCATGTCATGATGGGCCTTGTATGCATTTTATGTACACTGTGTTCAAAAATATTACGGAAATAGGATTTTGGTGGAGAAAAAAAAATTAGGGTAAGGGTAAAAACAACAAAGAAATCCCAACCCTCACAGCCCCACATACGAGAGACATGGCCGGGCACCAAGACCTGAGGCGAGGAAGAAGCTACCTTGGGGGCCAGCCAAACTTGGAGAGGTCATCATCCATGACTGCAGGGAGCACTGCCGCAGAGACAACCCTGACCTGGGCAGACAGGAGGCTCCACACCAAGGTGCAGAGCCCAAGCTACCCAGGCCAGAGCCATCCATGGGACAGCACCCCCATCAATAGACCAGAAACAACTCCCAGTCTGGCAGGCCTCCATGAGGAGACATGAGATCACTGACAGGTTTGGCAGTTAGTTTTCCAGGTGAGCCAAATTAAAGAAAAACTACTGAAGGAGGTTGTTCCACATTATGAAGCAAGTCACAGGTTTATGGAGAATAAAAGATCTTGCTGCAGATGAAAAGTGTTAAATAGTGTAGAGTCCTGCAGAAAGAATGAAAACACTGGATACTTAAAGAAAAATTCAGGGAGATTGTCGCACTATATGTGTGACCCAGAGTGCAGATAGGTTTGTTTGGATTCTTTCTGGGTAAATTGATTCATAAGCAACTGGTAACTAGTCCGCAATTGGACTTTGTTCCAATTGAAGGTATACTGTATCAAGGAAATTTCTATCAGACAAATACATTGTATTATGAAAAATCTATATTTCAGCCAGCTTAACCAATGTCTACTAGGTGGAACAAGTTGCATTCAATTCAGAAATACATGAAGACTAACTATGAAACAGTTTTATTCACTGATGAATGCCATGCTTCAATGGATGGTCCAGAGGGATATAATTCTGAATGGTTGGTGTATGGCCATCATGTCCCAACATGGCGGACACATCATAAGGGATGCATAATAATTTGAAACACAGTGTAGTCACAAATTATTAACAATAAAGACAGGATAAAAATGCTCTTACTTGTGAGAGATCCTGTCCCTCTTTGTGGTTTAGTAACCAGAGCTGCAATGGCGTGCGGTGGTGTTCAGTCCTTAGTCCATGCTGATTCCATGCTTCCTTGAAACAGTGAAGAAGGTGCTGGATATGTGGTAGGAAGCACCTGTGCAGTGCATAAAGGTGAACCTCTTCATCAGGATTGAGAAGTCGCTCAGCCTCCAACTGGACGAACAATGTGTAGAAGAGATCCAGCACATTTTCATATACATCCCTCCAGAGGCGCTCGATTCTATAAAGAAACAAGGAAATACAGCCTAGATTATATTTTAGCAGTTCAATATAATCAACAGCTGCAGTAATAGCGAGTAAGAGAATTTGCTACAGTACTGTACTACTTATCTTGAGTAAAATATTTTTATGTTACACCTTTACGTTTTCCCATGTTTGGCTTATACTGTATAACAAGTTTTTAAAATGCAACTGACTGCAATCAAAGCAAAGGTATCCAATCATTTTAATTTCTAACATCTTACCAAAAGTGTGTTTGTTCAAATAATGACTTAAACCCACATCATTTAATTCCAATAAATATTCATATGTCATTCTCACCTACTTTGTCAATCAACATCTAAATCTCTAAAGGTTTCCATCCTTCTGTTTTTCCCACACCTTTGATTATGAACACTCCTTCCAGTGATGTGGGAATTTCTGTTCTCCCCTCGTGTTTGGACCATGTACTGAGCGACACTGATGTTTTCACCCCCCTTGTCTGATCTGTATTCATAAGAAATGTACAATTAAATGCATGATCATCAAAATGATTATAACTGCCATGTAAATGCATGTAAGTCAAAAAGTCTGATTTGATCTTATTTCATAAGACATTTGAGGCACATCACATACCTAACTCGAGATGGCACACCATATTGGGCAACAGCAGACAAGAAGCCCTCAAGTACAGTAGTGGCTCTGTTGTTCGTAGCAGCATTAAGGTAAACTATCATTCTGGAGAATCCGTCTACGCCTCCGTGGACAACAATTCTCCATCTGAGTGAGATATAAAAAGATTAATATTTGGCCTTGGCCTCATGTCACAGCTGATGCAGTGTTTATGCATAGACCCACTTAGTTCAGCAATCATAGGGTCATGAATATTTTCCCATGAGGTCATTATGTAGTGATTTAAGGTGGTATGGTGCAGCCTTGGGACAAATAAAACACATGACTGAGTTAGAACAAACCTGATTAGCTTGTGGTTACCGTCTATGTGCCATAGACTGTTTGGTGCAGGAACATTGTACTGACGACGCCTTGCAGTCTGGATAGTCAGTCTCCGCATCAAAATTGCCTGGGGATCAACTCTCTGCATTGATGCCCTTACTCTGTGCCCTCAGTGAGAAAGAAATACACATACACATGGAAATATTAAGTGGACAGTTAAGTATACTCAGATTGATGATATAACAAGCTTGCTCTGTGGTCGACCTTGTATTCTAGACAGATAAAGTTAACTGTGTATGTATAATGAAAGTGGTGCTGGTGGAAGTGTGGCCATTGTTATCGTAGATACACTGTCACTTATTTTCATTGTCTGGCCTTAGAAGAACATTTGTATTTGTTTTATGTTCAGTCACTGTAATATTTTTTTGAACACTGTGGGCCATGTCAACAATACCATATTGTATTCTGCTGATAACCATAGAGGCTGATGGTAACTGTTAGCAGATTAATGCACTGTATTTTCCCTTACACATTATCATTAAGTAATGTGTTGATTTCTTATTCAATGGTGAACTCAAACTTGTGTGAAAGTATGTTTTCTGTGCACAGAATCAAGGTTCGTGTTTGTGTAGCCTATGTTTAGTTTCTAAATCGGAAGATCAGAAGCTGAGTTTTTTTTTTTTTTTTGCCCTGTTCAGTAATTGCCAAGCCTTGGTATAAAAAAATATAGGCTATATACTGTATATATATATAAAAAAAATAATAATAAAAATATTTTTCACCTTCACATCTTCAACAACAATCAGTGTAGTAGGCTAGACCTACAAGGAAAACAAAATATACAAACAAATTTGGTAATAATTCTTACTTTGGATGTGTATGCCCCTGGATCGTATATGTCCCATCATCATTTTGTATCCAGCGTTTGGATGGGAACGTTGAATGTCAGTCACCACAGCATCCAGGTCGTCATCATTTATATTAGAATAGCGATCTGATTTTCTGCATGGGAAAACAATTAAAAATGTTAGATAAATGGAAGAGGACTTCGGGGCCAGATAGCTCCAGGGCAATGACATAGCTTAGAACCACATTCATGATTTTCAAAAAAGTAGATTAATGTAGGCTAAAACATGTTATGAATCATGAGAAAGTTTGGACAAAAACGCAGTCCATTAAGCATAGTATCATAGCCATGGTAAAACACTCACACATCTGAGTAGTTTGGGAGAAAAGAAGCAGAATGGCAATAAGTAGCCCAAGGGACAATGTGGAGTGGACACCTGTCATCCAAAAAGTTATTGCTTGCCAGTGTGGTATACTGATGTGATGAGGAAAAGGAAGTTATCACCGCCGACACGTCCTTGCTTGCATTTAAAAGGAGTTTATTACAAAAAAGAACAAAGTCACAAAAATGCTGAATCCTGGAGAACCTAATGTGAGATCTCTCTCTCTCTCTCAACCTAAAAACCCTTCTATTGGCTTTTCTCCAACACCTTCTCCAGACAGAGAGGAGTCTCCATCCAGATGGCCACTCTGACATGACCTTTAAAAATTCAGGCTAAAGGAAAACTTATCCTATGTCCTAAAAACTATACCCATCAGAAAAAGAGAGAAGAACAAGCAGTCACTTAAACATGGCACATTCCATCGGATCACATTGCCTTAGCCCAGATAAGAAAACCAACCCCAAGATAATTCAAATATAGGAAAGAAATTCAGGTGGTTAACATGAAACTGATTTCCATGCGTTTCTGTTGTACAGGTGTACAGGTAATACAGTTCCATAGTATTACACCTGCCAAAAATTAGCTTTGTTGTTACAAAAAAAAAATTGTGCTTCTGCCAATCTCTGCCAATGTCTTTATTTCACACACTAGCTATGTTAATTACAGTCTATCAAACAAGTACTGGACATGGACATGATAGCAAATACAGATAGGCCTACCTAAAATAACATAACTGACAATGATCGCCTTAAGATAATGCTTATTATAAACACAGACACATTTGCCAACTGTGTGCCTGATGAAGGCAGCTGTCGAGCCAGACTGCGCGATCCCGCGGCCTTTCCACTGACTGCGGAACGGCTGCAGATCCGCTCCGGTACGGCGGCGGACCCGTTACGTATTAATTATAATCACCACCGACTCCGGGTCCGCTGCGTCGTGGGTCCGGAACGGCACCGGCATCCGGCAGCCCTCGCAAAACATACGCAGAGCTTCTATTTTTGCCGGACGCCGGAGCACGGCGCATCAAGCAGCACAGAGCAGGTCGTGTATGACAGGAAATCGCGGGCAAAATACAAAATAAAACACGCGGTTAATTTTCAAAATAAAATACACCGTGTTTACAGCGGAGCATATTTCCTGCTTTACACCTTGAAAACGTTGTAGTGGGCAGCGACCCGGCCTGAAGTCAGCAGCTCGGAGGTTTTCAGACATTATTTCACCCCTTTTACACCATGGACAAGGAGATAGTAGCCTAATTGTAAAATCAAGTCAGGTCAGCACCAAGTTGTTTCTCTACTCCTCCTCTGGATTAAATTAATTGTTTTTGGTTTTGTGGTTCACTTTATGGAGACTACAACCCGCTTTATCGCAAGATTATGAATTCATTCGCAAGATCTCGTGTTCCTGCTGTGCAGCGGAGCCGCAACAACATCACGGACGGATCCGGTGGGTGTGGACGGACGGGGGAGTACGGAGCCGTTCCGGAGCGGAGCCGTTCTGGAGCTAGTGGAATCCCGAAACCACGAAGTGATTTTTACGACGGCCAGTTATAAAATTCACGATAAACTTAAAAGCGAATGAGCAGCATGTAGTAGTAGTCCATAAGTAGTAGCCTATATGTGTAGTTGTTTTCCAAGTTTGCTTACCTTAGGCCTCCATCAGCCAATCTCCTCTGAATGGTACTGGACGACACACCAAAAAGCTCCGCAATTCTTCGAGCTGGCAGTCCAGACAACGCAAAGGTTGTTAGCATTCCGCTTGGGATGTCCAAAGGCGGTCGTCCAGCACCTGGTGTGACTGCCTCCCCCTGGGCATCTCCAACATGAACACGGTGCTCAATGTTGTGCAAAATGTTCATAATATCCTCATCCACCTCTATATCATGAAGAGCACTTATCCTCCCAAGAATTTCCGCGAAGTCGGCAACATTAGCTAAAATATTATCTGCTGATACTACGTTTTGTTCTATGCTGTCACTCAAGGAGAGCATAGCACCCCGGAGCTCATCTATCTCCTCCATGTGTCCTCCACCATGAGCACTGGCTCCCGGAAATCGGACAGTTGCATAGTAGGGAGCTAATGAAGTGAGGGAGCGAGACAGAAAGCATAGATTTGCCCACACACCTCTACCCAACTCTATCCACGAGTTTCTTCAGAACCATATGGGCGTTGCCATGACGGAACACTACTTCCGCTTGCCGGTTTCCTGTTTCCGGTGTCAACACAGCTGATCCAGTCTCAGCTGATCGAAACAAAAATACAAACTAGCCGAAGCAGCGTAAGTCATATACGTTTTTTAAAAATGAGCTCAGGTTCAACTTGTGCCGTTATTGGCTGCCACAACAACTCAAAGAAACTAAAAACTTTATCAGAAAAAGTTTGTTTTGAGCACCAACAACTACGGCTCGACTGCCCGTGCCCTGCGCCCTATGCCCTACACTCCATGCCGAGGAACGAGGAACGAAAGCGAGCGTGGCTCGCAGCTTTAAAACGGAAGTATCCTCCGAAAAGAGTGTATGTTTGCTCCTGCCACTTCGTCGATAAACGTCCGACAAAACTGAACCCCGATCCGGATCTCTATCTGGGTTACTACCGACCTCCTCCTCCAAAGAGGCGACAGCTAGTCCGCACAATGGCTACTGAGACTGTTGGTTCCATCAGTAGCAGCCATGAAAACGTTGAGGATGAACATGGTAAGTAAAACTACACTTATCCTCTGTCACATGAGAATTAACCTTAAAAGTGATTGTTATTTTACTATTTGCAGTTTTTTTTATACAGACATGCTTCTGAGATATATATCTCAGAGGCAAATATTGTACTTTTTAACAAAACTACAAGTATTTCATAGCTTTAGTTAGTTACCTTGCAGATTAAGATTATCAATACAAAAACAAAACAAAAAAAACAATACAACTGGAAGTTATATGTATGTGTGTGTGTGTGTGTGTGTGTGTGTGTGTGTGTATACTGTACGTACACGCACACACACACACACACACACACACACACACACACACACACACACACACACACACACATATTATAATTTAAAAGTCATATGACTTTTGTACTTTTACTTCATTTAAATGTATATTGCAATGCCCTCTGAATATGTGACATGCTTGCTTGTCTGGGAGCGTGCCTATGTTCCCACAGCCTTATGTTCCCTCAGCCCTATGTTCCCTCTGGACTCTCTCTACCTATCTGGACTCTACCTATCTGGCCTGTCAAGCCTCTACCTGGTCGTTTTTACTAAACTTAACCAACTCCTTTCTTCATTGCCTAAACCCAACCAATGGTGGGACCAAAGGGCTGAGGGAACATAGGGCCTAATTTTCAGTGACAACAAAAGTTAGAAATGAGGGAACATAGGGCTGAGGGAACATAGGGCTGTGGGAACATAGGAATGACCCCGCTTGTCTACAGTGTTTACTGTCCGAGTGTCTAACTTAAGCCATATTTTTTTGTTTATCAGACTGCACAGTGGACTGCAATTCAACTGCCTCAGACCAGACCAGACCAGCATCTCAAATCCTGCACTATCCCCCTGACCTACAGATGCGCTCAGTCCAGAGTGGGAGCACCCTGCATTACATCATCATGAGTATTGCCAGACAGCCAACCGAAAGGACATGCAGGATAAGATGATTCAGTGTGATGAAATTAGCTACTTCTTACTTCAAAATAAGACAGATGCGTTGCTCTACACTGGTCTAGCCCTAGAAACATTTAACACACTTGTGTCAGTACTGGAAGGGTATGCAAATAGGTCATTTTCTATGTGTGTGAAAGATCAAGTTCTCATGACAATTATGAAGTTAAAGACCAATTATGTATTAGGTGATCTGAGCAGACAGTTTCACATTTCTGTAAGCATGGCTAGCAAAAAAATCTCGCACTGGATTGATAAACTGGAGGAATTTTTGCGACCTCTAATCCCATGGCTTCCAAGAGAAACCATCCGTGCAACCATGCCTGCATCATTTAAGAAGAACTTCCCGAACACAACATGTATTGTAGTCTGCAGTGAGAGCCTTTTACAAAAACCCAAAAACCTTGATTCAAGAGGGGAATCATTCAGCCATTATTATTCACATAACACAGTGAAATACCTGGTAGCTGTTGCCCCATGTGGACTGATTATGTTTATTTCTTCTGCATATGGGGGTGACAAATTCATCACCATGGACTCAGGAATATTAGATTACTTTAGTTTAGTTTAGTTTATTTAGATCCCCATTAGCTTTTGCCACGCAGCAGCTATTCTTCTTCTTGATGCCTGGATGCCTGGAGATGAGGTTATGGCAGATAGAGGCTTTACTGTAAAAGTAAAGCCTCTAGTGCTATATACGTCGCCCTGTCCGCGATGAACTATGAAACAAATAGGCAATAAGGTGAAGTATAGCGAAAGTATCTGAAACACACTTGTTTTGCTAACTGGGCACGACGCTGAAGTTAGCCCCGATTCGACCGCAGTGAAGTTAGTTTGAAGTTGGATATTCGACAGACATTCGCTCCGGGTGAACCTTCAAAGCAAGCCACTCCAATATTTCAAGTGCACCCGTATTGCAGGCTTTACAGTAAACACACGGAACAGGCGGCTGCAGCGTGTACAGTAGGCTACAGTATTTAGAGCTGTTGAGTTTAAATGCTGATAAGATTTAAGATGTAAAAGGGAAAAAAAGAGGTGTATTGAACTAAAATGCTAATATTTTAATATAAAAATTGATAAAAAATTATAAACAGATTTAAATTCTAAAAACAAGAGGCGTATCTCATGCAGCCAGGGTAGTACTATAATTCCACACTCATTTTGAGTCAATTGATCACATGACCTGGGAGCTATTGAGCTAAATTGCTAATGTTTTCATATAAAAATTGATAAGAAATTATAAACAGATGTAAAACGGAAAAATAAGAGGTGTATCTCATGCAGCCAGGGTAGTACTATCATTCCACAGCCTAATAGGTGGTGTTTTGTCTGAAATTAATGTGTATGAAATTTGAGGTAACCCAGGCACAAGTAGAAAGTTATCACCTTCCCATGTGACTGATTGAATTTACCCATCTGAAATTTCATTCTAGGGCTGTGCTGATGGACAGCTTTGTAAAACAAAAGTTAATTGAATGGCAGCTTGAGAGCCTTCTGGACACCTTCGAAGGTAAGTTCACTTTTATTGAGACATGAAGTTGAGATGTTAGTCTGCTATTAAAAGACAGAAAGAGACAATTACCTGACATTTTAGATATTTTTTTCTGGTCACCGTCTGGTGACTGCCCCTTCCCCTTCCCCTTTTCAGGCTGCACTTGAAAACAAGAATTACATCTGTTTCAGAACTTTTTATTGAGATAACAGTATATATATAAAAAACGTTGCAAACTAGGAAACTTTAATAGTGCAAACTTTGACAAAGGAAACATTCATTAATTACCAGTGATGGGCAAATTACTTTGAAAAAGTAACTAATTACAATTACAAATTACTTCTTAAAAAGTAATTGAGTTCGTAACTCAATTACTCTATTATAAAAGTAACTAATTACTAGGAAAAGTAATTTTTGCGTTACTAAAACAAAGTAATATGTCAAAGAATTCCTCTTTTTAGAAGCATGTTTCACACGCCAGTTTCATAGAGTAGAACAGCATAGAGAGATAATTAACCTTAAATATCCTTTGCCATGGGGGGATATAAACTTCAAATAAAGGCCTGGGCGTTTATTTGCTTAAATTGCTCAAATCAACCTGCGTTTATTTGGGACCTGCGTTTATTAATAGTGTTCAATCTGCTTCCTTCTGGGGAAAAAGAGGCTTCACTCCGTGGCGGCAGGCGGCGGAGGAACGATGTGTTTCTCGAAACATTACTGTAAATACGACCAGGGAGGACGGACTCGTTCTCTGTCTCGCTGACCTCCGCGGTCCTGGCCCGCACACGGATCCGAGACCCCCCGTCTGGCGAAATGAGTCGGAAGTCGCAACGTTCTATTTTTAGATAATCAGCTGTAAACATGGAAAATCAATAAAAAATCGTTTTTTTCTTTTTAGCTAATTTCAAAGCAAACGATCTCCCAAAGTTTCACAGTCCAGATAATTGAGAAAAGGCAGTAAATGATGATTAAAGGTGGGGTCGACAATCCTGTTCAAAAGCACGTTCTGTTATACTAGAAAAATTTGTTTAGTGAAATTAGGTTTTAAAATCATGACAATGCCTTCCCCTAATTATTACACACCTGTCTTCTCTTTCTCTATTGCCTTTTTTAATTGTAGATCAGGAAGTGGACCAGGAAAGTTTTCTTTTTTTGGACGACAGCGCCATTGCCTGCCTCATTCCTAAAGTGGGACAGCGTGTCAAATTCCAGAAATACCATAAAGACCTTATGAGTAAAATAGAGTGCTAAATTTGATCCGAATAAGGTAAGTTTCTGTTTCTCCATCATTCACTTTGTTTCTGACCTTGTCTTTGATGCTACTGACTGAAGTTCCTCGCCATGGTAAGAACTGTCATACTACAGATGTAGTTGATAATGGCATATACATGCTTCCGCTGTCGCCAAGTAATACCCGGTGATGCAAAGGGTCTGCTTTTTCACTTGAGGGCAGTGCACGGTATAAACAGTGCTTCAACTTTCTTTCAGTGCTGTGAAGGTAGTTGCAGGCGCACTTTTGGATACATTCGTTCATTCAGGAGACATCTTCTTCAGCATGGTGTCCAAGGTCAGTATACTGAAACTGAACAGCATTCCAGCGGGGCCACAAGAGTATCGCTGCAGGGCCTCTCACTTCCTCAAAATGCAGATATCTCAGATCCTTCAGAGACACAAGATGAAGACAATGATTTCTGGGATGAGTTGGAACCAGAAACAATAACGGAGCGAATAGCTTTGTTTTTGGCCAGCCTTAAGTCCAAATCAGCACAGACCTACAGTACAGTCAGCTTTGTTGTCCAGCAGACATCAAGCTTGATTTCAGACATTGTTGGTTCACTTCAGAGGAAGACTTTGTCTCTGTTTGGAAAATTAGGTCATAACGATGATCCGGAGGTCCAAAAACTTGAACATGATTTTGAAGAAGCAGCACATCCATTCAAGGGGTTAGAATCTGACTTTAAACAGATGAAATATTTTGCGAAGTCAGGCAACTTCATTGACCCCGTAGAGGAGGCATTGCCTGGAGTGTCCTATGTGCAGAGAAGGAACGCTACTGGGACAGTTCAACAGGTTGCAGTTCAAGATGTGTTCTATCGTGTCCCACTGAAGCCAGTCTTGACTAAAGTGCTTGAGATCCCTGGCATTTTGGATACAATCTTTTCTCGGCAACAAAGAGAAAATGGAGTCCTTTCAGACTTCAGTGATGGTGAGTATTACAAACAGCATCCTCTCTTCTCCAGCAAAGGGGTTCTTCCACTTCATTTGTACAACGATGACTGTGAAACAGTCAACCCACTTGGTTCGAAGGTTGGAGTGCACAGATTGGGGTTCCTTTACTTGACCATCAAGAGTCTGCCCCCAGAGTTGCTCTCAAAACTCTCCTCACACTTTCTGGTTGCAGTTTACAAATCAGATGATGCCAAAACATATGGGATCGACAGTGTTCTGCTCCCAGTCATAGAGGAACTGAAGGATCTTGAAGTGAATGGCATCACCCTCAACACGCCAAATTTCAAGGGCAAAGTCCGGTTTTCAGTTGCTCAGATGTGTGGAGACAATCTTGGCTTAAATGCCCTTCTTACTGAGAGCTTCTCAAGTAATCACTTCTGTCGCTTGTGCAAGGCACACAAGACCACTACAAAGACACAGACAAAAGAAGATCCAACCCTGATGAGAAACGAAGCAAACTACGCTGAAGATGTTCGTCATGCTAATCTGTCAGAGACAGGTGTTAAGAGAGACAGTGTTTTGAATAATCTGTCCTACTTCAACGTCACACACAACAAAGTTGTGGACATCATGCACGACTTGTTGGAAGGGGTCGGCCCATATGAACTGAAGTTGATACTCAGGTCACTGATTGAGGACAAATACCTCACCCTTGAGAAGCTCAACTTTCGCATCACAAGTTTTGACTACGGCTTCCCTGATCTGAAGAACAAGCCATCTGTGATTGGAAACCATGAACTTAAACATCCTGAAGGAGCAATGCATCAGTCTGCAGCCCAAACATGGTGTCTCCTCAGGATGTTGCCGTGTATGATTGGAGATCTCATACCTGAAGAAAACAAACACTGGGAGCTTCTTCTTCTGGAATGCATGGGATTTATATTCTCTCCATCTCTTACACCAGAAGCTGCAGCTTACTTGGCTGCCATCATTGAGGAGCACCACTCTCTGTTCCTTGAGCTGTACCCCACTTTGCATCTTCGTCCAAAACATCACCTTTTGGTCCACTATCCAAATGCAATCATACAGTTGGGACCTCTGATCCAGTTCTGGTCTATGCGATTTGAGGCCAAACATGGCTTTTTTAAACGCATCAGCCACATCACCTGCAACTTTAAAAACATATGCAAGACCATGGCGTTTCGCCACCAGATGATGCTTTGCTACTCTCTCCTTTCTGGTTCTGTGTTCAAAACAGAAACCGAAGTTGGTCCAGGTCACAGCACTTTGCTTGCTGTAATGGATGGGTTCAGTGATGTTCAAAGTGGTCTTGAAGACATCCCACCTTTCACAGAAGCTTTTGTGCCATCCTGGGTAAAAGTACATGGGGTGCTTTACAAGCCTGGTATGACTGTATTTCTGTCTTACACTGCTAATGGCGAGCCCCAGTTTGGCTTAGTGAAAAGTATCGTAGTCCTGGATCTCTCAGTCAAGCTTGTTGTCCAAAAGTGGGATACAATGGGTTTTGACAGGCATTTTTTTTTTTTTTTTTTTAAATTCTCTTTTTATTCAGAAAGGCAGACATCCATCACATACATCACTTCACACATACATTTACTCAGTTTGTCAAGGATACAATGATGTTGTACCTTCTGCCCTTCTGGATCTTTCTCCCACGGACCCAAACCAGGTGGAAGCAATAACACAAAAACAACAAAACCGGGGAGCGCACCCCTACATGTAATCTATACTCCATTCACAAAAGAGATAAAAAATAAAAATAAAAAAAATAAAAGAGGGTAGGTTTACACAAAGCGCAAGTATAATCAGATAAAATCAGATCTGATTGGTTTTACATACTCAGTCCATTTGGTCCAGATCCTATAAAAAATGTCTTTCTCAACTTTGAGGGAAAAAGAAATCTTCTCCATAACATAAATCTCATAAACAATTTCAATCCATTCGTCGATGGTGGGAGGTTCCGCTCTTAACCATTTCCTAGTGACACATTTCTTACTTGCTGCCAACAATATGGTCAGCAGTTTTTTGTCTTTTATGTTCCATGTTTCAAACATTATATTGCCCAAAAACATAGTTTCACATTTTAATGGAATGTTCACATTAAATATATTTTTAATATGTTTGTGGATCTCTTCCCAGTAAGATTTTATTACTTGACAGTCCCAAAAGATATGGAAGTGGTTGGCTCCATTAGACCCACAGAGTCTCCAACAAGCATCCCCGCTACCCTGATGACGCTTCTGAATGGGTGTGATAAAAAATCTTGTTATACTTTTCCAACAGAACTCCCGCCAGGTGTTTGACCCGGTTGAGATCCATTGTAGTTGACATATTTTCTCCCAACTCTCCTATGTAATAATTATCCTTATTTCCTTTTCCCATTTCCTCTTTATGTATTCTGTATTCTCTTGTTTGGCTAGTTGTATGGCGTTATATAATTTGGAGATAATTTTGTTGCAAGATCTGGACTTAGTTAAAGATAAGAATACCTCCATGAACCCTGATTCGTCTTTTCTTAACGCCTCTTTAATATTTTTGTTGTAATAATCTCTCACTTGCAGGTACCTAAAAAAATCGTCTCTCCCTAGACCATGATCCTTCTGTAGGGCCTCAAAACTCTGAAATGTCCCCTTGTGGACAAACGAATAATAGGTAGTTAAACCTTTTGTGATCCATGTCTTAAATCTGCCGTCGGTTTTGTTTGGCGTAAAGTCCGAGTCATAGGCACACCACCTCATAATCTTAGATGTGTCTTTTAATCTGCAAATTTTGACTATTTCCTGCCAGGACTTCAGGAGGCTACTTGTTATAGAGTCCTCTGGGATCTCCTGTTCTTCTTGTAATTTATTGTCACTTAATAAAGCTGTTATTGGAATTCCCTTTATCATCGTTCCTTCAATTTCCTTCCATGCTGCATCATACATAGGCGAGCACAGGCAAACTAAAGGCCTCAACTGAGCTGCATGGTAGTAATCCTGTAAGCAGGGAAGGCCCATTCCCCCTTTTTCTTTTCTTAATTGCAATGTTTTAAATTTGATTCTGGCCCTTTTCCCTTGCCACAGATACCTCGCTATTACTCTGTCCCACTCTAAGAACTGTTTAGATGGTATTTTAATTGGTAAACATTGAAAAAGGTACAACATCCGTGGAAGAATATTCATCCTGATTGACTCTATCCGGGAGCTTAAACTTAAAAAGGGAATAACGTTCCATCTTTGTATATCAGTTTTTATCTTTGAATTTAGTGGGCCATAATTTAAAGCAGATATCAGCTTCACGGCCGTTTCGGCTAATGCTGCGTTCAAGGCAGGCTTTTGAAACCGTAAGTTACAGCTTCAAGTCACAACTACGACTTGGTAGCGTTCCAGGTAACCCGTAGCTCGTGTTTTTACCATCCTGTTGTCTGTGAAAGTTCCCTATAACGGCCACTCGTAACTTCCGACCCGTGAACTCGTACCAGATCGAACTGGTATGACTTCACAGGAAGGAAAAACACAAAGTACGAGTTTCTTTGAACGCACCATGAGTTAGCAGCCCCCGCCCTTGTCAGGCATCAATTGGTCCTCGTGCTACGTCACCACATTCACGCGCATCCCTTGGCTGCACACACAGCCCTTCATGCCGTTCTCTCTCCTCATTGGATAACACTTGTATCCCACAAGGAAAAATTTCTCCTCGGGTTACAGCAGAGCAGAGTGACGGAGAGACTCGTGTTTAGGCTGAAATACTTCATGTAAGTGATTGCTGATGGAAAATAGGACTATTTAGGACTTATATTAACAAAAACATTCCACTGATATCTGCTTTAAGTTATACAGTCTTGTGAAGTCCCTAGGTAATGAGACACCCAAATATTTAATGGACTCAGCATCCCATTTCCAATTGTACATGGTCCTAATTGAAGGTGGAGGGTCATAATTAAATGTTAATGTTTGGGTTTTATTAATATTAATTTTATAACCAGAAACTAAACCAAATTCCTCTAACAATTTCATCAGTTTTGGTAGTGTCTGAGTAGGTTGTGTTATACTTATCAATAAATCGTCGGCGAATAGGGCCAGTTTTTGTTCCCCAGATGTCATTGTTACCCCCTTTATATCATTCCTCTGCCTAATTAGTTGACTCATGGGTTCTATAAACAAGGCGAAGAGGAGCGGCGACGCACAACACCCCTGCCTCGTCCCTCTTTCTAAAGTGAATGAATTGGTTAAGTTTCCACTGATTTTGATTCTAGCTGTTGGTTTGTTATATAGTGCTGCAAACGTGTCAATTATAGTTGTATGGAAGCCAAATTTTGAAAGTACTTTATACAAGAATGCCCACCTCACTGAGTCAAATGCTTTCTCAGCGTCCAAACTTAATATCAGTGTCTCCAGTTTTTGATGTGTGACTTGTCTCATAACGTGCAGTGTTTTCCTGATGTTATCTTGGGTCTGTCTTTGTCTGACAAAGCCAGTCTGGTCCTTGTGTATTAATAATGGTAATAACAACTCTATTCGTTTGGATAATATGGATGTGAATAATTTATAGTCGTTATTTAAAAGACTTACAGGACGGTAATTTCCACACTCCAATTTATCTTTCCCCTCCTTAGGTATGATCGAAATCATTGCCTCCCTCCATGAGGGGGGGATATTTTTGTTCTCCAAAACCCAGTTAAATGTTTTTAATAATGTTGGAATTAGTTGATCTTGCATTGTTTTGTACCATTCTGTGGAAAAACCATCTGTCCCTGGAGACTTCCCCCCTTTCATTCTCCTAATTACTGTTTGAATTTCTTCCTTTGTTATTTTGGATATTAATTTCCCATTTTGTTCATCAGTGACCTTTGGAAGATTTACCTGGGCCAGAAAGGCATCAATCTGGTTGTCGTTGCTTATCTGTGGTTAATATTCTATAGTACTTTTGGAAGCATTGTTGTATTTTCTCCGGGCTTGTTTCTATTACTTTCGTTTCAGAGTTTCTTATTTTATATATAGTTCTATCCGCTTGTTGTTTTCTTAACCTATACGATAGAATTTTCAGTGATTTCCCACCTGTCTCATAGTATTGTTGCTTTGTAAAAAGGAGCTTTTTCTGAATTTCCTGGGTATTTATTTCATCTATTTCTTTTTTTAATTCTTTAATCTTACATTTGTCGTCATCTTTGTGAGACTTTGCATGTTCTTTCTGTAGTCTCTTCAAGTCCTCTTCTAATTTTTTGAGTTTTTGCTCCCTAATTTTCTTCTCATATGAGGAGATGGCTATTATTTTGCCCCTCAATACTGCTTTTAATGCGTCCCAGAGAATAGGTGGGTTCACTTCTTCATTATCGTTGTTTTCCAAATACAATTTAATTTTGTTTTTCAATTTATCTTTAATAACTGGGTTATTCAGAATGCTTGAGTTCAGTCTCCAGAGAGTGGATTTCTTATTATTATTCAGATGGATTGACATATAGATGGGACCGTGATCTGAAATAGTATTAGGTCCTATTTCACAGTTGTCCACCCTGAAAAGATCTCCTTTAAGCATAAAAAAGTAGTCGATGCGCGAGTAAACATTGTGAGCGTACGAGTAATGCGAGTAGTCTCGGCTCGTCGGGTTTATCTCTCTCCATACGTCCACAATCCCCACTTCACGCATCCAAGTATTTAATCTATTGCTGATGTTTCTTGCGTCAGATTTCCCGTTAGATGAGTCAATTCTGGGATTTAATCGGATGTTAAAATCTCCGCCACATATTAAAATCCCTTGACTCTTTGTTGTCATTAAATCAACCATATGTTTATAGAAGGACCAGTCACTGCCCGGCGGCACATACACGTTAAGGAGACTTATCACAGTACCTTCTAAATCACTTGCTCTGAGCAGCCTACTCTGTTGTATGAAGTATCCAATCATGTTGATAAGTTTTGTGCAATGGTATGGAAATGTTTGTATTGTTTGTTAAGTGATGTTTGTGTTTTTATTGCGTGGCAAAGCAGTTTCCCCTTGGGGATCAATAAAGTTTTCTAATCTAATCTAATCTAATCTTCCCCGTGACCATAACAAATCTGCCTTCTTTATCCTTATGTTCTGTTATGTGCTCATAATTTACCGCACTGGATATCAAAACCGCCACTCCTCTCCGTCTCCCCGATACATGTGAAGAAAAGTAAACATGTTTAAATCCTGATTTATTCAATTTAGCATGTTCGGAGTCGTCGAGGTGTGTCTCCTGTAAGAGAGCTATTTGGATTTTATCTTTCTTCAATTTTGATAAAATTTTCCACCTTTTAACTGGATTGAGTACTCCATTTATATTAAATGATGCTATTTTTAAAGACCTGTTTTGCATCTATGTGATTTCCCCCTCCCTCCCACTCAAAAACCCGGTGCGCTTCCCCCTCCCTGCGAGAACCAGCAGGGAATAAACAACTAACACGCTAAACAGCATCAAACTGAACACAATTTGTCCGTGTGACTCCCTATGTAGGGGTCTGATAGTCCGACCCTGTTGAGCCTCCCGAGGTGGCTCGAAGGAAACAGTCTCCCTCCTCAGTCCGGAGGAAGAGGCCCTTACCTGCAACAGCCGCATGTCGGAAAAAAAGAGAAAGAAAAAAAAAAAATCCAAAGTGAAGAAATTGGCCCCGAGTGAACCAATAGTGTATTTTAACCACTTATTATAGTCAGTACATTATATATAAAATAAAATAAAATTCGCCGTTTAGTCCGCCGTCCTCTGGCGTGGTTTAAATCCTTCCAGTCCCGGAGGGGGTCGGTGATGTTCTCCTGAAGGCTCGGAGCTTCTCCTTGTAGCTCTGGTCCCGGTCGGCTGGTCCCCTCTTTGCTCATCTGTCCACTCTCGTCCAGGAGAGCCGCTGCACCTGCTCCATGAGCGTCTCCGGAGGTGCGGTGGTGGTTGTCACAGCGTAGCCTCTTCTCAGCAGGTCTTCTGATGCCTCCTCTACCGTCTCGTAGGTTCTGGTTCCGTCCTCGTGTCTCACGCGCAGCCTGGCAGGGAAGAGGGTCTGGAACTGAACTCTGTTTTCCTTCAGTATTTTGCGGATCTCTGTGTATTCTCTTCTCTTCTTGAGTATTAGAGGTGGATAGTCGTGATCCAGGTTTATGCGGTTTTCTTGCCAGGTGAACCCCTTCTTCTGCCATGCCTTGCGTAGTATTGTCTCTTTTGTTTTAAAACTTAAACACTTGATTACGATGGAGCGTGGCGGCGCGTCCCCCGGCGGTTGCGGTCCCAGCGACCGGTGAGCTCTTTCAATCTGCAGGTCGGGCATGTCGTGCGTTAGCTCGAGACCTTCACGGAGTAAATTTTCCACAAATGAGACCATCGTGGTTGATTCCTTCTCGGACCCCTCCGGTACCCCATAAATCCTTATGTTCTCACGCCTGGAGCGGCTTTCCAGGTCCAGCAACTTGTCCTCCAGCTTGGTGTGTAGCTTTAGCATGGCCGTGATGACGTCTTCTGTGTTTTGGATCCTCTCTTCTGCTTTCTCAATTCGTCCTTCCGCCTCGTCCAGTCTGGTATTCGCCTTTATAATTTCCTCTCTTATTGTCTCTAGTTGTCCTTTGTTTTCTTGGCGAAATCCTCTTAGTTCTTGCAGAATCAGTTCCAAGTCGGCCATTTCTCCGGACTGCACCGCGTTGTTTGCTAGCTCAAACCTGTTAGCTGCTAATTGTTGCTGCGCTCCGTCTTTCTCTCCCACTAGTCTTCAGACGACGTTTACTGCTCAAAGTGGTGATATCGTTTTTTAACCCCTTTCTCTGCGTTTTTTGAATTATTTGTTTAGTTTAAATGGGGGTATTTCTCTAATTGCTCTGGTTCAGCCGGGAGCTCCCTCGCTATGCGGCCATCATGACGGTGTTCCGACCGGAAGTCTTGACAGGCATTTTTATGCCTATGGGGTGGCAGCAACCACCAACCTGTTTGCTGTTGATCAGAGTTCTCTCCTTGACAACCACACTCTTCATGCAGTTAAGTCCTACAGGAAAAATGACAAATACTTTTATGTTTCTCTGAGATACAGACTCTTTTAAGAATTCTGTGGTCATCTGACATTTGTCTTGAAGAAATATGTTCGTTCACTTGTGATTTATCAAGATTTATGATGACATTGCCTGATCCCAGCAAAATGTAAATGAATTGACAAAAGTCTTTAGTTGCCTGGTAAGTAGAATTCACATGGAGTTTCTAAAAACATCTAACATCAAATTCAGTGGTAAGTATGCTAAACTTAAATTTGCATGACTTTGTTCAATCATAATATCTGTATCAAAGAAAAAAACAACTGAGGAAGTACCAAGGCACACATCTTAATGAAAAAAATAAAATGTCTTTATCAGGTCATGGGCAAAATATGGTAAAAACAAGCACTCACTTCTAGCTTTGAATGCGGAGTAAAATGTCGGATTCCACAATAAATCCAAAGATTACCTGTTCAACAAAGAAAGAAAGTCAGGGAGAGAAGCAGGGAGACTCGGCAGGTAATAACAGCAGCAAGGGGATAAGATGGAGGGTACAAGCCAAAGTGCACCTTGCTTGACGATTGGTCAATTTCTATGCAGGCCTAGATAGGCTGATAGACTAAATTGATTTTTTTGGCTCTTTTTCTATTCATTCATATTCATTGATATTCTGTCGTAAGTTTAACTTATGGTCCAATGCACCGTAGAGTGAGTTAGACCCCCCCCCCCCTCAAGAGATGAAGCCTGCTAACCGCTACTGTAGCTTCTCTAGTTGTAGCAACGTTAGCAATGACCGCACTGTAACAAACAGCGCAGTATACAGATCCACGCGCAACGGATCAAACAGCCACTTACAGCCACAAATAATGCTCAGAACAGCACCAAACGTCATAAACAGTAAAAGTACAGTCCCAGCCCACAATACGAGGCATCAAACATCTGTTAGCTTAGCCTGGTTTCTATTGAAATGAGACAAAAACCTGAAAAATGTCGGGACCGACGAATGGATGTGTAGTGTAATAGAGAGCCTAAGCGGAAGCAGGAAGTAGCGCCGCCATGGGACCTCAACTCTGAAAAACGCTCAATTCAAATGAATGGGAGTGAGAATTTTATTTTGTGATCCGATTGAATTGCGCCATGAGAAAAAAATATGACCTCTACCTGTTTAAAACATCATGTTTCATCCGAATAAATCAGCAGTTAATCGTAAAATGGCAACAGAAGAATGTATTTTGTGTGAAGACTGCTCTACGGACAACAGATCTGTGTCCCACAAAAAATACGCCACCAACTGACACGGTAAACGGCGGCAATTGGTGTGTGACGTCACCTACGCGACTTGTAGTCTGACTTGGTCTGGTTACAGATTCTTCAGAATTTTATTCTACAATAGTTTTACGATAAACTGCTGATTTTTTCGGATGAAACGTGATGATTTAAACAGGAAGAGGTCATATTTTTTTCTCATGGCGCAGTTCAATCAGGTCACAAAATTAAAATCTCACTCTCGTTCATTTGAATTGAGCGTTTTTCAGAGTTGAGGTCCCATGGTGACCGTTACTTCCTGCTTCCGCTTAGGCTCTCTATGTAACTGACGAACAGCGATTTTGTGTCTATGATGCCCTGACGGACTCTTATCATGTTAGATTTTTTTGCATTTCTTCTCCTAGTCGGAATCTCCTGTGACGTGAAACTTAATGTTGACCAAGAGGATGACAGGGCTATTGTTTACACACAGCGAATCCATGTTAGCTGCTTCATGTGCTCAATGTCACTGAATGGTTTACAGGTGAACTTGTTGGCTAACATAGCTTATTACACGCTCTATTGAATGCTGCTCTCTGATCAATTGATGCGTTCTACGTTATTTCTGTATAAAAAACGTTGTTAAGTATAACAGACTGTTGCTAGGGACGCCGCTCTGATCTGAGGAGAAAGACAATGCAGGATATTAACCATATGTTGCAAACCATCATTCAAGAGCTTCGGACTAATTGTGATGTTAGATAAATGACTTGTGAGAGTGGAGGCTCTTTGCCCTCCACACCACACCACTGCTGGAAACCAAACCTGTGATTAAAGCCTTGGACCCGGTGTCACAGCTTTCGTCTCGTCTGTGACACAAACGTGTCCTGTAAACCATAATCTCTTGTTTATGACAGATACATATTGTAACATGATAATCCATCGATCCACCGATTGATTGTAAAAGGCTTCATTGAAAAAAAGATTCACACAACCACAAGGAGGCTTAGCAAAACAGAAGAGAAGTGACGGCTGTCTGAGCTTACGACCATTAGCATCACACAAAGAGCTTACAGGAGCCATGATTGACAGCTTGTTGTGATGCCTCCCCGATGACCTATGAACTTGTACAGGGTCGTGGTTGATTATTGGTTGTGGTGATAGTTGTAGTGTTGGCAGTCTCCCGATCAAGACACGGTAGAAATGTATGACTTTGTGATCATTTAATCTGGCATGGGGAACAATCAGGAAACACAGAAAAAAACATGTAGTCTGATCATGGCCTAACCTTATCAATTGATTAATACAATTTTGCTGTTTTCCTCAGTATGGACAAATGTGTGTTAATTAAACACTGTATTATGCTCAAATTCTTTAGCTCTAAGAAGTGAGAGGGCGCTGAAGATCCTCCCAGCCCTGCTTCCCCCACCAGTGTACAGAAGTGCGGGAAAGATCCTCAGACCATCCACTGAAGAGTCGAGGAAATCCTTTATTGATGTACAGACAGTAAGTTATGAAATATATAAAATACTTAGTTTTAATACAAAAATATGGGACATATGTTTGATGTAGCCTACAGCTAGACAGTGTTTTGGATCATGAAATGTGATTAACTACATTAGTCCAACTATGCTGATGTGAGATGTTACCTGCTGTATTATCAGGTTTGGCTGATGAGTCACACTGACAGGTGATTAGTTTGCCCAGCATGGTTGGCTTGACAGCACTCCAACGCGTCTGACTAGCCGCCTCTGTTGATAGGCTTGATAACTAATTTTTTATCCTTTACCATTCTGTATTAGGTCATATTTTTGCATTTTTTTTTTATTATTTACAGTAATGTTATATTTTTGTTTATATTGCAACACTAAGTGACTGATGTATAATTCACAGGTTGGGACCAATATGGTGGAGTACTTGGCTTCCACCCACCCATCCCCACATGTCCTGTGCCTGGGAGATGAGATGCAACCCAGCAGCCAAGTGTTTTCCATCGTGGCTGGGAACGCCATAGCTGTGGAGTCACTGTTGGAGGCAGTGGACCTGTGCTTTAAAATGTTTTACGTGTTTGATGTTGAATACACCAAACAGTGCCTCCCCACCTGGGAGTTTCTTCAGCACGCCATATACAAGATCGCTGGACACGAGTCTGCGTCCGTCAGCTTTTTGAGGCTGTGCATTGCTTCACAAGCCTAGACTGTCTAATGTGGGGAGGGGTGGGTGAGCGAGTGAATGATGTTGCTCCATTGCTTTGTGAAGGTGTGTGTGTGTGTGTGTGTATGAAATGTTCCATTGCTTTTTGAAACTGTTCTGACTTAAACTTTAATATTTCTAAAGGTGTGTGTGTGTGTGTGTGTGTGTGCGTGTGTATGAAATGTTCCATTGCTTTTTGAAACTGTTCTGACTTAAACTTTAATATTTCTAAAGGTGTGTGTGTGTGTGTGTGTGTGTGCGTGTGTATGAAATGTTCCATTGCTTTTTGAAACTGTTCTGACTTAAACTTTAATATTTCTAAAGGTGTGTGTGTGTGTGCGCGCGTGTGTGTGTGTGTGTGTGTGTGTGTGTGTGTGTGTATGAAATGTTCCATTGCTTTTTGAAACTGTTCTGACTTCAACTTTAATATTTCTAAAGGTGTGTGTGTGTGTGTGTGTGTGTGTGTGTGTGTGTGTGTGTGTGTGTGTGTGTGTGTGTGTGTGTCTGTGTGAGTGTGTGAATTATTATTATATACTATTTGTGAAGCTGTTCAAACTATTATTTCTAAAGGTGTAAAATCTGAGGACAAATGTCAATAAAAAAATGTGACATATTTTTCTATAGTGTGTTTTCATAATGGGAAATCATTATAAATTACACAACAAAATACTAAAATTGTAGTTGTTTTCTAACCCTAACCATACAATAATAAGATACTTTTTATTTCTATAATTATTATAGCCTATTATTATTATTAATTATATAACGCAGGATATAACCCAGCACATGGGTCATTTTAACCCAGCAATAGAGTTAATTTAACTCACTAGTTAGGTCATATGAACAACCCAACTCACATGGGTCATTTTAACCCAGCAATAGAGTTAATTTAACTCACTAGTTGGGTCAAATGAACAACCCAACTTTCTGGGTTAAATGGGACTACCCAGCACTTGGGTCAAACCAACCCAGCGCGTGTTCTGTCCCTATGTTGATCAGCAGTTGGGTTAAGGTTGGGTTATTTTTCAACCCAACAGTTTTTAGGGTGTAGTCTAATCTTTGTATGACTGAATTATTCTGCATAAGACCCTGACTAATACTCATAGTAATGCTGCATTAGCATCAAAACAAAGTAGGCTAAATAAAAAATGATCATACATACGTAGTCTAAGAACAAAAATGGAAAAGTCAGGGGCCCACTTTAGTATTCTTTCAGGGGCCCCATAATCCCTAGCAACGGCCCTGATTATCTGACTAATTTATCGGACCGGCGGATCAGCTGGTGTGC
Organism: Trachurus trachurus; assembly: GCF_905171665.1. Lineage (NCBI taxonomy): Eukaryota > Metazoa > Chordata > Actinopteri > Carangiformes > Carangidae > Trachurus > Trachurus trachurus. The sequence goes on from NC_139893.1 coordinate 32,593,208, forward strand.
AGTGCGCGCTGTATAGCGTACTGTATGATTTCTCTCTCTCTCTCTCTCCATCGCGCTGTACGTCTTCACAAGACACAGGTCGACGTGTGTGGGGTGAGATAGAAATAAGAGCAGAGCGCACCTTCGCTCTCATGTTGAGTTCCATATTAAGACAGGTGCGTCAGTGCCAGTAGATCGCGCGTCAGGCATTTGGCTCTCCTAATGGGAATGGCTGGTTTGACGTGACTTTATCATTAAAAGTGAAAAAAAAAAAAAGAGAGAGAGAGAGAGCTGTCAACCACTCTAGACGTGTAGCCGATGTCGATCTGGCCCTCTGCGTTGTGTTTCTCACGGCCTGCCCTAGGTGGGGTTCGATCCCACGACCTCCCGCACCGGAGGTGACGATGCTAACCTCTTCGCCAAGAGGTTGACAACCACTTGGCGGGTTGGTTAGCACGTCTTTTATGGGTGGAGTGAGTGCACATCCGTTACACTCACCCCGGCTGAACTCACTCCACCCAGGGCATCCGGGTCACGGCACCACTGTAGCCGATGTCGATCTGGCCCTCTGCGTTGTGTTTCTCACGGCCTGCCCTAGGTGGGGTTCGATCCCACGACCTCCCGCACCGGAGGCGACGATGCTAACCTCTTCGCCAAGAGGTTGACAACCACTTGGCGGGTTGGTTAGCACGTCTTTTATGGGTGGAGTGAGTGCACATCCGTTACAGACGCATCAGGTCAGCATAGCGCAGGGGGAGGGATATTAGTATTCTGTGGTGAAAAATACACTCATTCATGAAATTTTATTGAGAATTTTACAGAGGTGCACAGCGCATGTTTACGGTGTCCAGCGACTCTGACCCCTACACCGCAGCAGCCAGCAACAGACTTTTACAAAATAAAAGCATGTGAGCAACATGCATTAATGCGCGATAAAATAAAGTTAATAGTTTAATGAGTTGCCATAACGCAACTTGCACAGCCCTAATAAATACACAAATGAAGCCCGTGGTTCTGAGACGTGACGCACTGTGGTCACTAGAAATTTATTTATTTATTTGCAGATCGGGAGTGAATGAGCAAGCCAGAGATGCACAGCAGATTTCATGTTTGCCGACTGGCAAAAACTGAAAGAGGGGCTTGTAAATAACTGTTTACATTACAGGTTTCACACAAACAAACAAAAAACATCCAGTAGCCTATGTTAAGTCTCAGCTGTGCCATTGGCGAGGGCGCACGACGCACATGTGGTTTTAATTTATGAACCTCATCATTATTTCTCTTTCCTCTTGTTTGAATATAAGGGCGGTCACTTAGGACCACACTTTCATTTTACACATACAGTCTCATGCGTTTATATTCACGGACACGTTGGCATGTTGTTTATTTATTGGTTAGGGTTTATTTGCGCACCGTATGCTTCAGTGTTACCATTAAAACCACCACAAGGCAAACATTTACTAGAATGCAAAATCTGTAGACAGGTAAACTGCGAGTGATATACATTTTTATTTGTGCTCTGTCGGTGTTTATTTATCTTTGAAGCTACTTATAGATCGCCTGTTTTGGAGGCAATTATAGCAATTCATCTGAGGGAAAAAAGAAAGGAGGAGGAAAAGTGATTGACAGATTAACTCGAGTCAAAATCACTGCTCCTCCCCGTGGACAAATGAGGCACTGCAGCTGATTTTCACACGGGCTGCAGAGGGGCGGTAACAGTCGTGGCTGCGTTCGCTACGTCATCGCGGGGGATTAAATTATCGCCACGGGCCAAGCGGGAGCCCGTCACGGACCCGCCACGGACCCATCACGGTCCCACAGTGGTGCCACCAGGGACCAGGGGGAACTTCGAGGTGGCTACATCTGTAGTTGCCACGAAAGGAGGGGTATATGTGTTCACAAAGAAAATGCATGTACAGGAACCTTTTTTGCTGAGCTCGCTGTAAGTCTGATTTTCCTACAGTTGTGCCACAGATCAGATGCACTTTGCTCTCTTGTTTCTAATTCCAGTTGAGCTGCTTGTGCATCACAAACTTCAACATATGCCTGGTAGAATGTTTTGCATGGGTCACAGCAGAGATCATAACCGTGCGCTTGGTGTGGCTGAAGAATCTTTTCATCCACTGCACTGTTTGCCCTGCTAGGTTGTTCTGCTGATGGTGAAGCATTATAACACTTTCCTAGTAAGGTGTTATTGAGGGCAAAAAGTGGTTGGATGGGGACTTTGTCCACACTGTCTCTGAAGTCTTTGTGTGATAGATGATGTGGTGTATTTGGGAGTGATTCGAGAGTCACTACAGCCCCTAGAGTTCATACTGTGTTGCTCTTCTGCCTTGTGGTGTCTGAAGTTAATCTGACTCAGACGCTTCGGCTCTAGGTTCTTTGATGTCCCTGCATTCCACAAAGGGCTGAGGGAACATAGGGCTGTGGGAACATAGGCACGCTCCCGCGGCGGTGACATGTGTCAGTCATAGTAAACTGATTCTCTATGACAGCATCATAAATAGGCTGCATTTGTGATGTTTAGTGCCCCCCCCCCCCCCCCCAGTAACTGATTAAGGTATCTTACATGAATACTAATATTAATTTAGGAATTAATCATTTGTTTGAGCGATTAGCAGGAAAGATTAGAGTAACAGGGAGATAAGAGACTGTATCATAAACAATATAACACACCGGTACGTTATGCGTGCTGACGTTAGCAAGCCAGCAGCGGGATATTTAATCATGTGGACAGGCTACATGAATAAAAACAACAACTTGTGCTTTGTTTTAGATATTCAAGAATATTTTATTGATCAGCTGGCCTCCGATGATCAGAAAAAACGTCAATTACAGGTCTCTGATTTATGGTCAAAATTACCTGAGCTCCGGATGGGTCGGACATTTTTTACACCGGCTTTTAGACGACAATGATCACATCATATTGAAGGGATCAGTGAGACATTCACAGACCATCCACTTTTACCACGATGTGAAGGTAACGGTGAGAAGGTTGTACCGGTCAGCTGTGACTGCGTCGCTGGCGGCTGCTGCTGCTGCTGCTGCTGCACACTGTACGTAACGTTACGGTCTAAACACGGACACTCCTCCTGAAGTAAGGGGCTGTGTTTTGCTGATGTTAGAGCAGTCGAGGACGGCACATGTCCTCCCAGCCTTCCTAGACATATTTACAGAAGAGAAAAGGTCCACTTCTTGGCGCTTGCATTCAAATGCCCGCTTCGCGCACAGAACCCATCGCTGCCTGACTGGGAGCTGTCACCGCAGTAATGGCGGCTGCTCGACTAACGGTTATTTCGCCGAATTCGTGTATATAGTCGCCGTGTTTCCCTAACAGTACCTTCCCTATTTTGTTGCTGTGCAGGTAATTGTAGGCTTCCGTGCTTTTATAATTTCGCAACTCCTCGCCATCAACACCTTCCGAAAACACAAAGTAATACCCAGTCTGTTAGAAGTGACGGGTGAGGTACTGTTACAGAAGTATCCCCACGACTTTTCAACACATCTCCACCATGTATCCACCTCCGATTTTTTCCCACTTGTAAGCTATCCATAGCTAAAAGCATAGACTGTAAAGGCTAAAAGCCGGCGTTTTCCGCGACGATGACAGCTGATGTAACCATGGAAACGTAAACATACATTCCACCAAACCGGCAAGCGCTATGAATCATGGGTAACAGGAAAAAGGTGGATAACTCCATATTAGACCTCTCAATCTGAAACAGTGATGTTTAAAACACAGCAGCAATATTATGATCTCTTAAAGGGCGATATGTCACACAGAGAAGCAGGTAAGCTACACCCGTTATGTTACTGTAAAGGGCAATACAAATATACCAAGTGAAAATAATCAATGATTATTTGAATTGGAATAATAATTGAATTTAAATTAATTTAAATACAAACTTTTTTCTTTTTCCTGGTCAAAAGGAATTAGCAGTTTAAAAATGGTTTATTTACTTTTCATATTTAAAATAATAAAAGATACAATCTCTGGCAAATAGAAGAGTCAATATATTTTTCTACTGTTCACATGGCAATATTTAAGAATTTATTTACAAGAGATGAAGGTTATTTTGTACTTTTTGGGTAACTTTTATTTTTAAGATAAAATATGACCTTGTAAGATGTTTTCATTTCAAGCTTTTTATTTCATTGTTGGAAATGGCCATAAATAGTTATTCTGTGTGTCCTTACCAGCTTTAATTGTTGAGCAAAAAAGAATCGTTCATGTTTTGATTTACAGAATATGAAAAAGATTACAGCATTCTTTCCGAAGAGACCAACACTGGGTCCACCAGGAAGGTAATTAAGTAGCCCAGTAGTCTACCACATACTACAAATACATAAATGAGAGGATTTTGTATTTGATCTAAGTTTCTGTATAGACCCATCAGGTGGAAATTTTGTGAAAAAGCCCAGCAGAAATTTTAGGCTTGACGCAGTGAGCAGTCACCAAAATTCAGAGGCACATATAGAAGCCGTTAAGAAAGAGGCAACGTTAAGAGCAGGTAAATAACTGTGGAGAAGACCCTCGCAGCAGCAGTAGACATTGAGCACAGGGCACTAGGGGGCTAGCCAGGCTAGCGCCGCCTACTGGTTCCGGCAAATTTAATTTGCCTCAACCATATAGTCAGGGAACGGGTAAGTGAAGGCGATGACGTTGAACTCAAGCGCTCAAGATTAACCTATGAGCTTAACCGGTGTATAGCACACGTGACCACCAAGCAGCAGCGATTAGTTGAAGCAAATGTAAGCAACCGCCTCCCGCAAGCAAACGAATCCCTATGGCTCGTGTTCAGACGCTATATGAAATGTAATGAAGTAAGCGGCTGATGCATCAGGCTACTAGGGGGCTGCTTTGAAATAATTTACGAGTGCCTGAAACAGAAGTGGCCACACCACACCAGCTACCCATCCCTGCTGCAGATGTGCAAGCGGTTGGGCTGTTCTTATTTCAGTGCACTCCAGGTATGTTTGTGATTTTATTATAGAAAGACGATACCACATATAATATCATGCTGAATCTAACATGTACTGTGAAATCTAATTAGCGTTTATGTTTATTGTAGTTGGGCTCCAACACAAAAACATATCAGAGACAAGACAGTGACAGGTATGGAAATAGGGTAGACATAGCGCCCCCCCCCCCCCCCCCCCCCCTTTTTATTTGGTAGTAACCACAGCTATCAGAAACTAATGCAGTGTAGGCTATGAGTCTGTATTACTGCAGGCTCAATTATGTTATAAATGTCACTTAAATTTTAGTGTGTTGTCAGTTTTACTTACAGCACAAACTTAATTTCAGTGGACAATATTAAATTACTGTGGTCAAGGAAAAATAACATATCAATAACATTTATATTCTAATCTACTGTAAAGTAGTCATATAGTCTTGGGACCACAACAATATCTCGTCACAGTTTTATTTATGCAAGCATCTCACTCTGTCAGAGTCATTCTGCTCCCCTATCCCTTACAAAACACATGTTTTATGTTCTGTTTCTGCCGTTCAAGTAAAAAGAAATGTGTCCTGTATAAATAACACTTGACCAGATGACCAGTTGTTTACAAAAGTTAGTACACTTTATTTATCCTTTACTGTTCATTTTAGGCCTGGAGTCACTGCATGGGGCCAGGGAGAAGATCAGGCAGGCTTATGCAGATGTTGATCCAGAGGTGGCAGAGTTGCTGAGGGAGGATGCAGATGCAGTTATGAACATAAGTGTGTCATATGATGGCACCTGGCAAAAGAGAGGCTTCACCTCTCATTATGGAATTGGTGTGTGCATCGACCTACTTACAGGACTAGTGACAGACTATGAGGTCCTGTCCTCATATTGTCATGCTTGTGCCCTGAAGGAGAATGCAAAACGAGAGAAAAAGATAACAGAGCAGGAGTTCGAAAGCTGGATGGAGACACACAAGGAATGTGCCAAAAAACTTTACCGGATCAAGTAAGGCAACGGAGCAGGAATCAGCCAGGAGGATGTGGGCCAGGTCTGTGAATCGCCACCAGTTCCAGTACACTGAGATGCTGTCAGATGGGGATAGTGCAGCATATAGGGAGTTGGTTGCATTGAACTCATACCCTGGGCATTAAATAGTTAAACTAGAGTGTATCAATCATGCCCACAAGAGAATGGGCACAGCACTAAGAAAAATTGGTGCACAAAGGGAATTAGGAGGGAAGGGTGTGGGAAAGCTGACTGCCAGTAAATGCAAAACGTTGCAAAATTATTATAGAGGGGCAATTCTGAATAACCAGGGTTCAATTGATCAGATGAAGGCAGCAATATGGGCAGGTCTCCTCCACTGCATGTCCACTGATGATAACCCCCCCCCCCCCCCCAACCCTCCTGGTGTTGGTACAGAAGAGCAGAGGAGAATGGGGAAACACCTGATAGCCATAAACACCATACTGGAAATTATCTGACAAAAGGCTGAAAGAGGAGGACTTGCTGATTGATTGGGAAGCATTTCAGGAGCAAGCAATGCTCCCGGACCTCAAGGTTTGTCTAAACTTTCCACAAGAGTGTGTGATGTGTGAGAGAAAGGGAATGTTGTTAATTATTTAAAATTTAGTTTAATAAGATTTTGTGCACATAGCCATTTTCAATCAAATTTAAAAAATGAAGACGTGTGCACTAGATTTAGCAGACAACCTACTGCCACCTGCAATCCTGATAACACAAAACACAATACACCAACAACAATATACAATTAATAAACAACTAATGAACTGTTCACTGTCAAGTGCATGGCAATGTTACAGAATGTGTGTTTTTGTTCTTTCTTCAGTCAAAAACTCTGGAAGAGGCCCTGAAGTGGCTGATAAGCCCAGATGCCATGGAGCTGTTCCCTCAACTGAGTCTGGCTGCTGCTATAGCACTCACTGCCCCAGTTCAGACTGCAGACGTGGAGAGGCTCTTCTCAGCCCTCAGTAAGAAATTTTATATGAAAATATCATTATCCAAAGAAGGAAATTACACAAATTAAGATGCTGATTTTTAAGGTTAATCTCATTTTTAGGTGAAGACACCTCTGCGAAACAGGCTGACAAGATTGCCACTTAGATATCTGCTGCCGGGTGGCAATTGATGGCCCTCAGCCAGGAACTTCTACCATGGAGAAGTTTGTTTGCCGGTTCAGGTAGAAGAATTAAATGTTCAAAAGGGGGCTGTGAATTGTGCAAATTAAGTGTAAATTACAACTAAAGCAAATTGAGTCTGTTTTTTTAGTTACCTATAGTAATGATAGTGGTCAAATTTATGTGAACAGTTTTTGGTAAAAAAAAAAAAAAAAAAAAGTAAGGCCGAGGAACGCTAACCCCGCTGCTTCAGCTGCCCACCCCCCTAAGACCTCTAAAAACCCAGGGAAAACCCTGCTTGTGGACTAACACAGTGAATCCAGTGTAAATACTTTGTCTTTTGAACCTCAATTTATTCAAAATTATATGTTCATTACAACTACTATTGATAAGCCTAAATTATCATTGTTCATTCATTGACTGTTATAAGTATTGTATTGTAGTATTGTATAGTGTTGCATACAATGCTAACATAGTAAATCCAGTGTTATGTACTTTTTGCCCTTTTCAACCTTTATTTATTTAGGTGAAGTTTATTTGAAGAGCTCTTTTCCAAAACGCGATAAACGCCAAAATTAAAAAAATTGATTTTTCAATGCCATTCTGTTGTGTATCGATCCTATTAACTGCCCTATGAACGTTTCTTCCCAGACCGCTATATAACCCTGTTTAAACTGTATGTCAAGGTGCAGTTCCTTTCCAAACCGCGATAAGCGCTGTTTGTTTTTTTGACTGAACGCGGTATCTCCTCTCGGCCAATCAGCGTTCGATCAGAGTTCTCAACGGAACCAAGATGGCGGCGACCTGAACCGAAGTTTGTTTTGAGTGTTTTAACTTTATTTATCAATAAAATGAACACATTTGACGGCTCGGATGAACAGGTGGCACTTGCACCAGGTGGGAGACGGCGTAAATTGAACAAGGACAATCACAAACGAGAGCAAATAAAGAGAATTCGCCATTCTGGCGGTGGATTGATCCCGGCAGTGGGATGTCAACATACCGGTACTACAAGCTTTTGCCATGCAGATTCACTGACACCGGATGACTTGCTGATGAATTTTAGAAAGTTGTATGGCAAACCAGAAAAAGTTGAACAGGACAAGGTTATTCTCCATCTGATGACCATATCAAACGTACAGCGACACCGTCAGAAGGTTGACGATGAGGAAAGACGGAAGGACAGGAACGTGTCCGTGAAATACAGTCTGCTTTGCAACGATCACCCAAATAAAGTCCCTGTCTGCAAAGCAACATTCCTCACAGTATTAGGTGAGTAATGTTTTCATTTTATGTAGTGTGAGTGATGTATATTGTGACCAAACGTCCTCTTTTACCCGGACATGTCCACTTTTTACGTCCTGCCCGGTGCGTCCGGGCGGATTTTATAAATTCATGAAAATGTCCGGTTTTCAATGTTTTTCATGGGACCATTAAACATACTTGACTGGCGCTTTGCACAGAATACTCCGGTATTTTGTTGCGTCTCTGACGAGTGGCTGCCTCTGTATGAGCGGCTCTGCAACGCGCTCATACAGAGGGAGCAGACGTCGGAGCAACTGTCCTCTTTTTTGGAAATCAAAATATGGTCACCAAACACCATTTCATAGATAGTTTGTACCAAATGCTTACACACAACATTAACTTTATGAAGTAGTGTACAACTGGGCAATCAGACATGGGCCTTTGGTTGTGCATACATAAATAAACCCATATTGATTTGGTATAATCAGTAGCTTAACTACATGGCAGTAACTTACAATTCTCAGTAGTTTCATTATTTCCTGAATCAAGTTGCTTTTCAGTATGTAGCTTGGCCATACAAACTACAGTTTTATGTGGTAAATATTTCTGTCGCTAAACACAGCGCAGGCGTTTGTAGTATAGAAAATAAATTGTAGAAATTTCATATTAATCACAGACTCGGCCCAAATATGTTATGTTGATTGGGAAAGATTTATTTATGGCAAAGTAATAGTGTTTTTTGTGTGTTCGGTGTGGAAGTGCAGATATCAGTGTTAATCCATTTATGTAGTTTTGTGTGTGTTCAGGATATGGTAGGCTTAAGGAAAGACAGACAGTTCTCACTACTTTCACTGTTGTATTTTATCTAGAGGTCTTTTAAGTTTGTTCAGAAAAAAAGTTTATTACCTGAACCTAATGCTTTTTATCTAGTGGCCTATAGATGACTGACAACCTCAATTATTACATTTTTCAGGCATCAGCAAGGACCGTGCCTCCAGAGTCGCACAATATTATGCAGAGACTGCAGAAGCACGTCCAGAGAGAAGGGGTGGTGCACGACAAGTGCAAGACAATGAGGAAAGAAGACAAAACGTCATCCAGCACATACAATCCTTCACCTGCAGAGCCAGCCATCATGGGCGGAGGGGAGCCCCAGGGCGCAAGTATCTACCGAGTGACTTAAATGTGAGAAAAATGCATGAGTTGTTTGAAAGTCTAAATCATGCTCATGTCAGTTACTCCCTGTACTATTCAGTGTTTGCCAGTGAGTTTAATCTTGGCTTTGGCCACCCAGCCACTGATGCATGCTCGGTTTGTGCCATGCACAAGCTCAAAATTAAAGATCCAAGCTTGACAGAGAGAGAGAAGCAGATTGAATCTGCTACATTCATTTTGCACCGTCGCAGAGCTCGTGTCTTCTATGACCTCCTAGGTAGGGTCACTGAAAATTGTGTCACACTGTGTTTTGATATGATGCAAAACCTGATCCTACCTAAAACTCCAATTGGACAGGCTTATTATTCTCGCCAGTTATACATGTACCTGTTTGGAGTGGTAACACATCACGGAGAGAACAGTCATCAAACAAAAGACGATGTCCATCTTTACGTCTGGCAAGAAAATGAAAACAGTAAAGATAGCAACATGACTGCATCTGCACTTAGAGACTGCTTAAACGTCCGTCTTCAGGGGAAAATCCGTCAATCCAGGGCACTTCGTCTTTTTAGTGACTCTTGTTATGGACAAAACAAAAATATGAACATGGTGTCCATGCTCATGGATTTTCGCAAGAACTTTCCCAATCTTGCCATTGAGTACACATTCCCAGTGAGGGGACATAGTTATCTACCGGCTGACCGTGTGTTTGGAAGGATAGAGCAGAGGATCCGCAAAATAGACACCATCTTACTACCTCAGGAGTATCATTCGTTACTGCAGAACTTTGGAAATGTGCACATCTATGGCAAAGATTGGGAGGCATTTGATTTCCGATCTGCTACTAAGAAGTGTGTGAAGGCTCAGAGAAGCTTTAAAGTAAGTGAAGCGCGCATGCTTGAACTGAGTTCCAACAAGATTGGATTCAAAACCACTTACAGTGGAGAATACTCTTTCCACAGTGTACTGAAACCGGGAAAGCAGTGGGCTGACTTGAAACCTGACATACTCCCTAAGCAGACCACTGTAAAGGATGCAAAGAAACGTGATGTGTTTGCACTTCTGACAGAAATGGGTGTGTCAGGTGAGGTGCAGGCATTTTATGATGATGCACTGTCTGCAGTTACTGACGATGTATGCCCGAGTGATGTTGAAGAGTAAATTGCCCAGAGTTTGATGGTGATGTGATGAACTAATATTACCACTTAAGCCACTCAGTGTGGTAGGTATTGTTTACAGTGTTCTTGAAAGTCATGTTCGTCAGGACTTCATACGTTCATCTTCAGTTCAGTTGCTGGTCTAAAAAGCAAACATTAGTGGGCCACCCACTCTGATTTTATTTAATTGAATTTATTGAATGTATTGTAATGATTGTAAGCCGTGCCTACTCCAAGCCATTTTTAAAAACATGAAATTTAAACAAAAATTAATTTAGTTTATGTTATTTATTTGATTTAGCAGGTATTTAATTTGTTATTGGTTGGATTTTGTTTCAAATATGAGCTTTAAAAAACAATGAATGTATTTTGTTATTTATTTGATTTAGCAGTTATTTATTTTATTTATTTGGTTTCAAATATGAGCTTTAAAAACATGACATTTAAACATAAATGAATGTACTTTGTTATTATTTATTTGATTTAGCACCTATTTATTTTATTTTATTTGTTATTGGTTGGATTTTGTTTCAAATATGAGCTTTAAAAAACAATGAATGTATTTTGTTATTTATTTGATTTAGCAGTTATTTATTTTATTTATTTGGTTTCAAATATGAGCTTTAAAAACATGACATTTAAACATAAATGAATGTACTTTGTTATTATTTATTTGATTTAGCACCTATTTATTTGATTTTATTTGTTATTGGTTGGATTTTGTTTCAAATATGAGCTTTTGATATTACAGGAAGGTCAATGCATGTTCTTTTGTTTTAAAAATGTAAGAAAGATAAAATTAATACCTGGATTTATAGCGTTTTGCTAAAAATATATTAATGTTTGGTTTTTAAAATCAACAATATTGTTGTGATATTTGAAAATTGTTGTTGAACATGTTCAGACTGAGCAAATACACTGTTTTAACATAATAAAATTAATCTTTGTAAAAATGTGTGGGTCTGGGTAAATAATGTCATTTTTCTAGAAATGATGAAAATGGATTTATAGCGTTTTGGAAAAGAGCTCTTCATTTGTCAATGAATTGTTTTTTTTCTAGTTTGAAGCCAATTTGAGGTGTTTTCTTGTTCATTTAATATAATAACTTATTCAAAATGATATGTTCATTGTAGCTACTAGCCTAAATTATCATTATTGTTCATTTATTGACTGTTAGTGAGTATTGTGTTGCATACAATAAATTAACACATGGGGCCCTAGTTTGGTGGCGCAGCGCAGGTGGCGCAAGGTAACGCAGCCGGTCTAATGCAAGTTTCGACCAGCGCAGCCTAGCGCAAAGTCAGATTGGCAGATTGGTAGATCGCGCTGCGCTGAGATAGGCGTGGCCGCGCAGCAAGGGGAAGTGTCACAGATTCAGCTTGGTGCAGTGGAAGTTTCGTGCGAAAATGTCCCGCCGAGGGTGCGCTGAAAGCTCGCCACCTTCAACCAGGTCTACTCTCAGCGCAGGGCGGAGCGCAGCAGGTGCAGTGGAAGTTTGGCTGACTGACGTGCAGTGCACACATGTCACCAAGACCTCACAGGCAGGTTTCCACAGTTCCAGGCATATTTCAATGCAATAAATATCCACAATAACCACTATTTAATTAAACTAATGGAATCAACACGTGAATTTATATCTATATAGATTGTTCCGTCACATCTGACGTCAGATCAAAGCAGAGATCAAAGGCTGTCGGCACAAACTCCACCTGTATTAACACAGCAGGGACGAACTGGCACTGAAAAGCAGCTGTGGATGTCCCAAAAGCAGGACTGAGGGTGGATGACTGCATTTTGCTGCCGTGTTGAGATACGCACTGTGCCCTGATCCCCTTTATTTATTTATTTACTTATTAATTTATTAGAGGGCGACTGTGTCGTCACGCGGCCGTAATGAAAAACAAAACACAAATCATCATCTCTCTTAGTCCACCACAACAGCCTAGGTATCAGATAGTCAGTATATAGCCGATACTCAGCATCTCTCATCACAGAGAAAAAAGAAAAAAAAGAGACGGACAGACAGAGAGAGCGTCCTTTACGCTGATTTCATCCCGCATGGTGTTTGTTTATGTTGTGATTAGTGTTCACCTCTCATCTGTCTTACACAGGGAATAATAAATTGAAATGAATAAATGTGAGTTTCTTTATTAGTTTATTAGTTGTTGTTTCTTACACAGGGCACCGGTTCTCAGTGTATCAGATCAATCCTGGTTAAGTATATTAGTAAACTCATTATTGGTCACTCTGAGCTCGGACCTCCGGACCAAAACAGCTGTTTCCTCCTGGGAGAGGTTCGGCCTCTGGCGTCGCTGTCTCCTCCATCCATGTCAAAGTATAAAATGACAAACTTGCAGCGCGCATCGCCCGCGGCGCAGTTAAAGGTGAGGAGAGGAGCTCATTTGATTGGTGAAGATCCGAATCGGCTGTGTTAATCCCACTTCTCCTCCTCCTGTCTCCCTCCCGCCCTGTCTCCTCCCCCTTTGCCGTTTGCGCCGGTAGGAGGGACGAGGGGTGGGCTTGCGCTGGTCTAAGTCGGACTGCGCTGCCCACCAAACTTGCGAAATGGACCTGGACACGCCTAGTTGGCGTGGCGAAGCTGCGCTGAGTTTAGACTTCGCCCGGTCTAGGAAACTAGGGACCATGGAATTATTATTCTAATCCAGTTTTCAATTTCAGGAGAAAGAAATGGCTCAAAAATATGAGACGCAGTGACCTCAGACTGACAATGTCACATGAGGCGTTGATGCAGGGGGGATAAGTTGTATGTGAACAGCATTTTGAAGACTGCTTCCTTGAAAAAGTGAGTTGTGCATTTGGAAGGAAATGACTATTTCAAATAAACACAATACATTAAATACAATTATTGATGCATTGTGTCGTGCGTGCTTCCAACAGCGCAATGGAAAGGTGGCACTTAGAAGCAATGCCATACCTACATTGGTGGATTGTAAGAACGCGCCAACGCTTTCCTCTCCACCTCTAAAAAGGCATAAAGAAAGTAAAGGTAACAACAATGAAAACAGAGGGCAAGACCAACATACAAATAAATAAGACAAGACTATGAAATTACATTTACATACATTACATTAAATTAACATTATTTGATGCTAATTGATTGAATTCTCAAAAGCTGAGCAGCGGCAAACTGAGGAGCATGAAGAAGAGAGGAATATAGGAATATAAACACACAGGGAGGGACGGAAAAAGGCACAGAGGAGTCACCAGAAAAGATAGAGGAAAGGACAGAGGAGAGACCATCTGAGACAGAGGAGACACCATTTGAGATAGAGGAAAGGACAGAGGAGGGCGCAGCAGGGACAGACAATAAATCAAATGGAGGCACAGACGAACAGGCTCAGCCTCAGGTGACCATTCCACTGAGCAGTCTTGAACAAAAGGACAAGGTGATGTTCTGAACTTGTTCATTTTCAAGATTGTGAATATGGCATTATCACAGACACACATAAAGGATGCCTTTTTTTCTTATTACAGAGAATTAAACTACTAGAGGCAAGACTAGCACGGTTGGAAAGGCTCAAACGGTCAAAAGGCTCCAAAGGTCCTGATTGAATGGCAACCATGTGGGACATGCAAACGAACATGGAAGCCCACATGGGAGCCACGCTCATTCCTGGGACTGCAACAATAATGTTTTTGTGTTTGTGTACATTGTTTTATATTGTTTGTATATAGTTTATAATCTTGGGGTGGGGTGTTCTGAAAAAAAAGAAAAAGAATTTGCATGTGTTAAGAGTGCAGTTTACAGTGCAGTCAGAAATTTAAAAAAAAAAAACAGTCAAAAAAAAACAAAAAAAACAGAGAAAAAGGAAGCCAGTTGCCAAGCCTAGAAAATCCAAGTAATGTCAACAAACAAAAGGACAATAATACTGCCTTTGGAATTATAAACCCCTAATGAATCACTATCTTGAATATTAACATGTACTTGTTCTTCCGTAGTCCTAATGAAATTATGGCACAGATGCTCCAGAGGTGTCCGGAGGGCTGCTGGGTTTCATAAAGGCACAGCTGTCAGCGGCAGGGAAAAAGGTCAGAGGAAGAGGATTTGACTGGCCTCCAGATATTGTACATCAGCCCAAAGGCATGCCATCAACTGAAGGAAACATTTGCTCTTCCCAGGCGTTACGTCACTGGACGAGTGGGATTTTTCTATGTAAATACCAATTTATGCTATTAGACCAGTCAACTTCACCCAATTTAACATTTTCAAGATTTAATATAATTTGATTATTCAACTTTCTTGTTCCCACAGCCTGGGAATTATCTCCCAAATGGCAGTCATCGCGACCACCATGTCCCCTGTGGAGAGGATGTGCACAATAGTCCTTGATGAGATGGGAATCCAATCGAGAGGCAATTCGACTATGACAAGAGAAATGATGCCAATGATGGCGTATCTCCTTCAGGAGATGCAGCCAAACAGGCTGTGGTTGTCATGGCTAGGGGCATTTTGCTTAAGTGGAAGTCATACCATTGAATAGGCATGGGCCACTATGAGATTCTGACGGTATGATAACCTTGAGCAAAAATATCACGGTTTCATGGCATTACGGTATTGCAGTTACAGCTCTAGAAATTAAAATAACTGCAGTCATTCTAACCCTTAAAGCAGAAGTAAATGATATATTTGTGTTAATATAAGTCTTAAATAGTTCTATCTTCCGACAGCAATCACTTACATAGAGTGTTTGGTCTGAAACACGGGTCTCTCAGTCCCTCTGCTCTGCTCTGAGCCGAAGAGAAAACATTTATCGTATCCTACAGTTTTTATCCAATGAGGAGAGAGAACGGCATGCAGGGCTGTGTGTGCAGCCAAGGGACGCCGTGAATGTGGCGACGTAGGGACGAGGACTGTTATGGTGCGTTCAAGGAAACTCGTATTTTTCCGACCGTGAAGTCGTACCAGTTCGATCTGGTACGAGTTCACCGGTCGGAAGTTACGAGTGGCCGTTATAGTGACTTTCACCGGTAAAACAGGTCGGGAAAACACGAGTAGGTTGCCTGGAACGCTACAAAGTCGTAAGTTGTGACTTGAAGCTGTAATTTACGATTTCAAAAGCCTGCCTGGAACGCAGCATTAGCGAAAACGACCGGACCACTTACTTCTGCTTTAAGGCCCTTTCACACCGCGGACGTAACGAATAAACGACGCGAAATAGCGAAATATTCGGCAGCAAATATTTCGCATCAAAACCATTCACACCGGCGGCGACAAGAATATGCGACAGATGCGACAATTATTTCAAAGTTTCGCTTTGCGACGGGTGGTTCCTCGCCTTCACGTCACGTCTTCAATCTGTTAATTATCCCTCACGTCGCTATGCCACTGTTGTCTTGTTACCAACTTTACTATATCAACACAGCAGCTCACTGTCTGATCACTGATCAAAATCTGATCACTGTCCTGACAGTATGAACGGGGTCCGCCCGCTATTCAGACATCCCGCTATTCCGACATGTCTCTATTTAGACATCCCGCTATTACGACATCCCTCTATCTAGACATGCCGCTATTCCGACACTTTTTGGTATCGCAAGTCAGACACGTCATATTTTTTTTCTTTTTTACAGCTGCAAAACCCAGGCGCGTCTCTCTTTTTTTCTTTTCAGCATGCCTATCACCGGTTTGATGAGGGAGTGATGTTCTTAATCTCAACAACTCAACTATCAAGTCGCAAACAAAACTGACGCAAGATACATGGCATCGGGCAATAAATCAGTCAGAAAATTGATCTTGCATTTTAATAAGCTACAATAAAAACAAAAACCTCCCAATTCTCAACAAAGGGGAGCAGAAAGAAGAATAATCTTATGTAATCTGCCCCTTTATCCCAGAAAATCTTTTTTTTTTCTTTTACCTATGTTAAAACAATGTAAAGCAGGACGATAGTTACCATTACTTTGAACGCCTTTCCACTACACAGTTACAGCTCTACTGGACTAGGTTTAGGTCATTTTCCATTACAGCTGAGTCCTTCACAGTTCCTCCTCAGGGCCGCGTTGTCTCACTCTTTATTCTCTCGTCAGCTCCAAACACACGTGCACCTAGTTAACTCAGGTGACAGAATAATAACAGTCTCAGTAGATCAGTGTGCGTGGCTGCCGGTGTGTTTTTAAACTTGGCGGGTTTGTTTTTTCTTCTCTCTTATAGGTCTATGTATTTGTGTATGAGAAACAGTGTCTCAGATGGAAAAAAATCAAGAAAGACACATCTGACTATAACGTAATTAATCAATGTCGGAAAAGCGGAATGTTTGAAAAATAGTAAAGTGCCGCTACTCTGACAATGAAAAAAAAAAAAGTTGGAATAGTGGGACGTTTGAAAAATAATGTTAATGCCGCTATTCCGACAATTAGAAGTCAATGTCGAAATAGCGGCATGTCGGAATAGCAGCATGTAACCGCCAGAGAGACGGCAGTTGGAGGGGCTGACTGGCAGAGATGAGAGCAAAGACGGTGAAACGCTGTTTTTAAAAAAAAAACGTATTTTTCCTGTGAGAGACTGTGCATGGATGAGACTGTGGCGGGCCCGAGACTGTGCCACCACGTTTGTTATGGGAAACAGCTGTCATGGTGTTCTGACGTACCTCCTTTTCACGCTACATGATTTGTTGATGCGTTTATTCGCCAGGCGAAAGCTCAGAAAAATCGACCTTGCTGCGAAAAAAAATCGCTGCGACACATTCGTGGTCGGTGTGAAAGGACCCGTGATGAAAACAGGGATCCGAAAAAAAATATTGACGCGCAAAATATTCGCACGAAAAATACGTCTCCGGTGTGAAAGGGCCTTTACCCTAACCCAGTGGTTCCCAGCCTTTTTTGGCTTGTGACCCCATTTTGACAATCAAGATGCGTCAGTTCAGATATTTTTTATAACTATAACATTTTATTTTAACTGGATTTACATCCGAGAAAGTGAAATACAGGATACTGTTGTTTAAGATTGTGTGTGGTGTTTTTAATCATAATTTTAAAAAATAATTATTTTTTATCAATTACTAGACATTTCAGGTGACCCCATTTGAATTCAAGGCGACCCCACATGGGGTCCCAACCCCAAGGTTGAAAAACACTGCCCTGGGGCGGTGCGTGGTGCAGTAGTTAAGGCGGCCGCCCCATGTAAAGGCTACAGTCCGCAACCCGGTTTGAATCCCGTGTCGGGCAGACCTTTCCTGCATGTCATTCCCCCTCTCTCTGCCTCCCCCTTTCCTGTCTATCTCACTATGTACTATCAAATAAAGGCAAAAACGCCAAAGATAAAAAGAAAAAGAAAAACACTGCCCTAAACCTTACACAGTCCTATATATGAGGCTATTTTTGGAAACGGACCTCAAAACGTATTGCAGCGACCCTGCAGTAATGTTGAGTCAAACGTACACGCAGTCGCGGACATAGACGTGTATCTAACAACTAGAGTTGAGCCGGATACTCGGCTGAAACGAGTATCCGGTACGGATAAAGCACTTTTGCCGAGTACGAGTATTAAACGAGTAATACGAGTCAATATCTGTGCTCGGAGAAAAAAAAAAGAAGATTGAATGAATATCCTCATTGGATAGCTGACTGTGTCAGCGTTCTGTGATAGGCTGCAGCCCCTCCCCTACACACATGCAGGTGTGTTGCTGTGTCCCTCTGATCACTCACACACAGAACAGCTGACAGCTGTCGCTCTCTCCCTCAATCACTCAGGTTCGCCGGTCTTTTCCCTTAACGTTCAGCTTCAGCTTTGTTATTAGGCCTACTTCAGTCACTTACTTATGAACCAGTAGAGTTCTGGTAAACGTGGGTTCGTTCAGACGTGGTGCCGACTCGCGTTGCGTCTCTGCCTGTCGGAGATTTTTTTTTTTTTTTTTTTCACACACGCTCTCCCTCCCTCCGCCGTTCGTCGGAGTTTTTTTTTTTTTTTAAACCGTCAGCTGGCGCTAACCAGTTCACGCACTGAGTGTCTGACACTTTCTTGCTGTATTTCTTTAAAAAAATAGTAGTGGTATAAATAATAGGCCTATTACAAATTAAGCTACACACACACTCTCTCTCTCTCTACCCCCTCCTCTCTCTCTCATGATCAGTGATACAGAATAATGAGTGATACACAAAGTAGCTGACATTCAGCTGTCTCTGTCTCTCTCTTACTCACACACTCACACACACACACACACTTGGTGTGGAAATAAAATAAAGTTAAAAATTAAAAATCACACTGATCATTAAAAAAAAATTAAAGTAAAAGAAAGTTATGTTGAGTATGAAAACTCTTGTTCATTACATTTTACTTCATAATTGCAACCACATGTGTTGTATTCATTGTTGCAAAACTTGTTGTGTAAATGAATAGTTTGTTTGCTATCGTGATCAAAACCATTGATCTGAAGCTCAATGCTGATGCTGTCCTGTAAACAGTTTTCTAATCAGCAATAAATATAACAATTTCTGATCAATCCATATCAATTGCATGCTTAAAATAACATACCAGTTAAAGCCTCGCCCATTTCAAGACAACCCGACCCACTTCTGGGTTAAACCCCGCCCACTTCCGGTTTAGGCCCCGCCCACTCCGAGTACAGATACAGATACAGATAATTCATATGGTTAACAGATACAGATACAGATACAGATAATGCTGTACTCGCTCATCCCTACTAACAACGCAGCTGCTATATAAACAAAAGGACATCGCTGCTCTCCAGCCGCTTCTCCTGCAGCTCCACAGAGGAGCTGTCAGAGGAGCTCTGCTGTTCCTCTCTCTTCAGCCTGCACTTTATAGAAAAACAGTTCAACACTAGAAGCTCTAGCTGCCAATGCTGCACGGCATCAGCACCGTGTGTGTGTGTGTTTATTTATAACGGAAATGAAAAAAAAAATGCAGCAATGGAGCAGCTGTTTCTTTGCTCTTTGTTGTTTCTTTGACTTTAATTTGTGCAAGCAAAACTTGAATATTGGGCTTCAGAGGGCTCTACATGTTATTTCATGTTACATGTTACTCTAATAAACATGACAAAAGTTACAAATACACTTCTCTAATTACATTTTAAAATGTATCGTTCCTGAATTGTATCGTACCCGACCTGGCTATTACGATGACTGGAAGTCTATTTTCGGAAAGGCGGGGTGTAACCGGTGTTGGGGCAGACAAGCACAGTTGTGCTCACCGGAGACTATTGCACTTGACTAAGTAATCGGTTAAACCCCGCCTTTCCGAAAATAGACTTCCATTCATCGTAATAGCGGGGTTTTCTATTTTTCTAAACACCCCGCTATTCCGAAAAGGCTATTGGGGAAACCCAATATTGGGAAAACTGTAATGTGATTATTATTTTCAGAAGAGTAATACTTTACCCTACTTGTTGCTGGAAAAAGTAGTCTGATTACGTTACTTTGTAACGCGTTACACCCAACACTGCTGACCACCGACGGTGCACGCAACATGATCGCAGCGTCCAAGGAACTCCTGTTTGAGCACATGCCCTGCACAGCACATCTCCTCCAACAGGAGCCCGTTTGATAACGCATTGGCAAAATGCAGAAAGGTAGTGGGCCATTTCAAACACAGTGCACCAAATTCAGCAGAGCTTGAGCAGCAGCAAGTTGCAAAGGGAAAAACTGAAGAGGCACTTGCACCAGACGTTCCAACTAGTGATGTGCAGATCGATACTGAAATATCGATACTTCCGATACCAGGTCTGTATGCTCTAGAATCGATACTCAAATGAAAATATCGATACTTTTGATACTTCAGTCATTTTGTGGTAATGCATATCATTAACAGGAACACAGTGGAAAGTAACTAAACTATTGAGATCTTGTCTAAATGACACGCGGTTGGTAGGAACTACTTTTTCTTCCGCCTGGGTAAGTGCGTAACATGTAAGCACAGCAGCATGCTGCTCACAAAGTCAGTCTGTGTAGAGTCAATGGCGGAGCGGAAAGGAGTCAGGTGTGGAGCTATTTCAGTGCCACAAACAGTGAAGATGAAGTCTGTAATATCTGTGGGAAGATTATGAATAATATTATAAATGCATGAATTTAAAAAAAAAAATACTGTATGTTTGTTTATCATTTTCTTATTTAATTCATGGTTTTATTCTTTTACTTATGTTCTTTTTTTAGTGTTTGAAACACTATTTTCGGCTATATTCTAAACGAGGCCACTACCTCAATATAGTTCAGAGTTTAAAATAAATACGTTACTCTGAAGTCTTGCATCCTTAGGAAGCTATGACTTGAAATACAGTACTTTTTTTATTTTAGGCTATTAGATTTACCAGGCACATTAGGTGCATTTGCACAAATGGTATCGGTATCGGATCGGTATCGCCGATACCAGCCTGCATTTTACTCAGTATCGGATCGGAAAGGAAATTTGTGGTATCGAACATCACTAGTTCCAACGAGATGGAACAGCACCTCGGAGATGATCAGGCGTAGTCTGAGAAATTATGAACCACTGAGAGATGCCCTGGCTCCAGCACTGTCCTAATGCCTCAAAAGGTACATGTTGGCTTCCAGACGGAATCCATAACGCTGGCATTGACTGGCACATAGCTGTCTATAAAAACATTACAACCTCACGTCAAAAGTACAGTTTAGTCTGGGAGATTAATTTACATATAGAAAATTATAACAAACTAAGTACACCACACGCTTCTTTTATGTTTTTATTCATAAAAGAAGCAAATATTCAGTCCACTCGTCGCCGTGAAGTTTTTTGGATTTATTGTTTACAGACACTGTAAGGGTCTAAACGATGAGTTGCCTCTTCAGGTGTGCCTATGATAGTTTGACATGTCCCTCTCAAAGCACCTTTTGCAAAATAATGTTTAATATTGTATTTTTGGATATGTATTTTTGATATGAATTTAAATGATTGGATTATACGTCTTATTATGTCCTTTTGTATTTTGTCAGAAATGTATTTAGAATGTTTTTCTATGTAGTCTACCTATGCCTACCTATTACCTTTTCCCCGAGTGCCCCTCAGGTTCTTCAAGCTTTTAATCATTCAGAATTTTGTTTTTAACTAAACGATTTACCTCTACCTCTAGTCTACTATTCAGTACAACACATCTTCGATCTCAATTAATGAAATATTGCAATTGAAAATCATTATTCAACATACAGTATAGTAGAGTGCGTTGAGAACAAAATAACATAAAAATGGTTAATGTAAATCAAAATTCTCATCCCATGGAGGTCTGGATTCAGAACCATACTCAAAATAAAAGTGGAAAATCACATTGCAGGCTGCTCCAACAATTCCTCCAGACAGGTCAAAATGAGGCTCAGTAGTGAGTGTGGCCTCCATGATGTATGTGTATGATGATGTATGACCTCCCTACAACGCCTGGACATGCTTCTGATGAGGTTGCGGATGTTCTCCTGAGGGGTCGCCTCCCAGACTTGGATTAAAGCATCAGTCAACTCCTGGACAGTCTGTGGTGCAACGTGGCGTTGGTGGATGGAACGAGACGTGATGTCCCAGATGTGCTCAATTGGATTCAGGTCTGGGGAACAGGCAGGCCAGTCCATAGCATCAATACCTTCATCATGGAGGAACTGGTGACACACTTCAGCCACATGAGGCCTGGCATTGTCATGCATTAGAAGGAACCCAGAGCCCACTGCACCAGCATATGGTCTCACAATGGGTCTGAGGATCTCATCCCGGTACCTAATGGCAGTCAGGGTACCTCTGGCTAGCACATGCAGGGCTGTGCGGCCATCCAAAGAAATGCCTCCCCACACCATTACTGACCCACCACCAAACCGGTCATGCTCGAGGATGTTGCAGGCAGCATAACGTTCTCCACGGCGTCTCCAGACTCTGTCACGTCTGTCTCATGTGCTCAGTGTGAACCAGCGCCGTCGTATAGGGGGGAAAGGTGATGACAATTATAAGGGCCCACAGCCCGCTGGAGCCCACACACAGCCCCCAATATCCTCTATGAGAAAATTATTATACACTGATACTGATACTGATAAACTAATATATATTCATACGAATGAATCCAAATTAAAACAAAGCCACAAGTCATACAATATTTTAAGTTTAATCATTTCAATAACCCCCCTGACCCCTTCTTAAAAAATGGTTTGGTCCACACAGCGGTTCGTTCTTCCTCCTCGGAAAAAAGTGAGCGCGAGCGAACTCCAGCAGGGTTAGGATGGCCCCCAAAAAGCGTAAGTCTGGACACCAGAAAAGAGTTGAGAAGGAGGCCAGGAGTAGGAGCAGCAGAGCAGGGGCCCAGGATATACCTACTTGTTCATTCAATGGCCGCGTTTCCCAGATTTGATCTTTCTTAAGGACTTAAGAAGGCTCTTAAGAAGGGTTCGGCTAAGAAGGAGCGCTAAGATAAGGGTGTTTTCCAGATGCGTTCTTAACTGCCTTCTTAGGAGAACCTTAAGATCAAGCCAAAGAAGCTTCTTAAGAAGCTCTTAGTGGGAGCTGTCCACCGCGGTGGTGCTAACACTGAATCAATAGATGCCAGGCAAATCGATCACCCACCTCTCTATCAGCGCATAAGTCACACACAGCGCCCTGTGATCCCCACACACAGGTGCAATTAGTTACGCATGCATCGTGTGTGTGTGTGTGTGTGTGTGTGTGTGTCAACAGGTGTATCCAAGTAGTAATCAAGCCCATTAGCGCATATATACCCCTGTGGATATAGGCACACACACATGTGAGAATGCCAGAAGCCAGCAAAAAAAACAAGCGGGCACCAGCGTTTACCGCGGAGGAGATGGGCGTCTTAGTGGACGAGGTGTGGCAGCACCGAGACGTTCTATTTGGGGGAACAAGGGGGGGAAAAAAACATAACTGTGAGGAACCGTGTGTGGCAGGCGATAGCCGAGAAAATGTCCCCCTCTGGCCCATGTGGCCTGCGTGACTGGGGTGCTGTGAGGAAGAAGTGGCAGGAGTTTCAGAGCCAGACAAAAAAAAAGAGTGCCAAGGTGAGGAGGGAATCGATGGGCACGGGTGGTGGAGCACCGGGTGGGACGACCCTCACTCCCGACGAGGAGAAAGTCCTCTCAATCATCGGGAAGACGGCCTCTGAAGGCATTACTGGGGGCGTTGATGTTGAGGGGGACGAGGGGCTGTCTGAAAGTGAGGAGGAAGAGGAGCCATCCGGGAGCGGAGCAGGTACATGCACGGCCACAGGAGAGGACGACCCCCCACAACCATGCCCTGTCCCCGCACAACCGAGCCCTGTCCCTGCACGCCAACCAGCAGGGCCCGGTGTCCGCATGCGGGGAGGCTTAACCGGGCGGCCTGCAATAACAACCTGCACCTGCAGCGAGACGCTGGTGCGCCTGGAGAGGGAGAAGCTGGTGGTGCTGCGGGGGATAGAGGGCCAACTCCAACAACAAACTGCCCTGCAGGAGGAGATGGTCAGGATAAAGCAGGATAGGTTGGAGCTGCACCGGAGGCAGCTGGCGCTTGCCGAGGCGCAGTTCAACCGTCCCTCTATCTCGGTTCCAATCATCCTACCCCAGGATTCAGGTACGTTGCATTTCTATTTTTATCTGCATTACGCGGGGTCCGCCCGCTATTCAGACATCCCGCTATTCTGATATGTCTCTATTTAGACATCCCGCTATTACGACATCCCTCTATCTAGACATGCCGCTATTCCGACACTTTTTGGTATCGCTAGTCCGACACGTCAACTTTTTTTTTTTTTTTTTTACAGCTGAGATACCCAGGCGCGTCTCTCTCTCTCTTTTCTTTTCAGCATGCCTATCACTGGTTTGATGAGGGAGTGATGTTCTTAATCTCAACAACTCAACTATCAAGTCGCAAACAAAACTGACACACATGATAAACAAACAGAACTATGCTGCAGTTTGTTTGTCAAGTTAACCTGTCACCTTCAGCACCACGGACAGCGCCACGGATGAGCCGCGGAGAAGCTTGCATCTGTGAGCGTCTGGGCTCTGGGCTTAGGGCCTGGGGCCTCATTTATCAAAACTAAGTAAGCAGTGTAAAACTGCTGCTACTAAATGTTTTGCTTAGGCCTACGGCAAAAAGACACCCATAATTCTGGTCGAGCCGACCAGCGTTTCCTTCGTGGCGAGTCATGAGAATAACGGCGCGGAATCGCCGTTTATGGTCGGAACTACAACGGTATGTGATCGTCTTCCAACCTCTGACTTTAATTATTGATGAATGAAAACATGAGTCTGTCTTGCGCCGGTCAAATAATTTTACGGTGCGCGCGGAGGCTCATAAATGTAGTGTGAAAACGCTTCGCTTTTCCAAAACTCCGACAATGAAAAAAAAAATTCCGGAATAGTGGGATGCTTGAAAAATAATGTTAATGCCGCTATCCCGACAATTAGAAGTCAATGTCGAAATAGCGGCATGTAACCGCATTACGCAATGTATCCCGTTCAATTTCACTAATAAATCTCCCTTCATTGCAGGTGATGCAGACGCCCATTAAAGAGAGTGCGGAGCCGCCATCCCCCTCCCCCTCCCTCTCCCCCAATATTTCAATTTCAATAAACTACTTTGGTTTCCTTTCCATGTATTGTGAGGATCATTTTTGCATTGAAATGAGGGTGTCAAACCTAGCAACAAAAAGTGCCAGGAAATTTGTAATTTTAAGTATTTAAGCCAAGCGTAGGTTCATGACGTGTGCGTAATGTGCGCCCTGACGCACACTTTCAGCCTTCAGGCCTGACAGTGATATGGTTGGTGTGGTGGTTGTGGGTTTATGGTTTAGTGATCAGTGCTTGGTGACTGGTGGTGAAGGGGTAGGGGCTGGGGCTGGGGCTGTTGGACCTCAGAAGAGGTTGATGAGTTCCTGCCTGGTCTGGGCACCGGCCTGATCGAGTACTGCTCGCACATCGCGGGGTTCGGGGCTTCGTCCTCTGAATGTTCCTCTTCGTCATCCACAGGAGGCTGCTCATCTGCGCCAACGCGCACTGCGATGTTGTGCAGCATGGCGGTGACAACAATCACGCGGCAGCACTTGCGTGGTGACAAGCGCAGCCCCCCAGATGAACGATGAATGCACCTGTAGCGGTACTTCCAGATGCCAAACACCCGTTCAACCTTCGTCCTGGTGCGTGTGTGGGCCTCATTAAACCCCTCCTCCTGTGGTGTTGCTGGGTTGGTTACCGGCGTCACGAATTAACTCCGGAGAGGGTAGCCACTGTCCCAGAGGAAGATGCTCCTACCAAACTCTCCTCTGCTAGCCTTCTGCCCCACAGCAGAGTTGGCCCACATGAAGCTGTCGTATGTGTCTCCTGGCCACCTGGCGACGATGTCTGTGATGAGGCCGTTGTGGTCCACCACCACCTGGGTGTTGATTACCATTAACATAAACCGTCTGGCTTCGCGCTCGGCGACTCTGTTGGTTTGCAGCAAGATAGTGCTGTATTGCAGCCATGGTTTCTCACACGCGCGGACTTTGGCAACGCCTTTATATAGAGTAGCAGGTGGAGCCTCTCCGGATGAGGTTCAGCTGAGTTCAATTACATCTGTTTCCTTGATATCTGTGAAATGCCACAGGGTTGTTGATGTTTTTTTTATGTGTAGTACTATAAACTAATATGCAGATGTGTGTGGAAAACTTAAACTTGTAATTCAATAAAAAAAATAAAAAATTTCCTTCTCTATTAGCCTGTGTTTTTTGCGCCAGTGGTCCGCAGCGGAGCGCATTTCCACATTGAGCATTGTTTTATTAAAATAAAAATTTCCCTGACGCGCTTGATCACTGAGCATTTGGTCACTAAGAAGGCTGTTAAGAGTGGGTCAGCTCGATCTTACATTTCCTTCTTAGTGAAAGATCTTCTTAAGCTAAGAGCGACTCTGGGAAACACATTCTTCTTTCACAGCGTTCTAAAGTGCGCTCCTAAGAAGATCTTAGCCTTGTCTCCCTTCCAGTTGCAGAACTATTTCTGTTGGCGGAGCCAAATAAATGATTAAATAAACAAACAAATCATAATCTCTTGTAGTTTATTACTGTTCTAAAAATGCGCTCGTAGCACTGTTGTATAAAAGCAATATCACACTCGAGGTCGTGCTGTTGTACTGTATATCAGCACGGTGTGATTATGTGCGGCACTCGGCCTGCGGCCTCGTGCCTACGACCGAATCACAGCCGTGCTGATATACAGTACAACAGCACTCCCTCTCGTGTGATATTGAAATCAATTAAACCATAACAACAACAATATATATAATGGAACAATAAACCTTTATGCTCTGCTGCTCCAGAATCAGCAGTGGCTGCTTCATCTGAGTCTGACCCCACAGCAGACCGGTTGGCTGTTTTGGTTTATTAGTGAATTGCTGTACCACTGGCAGTGACTAAGATATTAATAAACACTGTGGCTATTTCAAGTATATAATAGCAAAATATAGGCTACATTTTTTATAACTCAATTTATGTCACTGTTGCTGTTGACAGAGCCAGGCCCAAGTTCCCAAAGCAAGGCTACTTCAGATAGTGAAGGGAATTATGAAGCAGATCAAAGCTGTTGCAGTCATGAACCTGCTGAAGAGAGTCAGAGCACAGGAAGTACAGAAAGACAGGAAAGTGAGAACAAGGAGGAAGAATATTTAAAATGTGACCCAGGATTATGGCCAGAGAAGCTCACAGACAACGATCGTGAGATAATTGTCAAAAAGCTAGCCACAGCCACTCAGAGAGACCTGACCTTGATAATGCCAAATGATTCAGATGGAAGGACATTTCCAGAGTATTTAGAGTATACAAAGTCAACAAATGGATGGGAAAAACAGAAGAGAGACTGGTTAATGTACAGTGAAAGCGCAAGGACAATATACTGTGTGCCGTGCATGTTATTTTCCTGTGATAGCCTAAAAAAACCATCAGCCATAGCACTTAACACCAAAGAAGGGTACAAAATATCAGATCTCAAATGCTGGAGAATGTACAACAAATTCCCTGACCATGAAGTTTGCAAGGCGCACAAAACCTGCTACCTCAAGTGGAAAAATCTGAGATATTCTTTGATGGAAGCAAAGGGGATAGACAGCCATCTGCAACAAGAAATCCAACTTGAAGTTGACAGAAACAAAGCTATTCTTGAGAGAATATTAGATGTTACTCTTTTTCTGGCCTCAAGAAATTTGCCATTCGGAGGGAGCACAGACACACTTGGTGATGTACGGAATGGTAACTTCCTTGGCACTGTAGAGCTTGTAGCCAAGTATGATCCTCTGTTGAATGATCATCTGAGGAAAGTGAAGGAGAAAAAGCCAAACCCATTACCTTAGCCCAGAGTCTCAAAATGAGTTCATAGAACTCTGTGGAGACAGAGTTTTGAAAGAAATACTGAAGGAAAGGGAGTGTGCAATTTATTACTCATTAATATGTGATGCGACTCCTGATGTCTCCCACAAGGAACATAATGTAATTCTGTTGAGATATGTCGTTCAGAAGGAGAATGATCAGTGGGATGTAACTGAACGTTTCTTGCAGTTTGAAGAATTCAGTGGCAAGACTGGCCATGAAATATCAGAAATGATACTGAAGACATTAGAGGAGCACCACATTGACATTGCTGATTGCAGAGGCCAGGGCTTTGACAATGGCTCAAACATGTCAGGAAAAGTTAAAGGGGTCCAGGCTCAAATAAGGAAAATAAACCCACTTGCCACATATTCACCATGTGCCTCACATACTCTAAATCTTGTTGGAGTACATGCTGCAGAGTCATGTACTGTTTCAACATTTTTTGGGTGTTTGAATTGCTTGTACAATATCTTCAGTGCCAGCCCAGAGAGATGGGCCATTCTCAAAGAAAAGACTGGCTGCTCCCTTCACCGCATGTCTGATACCCGTTGGAGTGCCCGCATAGCGGCTGTTAAACCAGTTGCAAATCACTTACCATTACTCCTAGAGGCCCTGGATAGCATCCTTGCTACATGCAGCTTGACTAATGAAGTCAAATCAGAGGTCACTGGTCTCAGGAGTTATTTTACATCTTTTAAAGCCATTGTTCTCCTGACTGTCTGGAAAAAAATTCTGCAGTCCATTGAAGACAGAAACATAATTCTGCAGTCAGGAAAAATTACACTAGATGTAGAAGCAGCCAATATAGAGGCACTAAAGGAAGAAATGCAGGTCTTTCGAAACTCATGGGATGGCTTCCTTGCAGAGGCTTCCCTCATCGCAGAAGCAATGGATGTTCCTATTGGATTTCCAGGCAGCCACAAGCGAAAGAGAAAACGTTTTGCAGATGAGAGTCAGAGGTCAGAAGATGAAGGAAACCAACAGGGGACAGAATCAAATCTTTTTCGCAACAGTGTTTTTTATATGGCTTTAGATAACATAATCTGTGCCTTGGACACCCGCTTTCAATCCATTGCTAATATCTGTGAGGAATTTGCTGCAATACTGAAAATCAAAGATTTCAAAGATGATCAGGTTAAATCAGTTTGCCATTCATTAACAGGCAAATACCAACAGGATCTTAGTGCTAATTCTTAAAGTGAAGTGCAACATTTGAGGTCTGTTTATAGTGCCACATTTTCAGACTGCCACTCTCCCCTTGAGCTGCTGAACTCAATTTATAAACTTCAGCTTCAGAGCATTTTTGGTGAAGTATGTGTTGCCATCCGAATCTTCTGTACATTACCTGTGACTGTTGCAGGTGGAGAAAGGGCGTTTAGAAAACTGAAACTAGTGAAGAACTATCTCAGCTCTACAACAAGCCAAGAGAGGCTAAACAGCCTTGCAAGACTTTCTATTGAAAGCCAACTAAGCCGACAAAAAGGCCCGGCATTGGGCTTTCTGATGAGACTTACAGTGAACAAACAAGCCAATTTAAACTTTAATTGAGAATAGATAAGGCTTGTTGTTGTTTTTGATATTTGTTTTACAACAATGTATTCTATGTGCTCTTTGTTTTACTTGCACATTTGAGTTAAATGCTACATATTTACCTGTAGACTTCTTGAGCCAGGACACTTTGTTTTTTTTGCATATCAGTGCTTGATTGTTAAATACAATAAAATACCCACTACCTATTAATTAATTGAAAATGTATTTGCAATCAGAGGTGTAATAGAATAGACAACTTATAATACATAATTTACATAATACTCTGACTTGTTAAAGCAGAACTATGCAGGATGGCTCAGAGACACTGTGATGGTTGAGTGACCTATTATGAGGTCAATGGGGTCTAGGCCAATGCGCCCACCCCCCCCCACTGGCTGAAAACCGCACTTGCAAGATCAGTCCTCCGTCTCGGTGTCCCAAATCTCATCAATGGATAGAACTATCGCGAGAAACTGCCTTACGGCAGTACGAGATAAGAACGCGGATGACGTCATGCATGTCATGAATCGTGATTGGTTTGAGTTCGGAAAGTCGGAGGAAACCATGGAAACATGTTTGTACTGATGAAGTTCGGCTTGTGGCTACACGGAGCTAATGCTAACACAGACACACACACACACCATGGATCTTTTATAAGATAATGTAATACATCATGACACACACACACGCCTTCGCGTTTTGGAACCTTTATTCATGTGTGTGTATGTCTGTGTCTTTGTCTGTGTGTGGCCGTATTAGCGCTAGCTCCGTGTTAGCGTTAGCTCCGTGTTAGCATTAGCTCCGTGCTAGCAGGGCTTAGCAAACACCGCTCTCTACCTTCAGCAGTAAACACAAACACGTGTAGGGGGTGGAGGAGGTGGTGGCGGCGAGTTTTTTTTTTTTTTTTTTCGACAGTGACATGCCTCCCAGAACTGTGGGGGAGCCCCGGAGAGGGAAAAAAAGAGAAACCAACGAAGGAGCGAGCTATTTCCGGCCGACTTGCATAGTTCTGCTTTAAGTCGTTAATCGTAAAAAATTAAACAAATTGGGTGCATTACACCAGACACCATCAAGAACACTGAAAAACAATAAAGTCGAAGGTGGCAATGAATACAGTAGAGGGGCCCACACCGATATTCTTTCAGGGGGCCCAGAATTCCTAGCAACTGCCCTGGTGTGAACCTGCTCTCAAAGAGCACAGGGCACCATTGGCGAATCTGCCAATATTGGTGTTCTCTGGCAAATGCCAGTCGCCCTGCACGGTGTCGGGCTGTAAGAACAGGCCTCACTTCTGGACGTCGGGCCCTCCTACCACTCTCGTGGAGTCTGTTTCTGACAGTTTGAGCAGAAACATGCACATTAGTAGCCCGCTGGAGGCGATGTTCCCTCTAATTTTCAAAACTCCTGAGCAGAAATTCAACTCCCCTGATGACCTGCTTGAGCGACTGTGAGCGACAGCTTAAGCGTACACAGTACGTCCACATGCTGGTGCTATGGCCTCTCTCCAATTCCAAATATCAATACAATTGGCTATTACTATAATGATTAATAACAGATTATTTTGACAACATTACCTAGGCTACTCCATATCTAGGTCAGTTACAGTTAATGATAACAAAATACAATATTGTTTTGGCAAAATAGATTTTGCATTTATTGCCATATGAACAATTATGTCAAAAAGTAACTAACATCAAGTTTGTGTCATCAACTCTTGGCACTGACGCATTCTTGATATGAACAGTAATAATAATTCTCAAGCAAAAACTTAAATCGTAGTTGCACTACAGAGTGTGCAACTTTTTTTTCTTTTGAGCAAAGAGGTGGGGAACAGTGTGCAATTGCACAGTAAAACACTTTAGAGGGAACAGTGACTGGAGGTCATTTTGCAGGACTCTGGCAGTGCTCCTCCTGTTCCTTCTCCTGCTGCTGGCTTGTTGCCCTCCTAAAAAAAAAAAAGCCTGGACAGCATAAAAGAGTATCGAAAAAACAGGCTTCTGAAACCTTTCTGACAAAATGAGATATAGACTGAGGTAAACTGCTACATTTTAACATTTATCTGCACACAAATACTGTAGGAGCCCATCGTCAAATTTCTTCTTTGCCACATTCCTTTTTTTGCTGGTGACAACCTCGTCATCTTCTTCCTCCTGCTGGCTAGTGAAATTATATCCCTCACATTCCTGTAAATGAGCTAAAACATGCATACAATTCAACTGTAAAACATAATTTCAACCACATACCTCTGGTACAATTGTTAAGGAGACACAACTTATTAATAAAAATATACCTGAAGTGATTTTAATTTTGACTAGTGGGAATGACCACCAGTCTCTCTCTCTCGGGGTTCCTCTTCCTTTTAAAAGCGTAATTTTGTTTGTGACATGGCCATCGTTATGGTCTTATTCACAATCCTGTTCAATGGCACCGTGCCCTCCATTTCCTTGCCCTCCTCAACCCACAAGGCCCTGGCAAACGTCATCTGAAAAAGAGAACATATACATTTTATTTAAAAGTTAAACATTAATTTAAACAAAGCAACTTGAAACTTGTAAATTATTAGTAGTGGCAGCAAAGCTATATTTGTCCCTCCAGGAATTTGCGATGTCGTGATTGCCACAATTACCGCAAATTCAACCAATCCCCGTGAATTTTGTGCGATCTTGCAATTTTGTACAATCACCGCAACTTTTCCACAAATTGGAGCAATTGCCGGTGCTTTCCGCGAGTTACACAGTGGAGAGGGCGAGTCGGGGCGGCGCGGTGGTCCTAAAGAAAGTGAGTCCATGGAGGAACGCCGTGGCTGGGCTGACAGCAAGAAACTTGATACAACATGCACAAAGTGATAAGTAAAGGAATGTGAGCTGAGGCGAACGTGTTGAGTGCGTGAGCTGTCCTGGTTGAACGCCTGAGGCTGTATCCCCCCCCCAGCAGTAAGCCACCGCAGGGCCGGAGCGGAGCAGCCGGCGGCCAGGATCCCCTTCCCCCATCCTAACTGTGCATTCACACCAAAAGCTTCCAAAGCGTCAAAAACGCTCGAGAGTGGGCGTCAGACAAGACAGCTCCCTAAACGGCAAATATTTTCAGCCGCTTTGGCCGCTCGTCACGTGACTGACATCAAAGTTCGATCGCGCTGGTCATTGGGGAGCCGAAATACCAAAAAAAGAAGAAAAAAAAAGGCAGCCAACGGACATCTCTATTCTGACAGTTGACGCTTTGGACGCTCAGTGTCGCTGGGTTCTCATTGAAAATGAATTGACTTCCGGCGTTTTTGACGCTTTGGAAGCTTTTGGTGTGAACGCACAGTAAGGCCCTGGACTTAAGAAACCAGCCTCCCCTTTTTATTCAAAGACTGGACTGTTTTAATGACATTTTAAAACATTTTTGTGTCTTTCTTAACAAGTGGAAAATTGCTGATATAACGGGACATTTAAAAATTTCAATTTTTCTTAGATTTTTAATTATTCAGCTTACTTACGCAGGAGAATACTTCTGCCTCCCATTTTCTGGAAAGCTTTTTTTCCATTGACGCCCTTCCAGTTGATCTTTTTTGACACGTTGCAGGAGAAAAGTCTCCTGGAAAAGAGGGTAGGCAGGGGAATATAATCAATTAAAAATCATGCCATGCTAAGGCTCAGACAAAAAACTAAACTTTCACTTCTATCATCTGCAAGGACAGCTCTGCTTCGTTTGTTGTTGTTTTTTAAATTAAGGACACCGCTGTGCTCTGTAACTTGCCGTATATTTTCTCTGTCTTCTCTGAGTTGTCACGTGACATTATAAAACTTGGCTTTTCATGGCTGTGAATGCATATTGTGGAAAACTTTTACCCCAATTTTATAACAAAGGTCTTATTGTTTGCCTCTGTCTTTACAGTGAATTTCTTTGTTTTCATCGCATCATATTGTCTGATAACCACAGGGCCAATGGAGACAGGGCCTCGAGAATGTTCCTTTTGAAAATTTGGCATATTTACAGGCTCACCATCAAATGATGGTTCTTCAGATAATCTGCGAATCATCTGAGAAAGAGGATTTGAGGGTTTGCGAACAAACCTTTTGAGTTTACCTAAATCATTTTCAAATGGAAAGGATGAAATTGAGTCCAGGCAGCCAAATCTTTTAGCATCCTGTGCTAGTGTAGCCGATGTCATATCTGGCCCTCTGCGTTGTGTTTCTCACGGCCTGCCCTAGGTGGGGTTCGATCCCACGACCTCCCGCACCGGAGGCGACGATGCTAACCTCTTCGCTAAGAGGTTGACAACCGCTTGGCAAGTTGGTTAGCACGTCTTTTATGGGTGGAGTGAGTGCACATCCGTTACACTAGATGAGATAACATGCACATTATACAATGAGGTCTTTCCCATACAAATCACCACATTGACTGACAAACGCATGTAATAGGCTGTTTGCATAATGGCTGTGAGTTCCAACCAGTTTAGGGCTCAACAATATGGCAATGGCAGTGGAAAGCAGTAGGAAGTTGTGATAAGTCACCAAATCCAAAACACCACACAACACTACAGGTCCTGTATAAAGCAAAAATTGCCTTAATTCGGCTGCCTTCCACCTGTCAATCTCTTTATGTGACCGTGGTTTACGAGAAAACTCAACAGGAGTACTGTGCTCTCATGTTCATGAGATTATCTGAGATCTTGTTTACAAGTTGAGACGGTAAACGCTATTTAAGAGGTCCTTTGAGCCAGAAATTTATCAGACGTCTGACTACACCTAAACACACAAGGTGCATATATTCTGCGGGGAACTGGAATGGGAGTCCATTCCAATACTGACACCTGTAAAGGGATGGGGACCATTATGGTGATCTTTATCAGCTCTGCTTGAAAATGCATCATCTGTTCTACAACTACTGCCTAAAAGAGGATAATTCATTAGATTATTTATGAACACACCATTCTGAGTACATTTATCACACTCATGATATCCATTAAATGATTTAGTGTTCTTAACAGGTGACTGAATCAAGTCTCAAAGTGAATGTTTTGTCCTCAAAATTATTTCAGAAAACATTGGGCATTAATATTAGCTATTCCTTGATTTAACAATAGAATTGATACAGTTTAAATTAAGGCGAGACACGGCAGGCAAAAACATCGTTTTTTCATGCACTTATCAATTTTGAGATTTTGGGCTATTTTGCTTCCATAACATGTCTTCTTTCAGACTAATACAAAAAAATAGTCTAAAATACACATTATGGGTGTTTATTTTACTTCACTTTGACTGGTGTCGCCTGTAGATTTCTCCTAAATTCACCAGAACTGAGCGTTCTATCGCGGAGCGAGCCGCGTCTGTTCAGACTCCTGTCATATCAGGTATCGCTGTGAAGCTCTCTCTCTATCTCTCTCTATCTCTCCCTCTCTCTCTCCTGCACTAATGTGTCGGTTCCAAAAATGGTCATTTCCTTTGTACCAGCGACGAATCGTAAAAGTACGAGGGAGGGTCTCATTGGCTGGTGTCGTTTTCCGACAGCGTGATTCGTTTAGAAGCATCACGTGATGCGCTCTGAACAGCGGAGGGACTTTTAAAAACGGGGAAAGGAAATCGATTTAAATCCTCACATAAAACAGCAACAGCAACTCTCACTTGCTAGACAACAAAAGACACAGCACAGAAACTCACCGAGCCATAAGATCCCTTTACAAAGTGCGTCATCGCGGAAGCTGTCATCCGTAATAAAACGAGTGTTTGCCGTCGGAGACCAGCGCGATACACAGCGGTGGCTTTTTTTTTTTTTTTTTTTTACACATCAGACGTCTGAATGAACTGATCGGAGATTTAATATGTACCTGCGCTGGTACAGGGCTTAAAATGAACATCGATCCTCAGAATCACGTGTTGTGCAGTAGTTTACTTCTCAGTGACAGAGGTGAAACGGATGTGACACTGACATGGGCCAGAGATGATTTTTAGCCAGACAGAGAGAAACTGAAAACATTGGTTGTCATATTACAGATGAGCCCAACTAGGCTACACCTAAAGTGTTTCTTATTTTTTTTTTTTTTTTTATTTTTCTCTGACCTACTGGCCCACACACCTTAAAATTCACAGTGGCCAGACACTCTTGTTTCCAGTAACAATGGGCTCTATGCACAGCTCCACTGCTTTCTAAATTCAAGGCAGCTCTTTTATTTACTGACAAACTGATTAATCCAGGTGTGTCTGAGTAGTCAGACACACCTGGATTAATCAGTTTGTCCAATAATGTAAGACAGGAAATAAAGGAGCTGCCTTAAGTTCAGGAAGTAGAGCTGTGCATAGAGCCAATTTGTGGAATTTTTGCAATAGAATCTTTAAAGGCCGTTTTCTCAAAATGAGCTTTTTCTTATACTCTGGACCCGAAATCTCCAGTTCAGCAGCACTTACAGACACCAAACCTTCCAGTTGTATTCCTGCCTATATTCTGAAGGTTTTTACAGAGGGGATTGTTGATATATCATTCACAGCCTCATTTATACAACAATTTATACCTAAAAACAGGGCGAAATTTGATTTTTTAGGGCTGGTGACAGTATTTTCTCATTTACAAAGTGATAAAAAGAGATATCCAAAATCCCCTCTGTAAAAACCTTTGACTTTAATATGTCAACAAAATAAAACAAGAATTTTGAAAGTGGCTTTATCCAATCTTCAGATTTCGGGTCTGGAAATGTACACAAATTCACGCATATTTAATTATATAATGTCTAATTTCCATATGTAAGCATAATATTTAAGAAAACATGTAATACAAAAAATAATTGTCTCAATCTAAGTGATAAACATAGAAAGTTTCATGGCAATAGCTGTTAGTTAAATTTTTTACCCTATTCACCTGGGGTGTCTCGCCTTAAACAGAACAATAATACGTGCTTCTTGAACAGGTGTATGTGTGTATACATCTGTGGGAGAGTACACAGGGTACAGCTGACAACACTGTGAGGGAAATAAGCTTACGAACACCCCTCACAGTGTTGTCACCCCAGACTCCCTCACAACGTTTTGCCTCATATACTAGGCGGTGAATCTCAAATTCTAAGTCCTGTCTTGTGCTTAATGACAACGACTGAAAATCCACCAGCAAACTTCTAATAAAAAGACTGTCACTGTCCTCTGGAGGTGGGCTGGAGACAGCCTCTAAAGCGGTGAGCAGTCTTTCTTCAAATTCTCCTGTGTTTGGCCTCTTCCTCCTAGGCTGACCTCCCTGGCCTGCAGCTGATGAGGGGCTTGGGCTTGGGCTTGGGCTCCGGGCAGCCTGACTTTGCCTAGCCATGGCGCGACTTATAAACTACAATTAACTATACAGCGTTAAACCTATTTCACGCAACTCACACAGAGAAATGAAATAGACAATGCATCAACTCGTTTAAATTTAATGGTAAAATTATTCTGGATGGCTCGGAGCATTCTACTGTAGTTTAGCATATAATTTGTCCTTCACGTACTCACTCACAAACTCACCAGGAACACCAATGATGTCAGCTGTCACTTTGATCCATGCATCGTTTTTTTTAAGTGTATCCCTATATACAAACAAAGAACAATCATTAAGAACCAGGAAACCCGCGACAGTTGTAATAAGCTTGTCCTCCATGGCTGCTCGAAAGTTCAGAGTTGTTGTGTGGGGGACACCTACACTCTGATTGGTTGCCGCTTCTCCGCATCATAGCTCATTAGCATTAAGTTCAGGAGATTTCAACTTTCTCTAGACGCTCTCGCCACCAAAACGTGCCGCCGGCGCTTTTGACGCTCTTCGAAGCTTTTGGTGTGAACGCACAGTTACCGATTGCACTGCAGGTGCGTCCGTTACAGCCCCCTTTTTCAAACGCAGGGTTGAAGCCATCTTCACCTGGTATTGACCCAAATTTGCGAAACAGTCTGTAGTAAAATGTTTAATACAAACATGAAGAGCGGCAGGAACGTTGTTGTCGTAGATAAAATGAGTCCACTGGTCCCTGGTGGTTTGGTCCGCCGATGCAGGGACAATGAAAACACTATAGTGTGGAGAGGAGAGGAGAGGGCTCTGTGTGACCAGATGTGTCCCCAGCAGTCTAAGCCTATAGCAGTGTAGCTATAAAATGGTTCAGAGCTACCTGAACCAGTCCTAACTAAAAGCTCTGTCATAAAGGAAGGTCTTAAGTCGAGACTTAAATGTAGTTAGAGTGTCTGCCTCTTTGACCCATGGAGAGAGCTGGTTCCACAGTAAAGGAGCCCGGTAACTGAAGGCTCTACCTCCCAGTCTGTTTTTAGAGAAACTGGGAGTCACTAACAGACCTGCGTTCTGGGAGCAGAGTGCTCTGGTAGGACAGTAAGGAATGATTAGTTCTTTCAGATAGGATGGAGCTTTATCATTAAGAGCCTTATAAGTCAGCAGAAGGATTTTGAAGTCAGAAAACTGATGTTACTACTGAACAAATGACTTTTCCTGTGATGCATTATGTTGCTATTTTCTTGAAACATGACTATAGACATTTAGAATTTTTGTGAAAAGCTCACAAGTCTGTTGTGTTGTTGTAGCTTTTTTGTCGAACCCTTTTTTTCATCGTAACAGGTGCTTCACTGGACTGTGATTTTTGGCTCCGTATGGCCAGTAAGTACAAAGCTGGGGGGAAGTGGAACAAACTTGTGTGTTATTGGATGTAAATGTGAAACAAAATACATTTCTATGGAGGATTATTCTGTTTTAATGTGAAATACTTTATAGGAGCTGCATTGGGTCTCATATTCTTTCTTATGCATATACAGGTTAGAAAGACTGAGCTTCTAGAAATATAATTTTATCATTTGTACATTTTAAGAGTCACTTGTCCGTCATTTCATCGACTTGACAACTTGTACATTTAAAAAACCTCCTGTAACAACAAAATTATAGTTGAATCAAAGCTCTCAGTGACTTTATTAGTATGTGTGTAAATCTTTGCACTTGCTTTTATCTTATCTTATCCAACATTTGTGTCAAATTGGCCCAGACCAGAGATACAACCTCACTATTAAAATGGGAATAATTTCATCACTTTTATATCCATTTTTCCTCAGCTGAAGAGACCGAAGGCACCGCTCCCAAACAGCCTGTCAGAGACCCTCTGCTGCAGCTGGTTTCCCTCCAGATGGCGTCCGGCTGCTGGCTGCTGGGTCCAGGTCTGGCTGCTGCACTGGGAAAGACCAGTGAGGAGCTGGACAAGGCAAAACCTGCATCGGTGGGAAACATTTAATGACATTAGGCTACTTTTTCCCTACTTTACTACTTTACTTTATATACTTTGCTCTCTTTGATTTCCTGTCACCTTCTCTGTCCCATGTGATTTTATTTGATTGAACCAGGTGAACCAGGAAGTGTGGGCCACCACTCTGGCTCTGATCTGGCTTCATGCTTTCAAGTTGGATGCTAAGGAGGAGTGGGAGCTCCTGGCTATGAAGGCTGCATCATGGCTCCGTGCTCAGAACGGTAATAAACATGATAATGAGTAGTTATAACAGTGTGTGCTGGTTAAAGTCAGCTGTTTGACTTATTTTATTATTCAGTTGTCAATCTTTGTTTCAGCACCGTGTGTGGCAGAGTGTGTGGAAGCTGGAAATGCACTGTTGGGTTGCAAGGTGCAGAGAGACGTCCTGGGGCTCTGAGGTTTTCACTGAAACAACTCTCTATGAAGTGTCTCTTTTCAGTCAGTTGATATTGTCCTCTATATCAGTTCAACTACATATTAAACTTTTCAGAATAGCACTTCATACTTCCCTCACCAGTATCAACTTATGTTTTATATCAATTTTTGTCACAATAAACTGAAAATAAAGCTTTGAACAAAACAAATGTTAATGTTTGAATTAGAAGTGAACCAACTGCTCTGTGATCTGGTGTTCTAAGATCAGAAAATTTTACAAGCCTGTATGAAATGTTCGACATTATGCTACCATTAAAAAATGAGACCAGAAGGAGCATAGCAGTTTAGGTTCAGTACTATTTTCTCTCTGTAGGTTATTACTGCTTAACATGTGATTAAATTAAAAAAAAAAAAAATGTTACACACATACAGTACTGTCTCAGTGACTTGAGTTTGTGTTTTTGTGTATATCTGTCAACATGTGTTTTTGTCACTAACCTAGAGGTGTGATTAGTCAACTAAATTGTTTGAAAATGATGTTGCGGGGCGGTGCGTGGCGCAGTGGTTAAGGCGGCCGCCCCGTGTAGAGGCTACAGTCCTCAACACAGGCGTCCCCGGTTCGAATCCCGTGTCGGGCAGACCTTTCCTCCATGTCATTCCCCCTCTCTCTGCCTCCCCCTTTCCTGTCTATCTCACTATGTGCTGTCAAATAAAGGCAAAAACTGCCAAAAAATATACTTCAAACACTGCTGACTCACCTGTCTGGCACTTTTAAGCTCCACCCTTCCGGGGATTTTCTGCACTGAAATCGAATATACTGTACCCAGAAGGCGTGACTGACTGGCAGTTCTCTTTCAGTATCGGACAAATACTTTTCTCTGTTTTAAGTTGTCTCGGTACAACACAAAGCAAAAGGAGCTGCAGTCAAAGTGTCTCACACTGTAAACGCTGATCAACAGAGGTGAGCATGTCTTTTCCCCTTCTGTGCTTTTATTCTGGTGATCCGAGATGACATACAGTACTGTAGGCGACTCGTTGTCTGAACTGACAAGTTCACCACTGACAGGAGACGCACGAGAAACCTTATAATAACATGTTGATAGTTGATACTGTTACACTAGATTATGGGTCATTTAAATGTGTTTACACAAGAATTTATGTCCCCTGTTAGAATCAGACACTGATACAAAATGCAGTTTTTATTTCCCCATGTTGCCCTCGAACAAACAGCTGATTGGATAAATAAAAACAGAAGATCTACTCTGATTGCGCAGACGCGGACGTAGAGCAGTGGTGATCTACGAATTGTTCACATAAGAATATTCCTCATTTCTGTCCTCATATACGACTATGTTTATAAAATAGCCCATTTTCGTTGATATTCATCATAATAAATAGATTAATATTACGTTTATTTCTTACTGCTGAGCATGCACCTATAATTATAACTTCCCTAAACCATTCAACCTATAGAAAGCTCTTACACATGTCCTTGTTCCTTGTTGCATAGGTACAATGAGCTGCCGCTGTGGTTTACTAACTGCCCAGAAGGAACCAGGTACAGATCTCTTTTTTTTTAGATGGCTTTACAGTACATATCACACAACAGTTACCATTCTGTCTTTATGCTCATCATTGTTTTTCCGTCCATGTCTCTGTCAGTTCCTCTGAAGAGCATCGAGGTGGAGCTGGAGGTGAGGGACCATGTAGCTACAGTGGTCTCCACCCTGAACTACGAGAACAAGGAGGACAAACCAATAGAGGCTGTTTTTGTCTTCCCTCTGCCTGGAGATGCTGCTGTCTGTCATTTCAGTGCTAAGATTGGACAGACAGAGGTTGTAGCTGAGGTGAAGGAGAAGCAGCAGGTGAGCTGGACGCTGGAGGTTTATCTCACTGTTAAAGATCCTAAAGAGACAGTAAACACTGATGTGAGTGTTGTTGACGTGTGTCCTCTGTGCTCCAGGCTCGTGAGGAGTACGATGATGCTCTGAGCTCTGGTCAGCAGGCCTTCATGTTGGAGGAGAGTGAGCAGAGTCCAGATATATTCACTCTGAGTGTGGGCAGTCTGCCTCCAGGAGAGAGCGCCTCCATCAGGCTGGAGTACGTCACTGAGCTGGCTGTGCAGGCTGATGACGGGCTGAGGTTTTGTCTGCCTGCTGTGCTCAACCCTCGCTACCAACCTCAGGGTAGGAAATCCAGACAACACAGTGCACGTCAAGATGGTTTCGTGTTTTTGGTTGCTTCGCGTACAAAGTGCACCATCCACCCACTGCTCAAAGTTCTCACGCTCAAAGACCAGAGAGAAACACACCAGCAGAACACCTGCTAGTTGCTGTGCTGCGTTGTTATTTTAGTGAGTGTCAAGTATCAGCAGTATGAAGTAGGCTACCAAGTGGCCAGTCAATTCACTGGTTGAAGTGAAAAACTAGTGTGACCTGTCCGGTGTTTGAAGCTACGTATGTTGATATCAGAATAGGTTGGAGGATCTTCTTCAGATGGCTCAGTTACACTTTCACTCTTAACTACTTTTAGAAATACTCAAGAAAAAAAACAGATGCAGAGAGAGTTGAAGCAATTCTTAAGATTTTAGTGCAAAATGCCGGCAGATACAACAAAACATGAACACAGACACTCGGAGAATGGAGACACTACTGTACTGTATATTAACCTTGTACGTTTGTATGTGAAACCACATGAATTCTTATTAACTGGAAGTAAAACTGTGTCAAGAGTGGGAGTGCAGCTAGAGGTGAGGCTGTGGCCACAAGATTTCATGTATCAGTCACTGATAGAAGTCACAAGAACAACTTATCATAACCCACATGACCACAGCTTTCCATAGAGAGAGTTTTGCCGATGTACCTTGTGGCACTGGCCCTGCAAAAGTTGTTTTAAGGAAATTAAATGCACATGTGGGCAATGTCAACTTTTGAAAAAGGACAAACAACTGAACGTTTAATATTTTTGCCTTGCTACTTGCGTAGATGCTCTAGAAGTCCAGACAGAAGCATCTCGGTTATTTGGTGAATTTCTTCATAGGTGTGGTTTAGGTTAGATGCTTAATGTGGCTTTAATTGGAGTCATGGAAACATGGAGTTACAACCAACTTTGAGTCTTGCCATTCACCACTCAGAGTTGTACAGTCCTGCTTAGTCTTATTGAGGTTCATATAAAACTGAAAACTGAGCTGAGCTTTAAGGAAACATCACTGATTTATTTATGTTCAGTCACTTGTCAGGAGTTCAGAGAGATTCTCTGAGCAAGAGACTGAAATGAGTTTCTTCTGTGAGGTGGCTGTGTTCACCTGTAGTTTAGTGTACAGTCATCAGAGTGTAAACCCAGAACATGTTAGAAGGACTATACACCCACCAGGCCTGGGAAGCTGAGGAGCTGAGGAGAGCAGCCAGTCAGCAGGGTGTCTGTGATGTTTGTCTCAGCTGGAGCGTTTAGGTTGAAGGATCTTCTGTGGTCGGCCAGAACTTCTGCTGGATGAATAGCTCTTGGTCTCTAATGTCTCTTTAGTTATGTTATTCTTAACGTGTCTCCTACTCCCAGGTAGTGAAGGTGCCAGTGTCCAGGTGACTTCTGTTCCAGCCTCTCTGGTTCCCTACAGTCTGTCTTTTTCTGCCCGAGTGTCCTCTCCTCGTCCAGTCTCTAAAGTAGAGTCCAACTGTTCCCTGGACCCGGCCCAGTACCTCAACACAGAACAGACCCAGGCCACGGTAGGTAGACTGCTGATGTGTCTGCTGTGTGTGGCTGTTCCTCAACATTAGGAAGACATTTCATAACTTTAATGATGTTTATGAGTGTGTTTTTGTGAACTCCAGGTGAAGTTGGCTGCAGGACACAAGTTTGACAGAGATGTTGAACTTCTGATTTATTACAAAGACGCCCACCAGCCCTCTGCTGTGGTGGAGGCAGGACAGGCCTCTGCCCAGTCTGGTGAGAGAAAACTACTCAAGATGTTATCTTGTAGAAAAAAGGTCATCATTTTACAACTAAGTAACATTTTTGGAATAAACATTGTGTTTCAGGCACTCTGATGGGTGATCCAGTCGTGATGCTGAGTCTGTACCCTGAGTTCCCTCAGTCTGTGATGTCTTCACTGGCCCAATGTGGAGAGTTTGTGTTCTTGATGGATCGATCTGGGAGCATGTGCTCACCTCTGAACCACGACATGGGACATCAGACTCGTATTGCCAGTGCCAGGGTATTCAACAAGTGTTAAGCCAATCGTAAAATGGTTTATAGTTTCCCTCTTCAACAATAGCCTTCACTATCGACCCTGTCCTTCCTTCAGGATACTCTACTGCTGCTGTTGAAGAGCTTACCAATGGGCTGCTATTTCAATATCTACAGTTTTGGGTCGAGGTTCGAACACATCTTCCCGTAAGTCACTCTCTCATGTCACTTAGTGAAGTGTCCTCTTGTGATTAGTGCCTGTACATTTGTTACTGCTTTGTGCATGTGTTCATTCTTCCCGTGAGTCTCTCAATAATCAATTCTTGGACCAATTTTGTTTGTCATCTCCATGCTCCTCCCTGGGTAGGTCGTCCGCAGGTTTCCATTTTATTTTAATTTTTATTCAGACAATTCTCAATTGTATCTCCCCATAAAGCAGACTGAGTTGAGTTGAGTTTTCTACAAAACTGTTTTGATGACACCAAAACTGGATCTCAATCAACTTCCTACAACTGAACTCTCTCAAACCTGAAATCCTTATTATTGGACCCCAGCATGTTGAACAAGCTGAACAAACACTGCCACTTGCTGGTCACAATAGTTTAAACCTGTTGCAAGAAACCTTGGTTTTCTGTTTGCAGTAGGCTCATAGCTACTAAAAGTATCCCAATTTGATATTAGGGTGAAAACAGAAGAGGATGGTGCCTTGTTGTTGTATTTTTTCTTAATTGTAAAAAACTTTGTAACAGATTTTAGGAAAACATGTTTTAAAATAAGCATTAATACTATTAAATTCCTTTGTATGATGGCAGTAAGAGTGTGGAGTACAGCCAGAGCTCCATGGAAGAGGCTGTGAAGAAGGTTGAGACGATGGAGGCTAATCTGGGAGGAACAGAGATCCTGAAGCCGCTCCAACATATTTACAGCCAGCCCTGCATTCCCAGTCAACCCAGACAAGTAAAACACACACACGGTTAACATGTTCAACATTTTGTGTTTAATATGTGTGTGTGCCCTACTGTAACTGTCACTTGTCCTTAATAACACAATAACAGTTCAGTTTCAGTGCAGATCTTTCTATTTCTTTATTTGACAAGCACTTTACAAAAGTTTTCATTGTTCTTTTCACATCAAAACCAGTTGTGTTACTTGATACTGTAGGAGCAGCTCATGCTTAGTATTTCTTGTTTACTCAGAGTTGTACAAGAACAATCTTGAAGGAACCAGTTTGTTTGAAACTCATACTTACCCCATCTTTGTTGTCCCTGCAACAAAAATCCAACATGTCACTCAAGAAAAATATATGAATGGACCTTAACCCATGTGTAAACGCTTCTCTCCAGCTCTTTGTCTTCACTGACGGAGAAGTGGGCAACACCAAAGAAGTGATAGATCTGGTGAAGAAGAATTCAGGTTCCCACAGGTGAAACAAAAACACATACTCACAGTTTGACCCATGTTGTAGTGTTGTGTGTCTAAAAAACAAAA
Organism: Trachurus trachurus; assembly: GCF_905171665.1. Lineage (NCBI taxonomy): Eukaryota > Metazoa > Chordata > Actinopteri > Carangiformes > Carangidae > Trachurus > Trachurus trachurus. Next base: position 32,637,923 of record NC_139893.1, read on the forward strand.
CTCCTGTATTTCAGGTGTTTCTCTTTTGGGATCGGGGAAGGAACCAGCTCTGCTCTCATCAATGGGATTGCCAAGGAAGGAGGAGGTCACGCCCAGTTCATCACAGGAAAGGACAGGATGCAACCTAAAGTAAGGACATTTTTTAGTAATGCAAATGCAACATCACATTTACATTTACACAAATATTATGAGTTGAGTAAGTAAAAGCTCAGTAGAAACTGTTTTGTCCTCCAGGTGATGCAGTCGCTGCGGTTTGCCCTGCAGCCAGCTGTGCAGGACATCTCAGTCACATGGGATTTACCAAAAGGAGTGTCTGTCACTGTTCTCTCTCCACCAATCACAACACTTTTCCAGGGTCATAGGTCACTGGTTTATGCCCAGCTCACTGGACAGGTAGGAGCAGCACCAACTCACAGTAAAATACCTCTCTGCTCTGATTTTTATCAGCATTCAGCTTTATTACCGTAATGATTTGAAGCCTTGAAAAAGACCCAAACTCAATGAGACTGCCTGTTGAAATGAAGGATTTACTAATAATCATGTGATTTCCTTTAGACTGTCAATAGCTTAAAATAATTAATGACGATTAATCACCCGAGTGTCCATTCTTAGTTATGATTAATTGTAAATTAATCACATTTTTAATTTGTTCAAAATTCACCTTAAAGGGATATTTGGTACCATAAGTGCTCAATGATGGACAAATGTATAAAAGTAATTTTATTATACAAAAAATAAATTACAAATATTGTACAGAATCCCTCAAAACCCTCTGCATTTGGCATAAAAAATATTGTCAAGTAATAATGACAACCTTGTCCGGGTATGGTTTAGCTTAGCTAGCCTCCAATAATGGATTAATTTCATGTAGCGTCAGAGACCAATGCAACAAAACATGCGTTGATTGTGTGTCCAAAAAAATGAATCACTGCATTTTACACCCCCTGCAATTCAGCAATTAACCTGGTTTCTCACAGTGTAAAACTTTTCTCAGAGTCCAGAGGCTTCACAAGGTTCAGTGACGGTGAAGTACAGTCTGGCAGGTCATCGCTCTGAGAACCAGCTCAGCTTCAGTCTCAAACCTGAAGAGGACACGGGGTAAAATTCATTTAAAACCATCAGTTGCTGTTTTGTATTAGGTTGTGACCTTACAATATTGGATTTGAATTATTTAAATAAAATCAAATGCAGTATTTAACGAAATAATTTTGTGCTGAAAAATGAAGTCTGCTCAGTGACTGATACACACATATTGTACAATAAAATCTATTTTTCTATTGGTATTTTAAGCCTCATTGATTTTCACTGTCACCTCACAGTAAAAGATCAAAATACAGCACAAACGACATCTACATCTCTAATATCTGAATTGTTATCTAACGGTTAAGACAACATTTGACCTGTGTTGACTCCTCTGTCCTGTCTGCAGATTAACAGTCCACAGGTTGGGTGCTCGGACTCTGATTCGCTCCCTGGAGATGGAGGAGAGAGAGCACAGGGGAAGGCAAGATGGAGGAGTGAAGGAGAAGCTGGTGAAGCTCAGTGTCCAATCAGGAGTGAGCAGCTCCTACACTGCCTTCATTGCTGTGAACAAAGGCAGCGGCGAGCCACTTCAAGGACCTCTGGTGCGCAGAAATGTTCCAACACCAAGTAAGTGGCATTTTCAGTAGCAGATAAAAATTAATACTGTTCTCATCTAGTAATAATAATATAATATCTTGATACCAAACATTTGCTTTTTTTCCCCCTTTCTTTCTTGAAGTCATGTATGGTGCTAATTACCAACGCAAACCTATGGCATTCTGTGTAATGGGAGCAAACGCTAGTAAGTACAAAGCTGAATGGGGGTAGAACTCATCTCATCTGTGTATTTTTATAAATGACTCTGTGTCTGAATTGCTCTTTTTTTGTTATTTAATGTGAAATAGTGGATGTACAGTAGGAGATGTTTTAGCTCTGGTATTTATGTTAGTCACAGACAACATCTGGTTCTGCCCGGAGCAGCAAGTCAGGATGTGTCAGCTTTTTTTAATATTAATTAAGGTTCTGTACATTTCAGGACCTACATGCAACAACTTGCAAATCACTGTGATAAGTTCAGGAGCCAGTAATTTGGTTGATATAGTTTAATGTTTGTTTTTGTTTTTGTACTATAGCATTGCTCTTTTTGTCCAAGACAAGTTTCTCTTAGAAACTTAAATTTACTACTTACTACAATTATTTCACATAATGTCCTCAACTCTCTGTCTTATTCCATCTTAAAGATGACTCAGGTTTCCCTGCTCGTACCAAAATAAAGTTCAAATGTGAGAGTGAATTTCCATAAGTGTAGTAAACTAATATCATTTGGGACAAATTAATAAATACCATGTGGCAGGATGTGTCACTTCTTTGTAGCTTTAATGTGAAATACTCTACAGGAGCTGAGTTGGCTCTGATATGCTTTGTTATGCATATGTTATTGCAAATGTTATTTTACAACTTGTACATTTTAACTCATTGAGTGCCAACCACGTAATTTCTCGTTTTTCGTTCCCATGCGTTGAGTGCCGAAAACGTAATTTTACGTTTTTTGCTTTTTTTTTAAATTATGAAAATAGACACTTTAATACACATTATATGTAAATTTGGGGACTCTACGACGAGGAGAACTGAAATAGATGACGATCAAAGTCACATGACAGCTCATGATCTGGAAGTTTTTATCATAACTCGGCTTCTGCAAACGAGTTCTGCATGCAGATGCAGCGCAGCTGCTCCGCAGCTGCTCTGCTCTCACCCGCGCTGCTGCTCCAGCTGCTCGAGCTGCTCGGAGCAGAAACAGGAAGCTCTCAGCCGACAGTCCGCCCGGTCTTCAGCTGGAGCAACACCGTGTCCTCCCCAAAGTCCTCCCGCGGTAAAATCTGATGGTCTCTGGACCAAAGCAGACCGGCATCACCGACCCGTACCACAGAAGGACCGCGACCACCGGCGGGACCGGTCTTCCCGAGCCGCGGTGGCCGACTGACCCTCACGCTCCGCGGGGAGAAGCTGTGACACGGCACGGTGCGTCTGTGTTATTGTTGTTTAGTGGCGCCCCCCCCGCCCCCGATGGTGGTTTTGTGAATAGAACAACAACTGTTGTATATATTTATCTTATACGAGCCCTTTGATCCAGAAATGCGAGTGTGAGAAGAGCGACAGACACAAACAGCGCACCTTTCATAAAAGACGCTCTATCTCCTTTTCTAGAAAAAAAGGAGGGATTTTGGTGAAACCCAGCCATGTTTAGCTTGACTTTTCTCAGGAACGGAGGCACGTAGAAACAAACGGTTTGTGGCCACTTGAAGCATTAAGGTAAACCTTTCAATTGAGCCACAGTATGTGTTGGTGGCAATAATATAGAATACACTGTGGCTCTACATAAAAAGTCAAAAATGGTCTAAATTGCCGGTACACTTGACTAAAACTTTGGAAAGGAGCGCGGCACTCAATGAGTTAAGAACAAGTTGGCAGTCATTTGTAATAAACTCAGTAAACTCATTGTTTTTTTTTCTTCTTGACCAAAATACTTTGTTTTTCAATCTCTAGGAGGAGCAGGGATTTTGTCAAAGGCCTGTAAGAAAGCCAGTAAAGCTGAACTGGTTATATAGTATATACTGTAGTATATTGAATTAGACAAAACAGCACATCTCTGTTGGTGTTGATTGATTTTTAGAAATATTGTTTTACAACTTGTACATTTTAAGAACGACTTGTCAGTCATTTGCTCTCAATTTGTGTTTGAATCTTAAAGGGCCCATGGGAATGATGCGTGTTCGGCTTGACTTGGCCTTCAAGCTATCTCCTATTAATGTGGCGAAGGTTGAAAAAATTATCTCAACCCTGGCAAATAGTAAAGCCAAAGATATACATGGTCTTGATACAGTATTTTTTAAAACAACATAAGGCATCCATTATGCCACCTTTAGTTATGATTATAAATAAATCTATCGATGAGAGCATTTTTCCTAGTGTGCTTAAACCTGCCATAGTTACCCCTGTGCACAAATCTGGTGATGCACAGGTGGTCAGTAATTACCGACCTATCAGCATACTCTCAGCCATCTCAAAGGTCATTGAAAAGGTCGTAGCAGAGCAACTAGCTGCACATTTGGATTCTAAGTCCCTTTTACATCCAATGCAGTTTGGTTTCAGAAAGAAACATTCTACTGAAACTGCTTGCTGCTACTTCCTTGAGGAAATTAAAACCAGCCTAGATCAGGGAGGAGTGGTGGGAGCAGTCTTCCTTGATCTACGCAAGGCCTTTGATACAGTAAATCACGAGGTGCTGTTACATAAATTAAAAAATTATGAACTCTCTATCAATGTACATAACTGGGTGAAATCTTACCTAAGTGGTCGACACCAGTGTGTACGAGTGAACGGTACACTATCTCCATTTCTAGCATCCACACTGGGAGTCCCACAAGGGTCAATTTTAGGGCCGCTGCTGTTTTGTTTATACATTAATGACCTGCCTTCTGTCTGTCAGGATGTTAACACTATAATGCAGGGCTATTCAATTACAAATTCAGTGGGGCCAGATTTTAAAACTGAGACCTTAACTGGGCCGGACATTTTTCAGCGGTCAATAAGAAGGTTATGACAAATGAGGGGCATTTTTAAAACCCAGCATTAGCTATTAAAAACAAATCTACACAGCCAGAAAAAAGAGAATAAGCCAATAAAAGTAGTACCTAGTGATAGTAGTAGTAGTAAAGGTTTAGCTGTTAATGCTTTGAATTGGAGGTTTTTTTTTAGGAACTAAAAGTTTCCTCAGGCCTACTGTCTGAGTTTCTACTGAGGTTTACAGCAGGGGGTTATGTAAATCACTAAATAGCCTAGTCTTAAAATTAGGCCTAGAGATGAACAAAGATATTTTGATTGGTGAAAAACAAGGAGCAAAAAGCCATTTTAGGCAAATTACTCTGGGAAAGTATTTGATTACGGATTATTCCTTTGAAAGGTAATCAAGTTACTGTTCTGATTCCATTGCAAGTATTTAGTTGCGTTAAAATTAAAATATTGGTTACTTCATTCCCTCAAAAAGAAAAAAAAAAAGGACAGCGGAGCGTGGCGTGCTGTCACTGCATGGACAGTGCTCAGGTGTGACTGAAAGCAGTGGAGAGACCGGTGGAGTATTAACCAGCCGCCACGGTTTATTGTTGGCTGATGGGAGGGCTGAGGATCGGTCAGCTGCTCACCAGAAACACCGTGTCGTGCCAATGCGGCCCGGTGGGGAGTGTGAGGTCCGTCGGTCCTGGACGGACGGGGAGACTTTCTCTCGCTGACCTGTAGCACCACAGGACCACGGAGGACAGCCTCGGCCTCAGCCTCTGCGTCCGCCGCGGCGAAGCCTCCCGCTCCGTGACGAGCGGCTGTGGCCCGACACGACGTTTCTGGAGAGCAGCTGACCGACCGAGCCTCGGTTCTACCGGTAACTTTCAAAACAACGCACTGACTGGGTGGGTGGGTGGTGTGTTGCTAGGCTGCGTTGAGTGGTGCATTCACTGTCTGACCTACAGTAGGGATCTTGAGTTCTCGCAAAACGTGTTTCCCTCAGTGTCTTTTTTTTGGGGGGGGGGGGGGGGTCAGGACGAGCCGGGCCACTCGGACATTGGTTCGGGGCCGGATGTGGCCCGCGGGCCGCCAATTGAATAGCCCTGCTATAATGTATGCCGATGACACTGTATTGTATACTCATGGGAAAAATGTAACAGAGGTGGCTGTGAAATTAACAAAGGCAATGAACAAGGTTAGTGATTGGTTATACAATTCATGCCTCACGTTAAATGTGGAAAAAACTGTGACCATGTTCTTTACAAAGAGGTGTAAACTTAAAAGTTACCCTGATATTGTAGTAAATGGGCAAAAAATAAAACACATAGAACAATTTAAATACCTGGGGGTAACGTTAGATCCAACACTTAGTTTTAAAGGGCATGTCAAAAAGCTGAGTAACACGTTGAAATATAATTTAGCTAATTTCAGATACATAAGAAATTCTCTCACCCTTGAGGCATCAAGTACATATTTAAATGCAATGATTAAGCCCCATTTTTTGTACTGTGTTACATCCTGGTCTCAGGCATGTAAAACAGTTACAAAACCACTAGAGTTATTGTACAAAAGTAGTCTTAAGATCCATGCCAAAAAACCACGTTTGGCAGCTCTTCTTTTTCATGTGTGGCCATGAGTCAGTGGAATGTCCTTCCCACAGAACTTATTCTATGTACAAATCCTCACACATTCTCATGCTTGTCAAAGCGCTGGTTACTAAGTAAGCAAATTTGCACACATTGTTGAGTATTATGTGAGTGTGTGTATGTGTCTGGCTATGAGTGTGGTTATTAGAGGAGGATGATTGTAATCTGTGTATTGTATGTTTATGTGTTTGAATGTGTGATGAGAGTGAGAGAGAGTGTATGTGCTGTTAGTCCCTATTGTGCACTTTATGATTTGGCACTCCTGTTTCCCTGCTTTTATTAGTGCATTCTGTCAACTTTTTTTTTATTTTTTTTTATATTATGGTTATTATGTCCTATTTCAATTAATCTTAATATTGTATCTGTTCCCACTTTACCTGCCCAGGGACTACAGGCGGAAATTAGCAATTGTTGCTATAACCTGGCTCAAAGCATCTCTTCTTGTTTTACAAGATTAATGTTTTTTGTGCATTGTCCCTGTTTTAAATAAATAAATTCATTCATTCATTCATTCAAGTCTGTAACGCTCTACCCAGTAAGTAAAGCTGAATAGATGTGGGACAGTATATTTCTGTGGCTGATTTCCTCTTAAAGATCCTTTCAGCTAATTGAAATGATTTTTCACTCATTGAACTAAAATTGTTTTCTGTCAATCACTAGCCTATATGATGAAGAAGCGCAGTAAGCCTCGGGCCCGTGAGTATGAAGCTGAACGTGAGTGAAACACACATCTTTGTATTAATGTAAATTCAGTGAACACTGAGTAAAAGAAACAAATCACATCTCTTTTGTTGGTTTCTGCAGCTTTCATGTGAATACTAGAAGTAATTTTAGCTCTTGTATACTTTATTGACACTGGCAACATGTGTAGCTGCTCACTGCAATAAGTGAGGAAGGTTGAGTTATTATTATTTAGTTAATGTTTTTTATATTACTTACAGCACAGAAAACTGATGTTACTACTGAACAAATGACTTTTCCTGTGATACGATGTCACTTTTTTCTTGAAACATGACTGTAGAAATTGTGAGTTTTTGTAAAAAGCTCACAAGTCTGTTGTGTTGTTGTAGCTTTTTTGTTGAACCCTTTTTTTTTCATCGTAACAGGTGCTTCACTGGACTGTGATCCTGGACCCCGTATGGCCAGTAAGTACAAAGCTGGGAAGAAGTGGAACAAACTTGTGTATTATTGGATGTAAATGTGAAACAAAATACATTTCTATGGAGGATTATTCTCTTTTTGTAGCTTTAATGTGAAATACTTTATAGGAGCTGCATTGGCTCTCTCTTATGCATATACAGGTTAGAAAGACTGAGCTTCTGGAAATATAATTTTATCATTTGTGCATTTTAAGAGTCACTTGTCCGTCATTTGATCGACTTAACAACTTGTACATTTAAAAAACCTGAATCAAAGCTCTCAGTGACTTTATTAGTATGTGTGTAAATCTTTACACTTGCTTTTATCTTATCTTATCCAATATTTGTGTCAAATATGGCCCAGACCAGAGATACAACCTCACTATTAAAATGGGAATAATTTCATCACTTTTATATCCATTTTTCCTCAGCTGAAGAGACCGAAGGCACCGCTCCCAAACAGCCTGTCAGAGACCCTGTGCTGCAGCTGGTTTCCCTCCAGATGGCGTCCGGCTGCTGGCTGCTGGGTCCAGGTCTGGCTGCTGCACTGGGAAAGACCAGTGAGGAGCTGGACAAGGCAAAACCTGCATCGGTGGGTAACATTTAATGACATTAGGCTACTTTTTCCCCTGAGATACTACTACTACTACTACTACTACTACTACTACTTTATATACTTTGCTCTCTTTGATTTCCTGTCACCTTCTCTGTCCCATGTGATTTTATTTGATTGAACCAGGTGAACCAGGAAGTGTGGGCCACCACTCTGGCTCTGATCTGGCTTCATGCTTTCAAGTTGGATGCTAAGGAGGAGTGGGAGCTCCTGGCTATGAAGGCTGCATCATGGCTCCGTGCTCAGAACGGTAATAAACATGATAATGAGTAGTTATAACAGTGTGTGCTGGTTAAAGTCAGCTGTTTGACTTATTGTATTATTAATTTGTAAATCTTTGTTTCAGCACCGTGTGTGGCAGAGTGTGTGGAAGCTGGAAATGCACTGTTGGGTTGCAAGGTGCAGAGAGACGTCCTGGGGCTCTGAGGTTTTCATTGAAACAACTCAGTCAATAAAGTTTTCATTTAGTGTTTTTCTTTTTTAACCTTGCTTGGATATTGACCTCTACTCTATATCAGTTCAATAATGAATTCAACTTTTTAAAATAGCACTTAATACTTCCCTGAATCAAATTATGTTTTCTGTCAATTTTTGTCAAAGAAAAGTGAAAATAAAACTTTGAACAAAACAAATGTTAATGTTTGTATATTACTGTAGAAGTGAACCACCTGCTCTGTTAATTCTGCTGTTAGTAAATAATTAGATCCACTGTGATCGGGTCTCCAAAGATCAGAAAGTCTCACTAGCTTGTATGCAATTTTCAAAATATAATATTACAGGCTAAAGATCTGTCTTTGACACAGTAGATATTTATATATTTATATAGCCTACCCTTTAAAAAATGAGACCAGAAGGAGCATAACAGTTTAAAGTGGGTTCAGTACTATTTCTTGTGTCTAGGTTATTACTGCTTTGATAAAAAAAAAAAGTTAGACACATGACTTGAGTTTGTTTTTTCTGTATATCTCTGACATGACGTGTTAATGTCAAAAATCTAGAGATGCGATTAGTCTTAGTCAATTAAATTATTCAAAATTGAAAATAATGTTGCATAGTAGCTATTAGACATTTTGTCTAAAAACAAATTTCACTGTGTATTTTTTTATGTTACAAAATGACACACAGTACAAGTACATCAGAAATAGGGTAAACGGAGCAAGTAACCTTTCTGGCATTTCGTGCCACTTTAAGCTCCACCCTTCCGTGGGTCTTGTGCACGGAAATTGAACATAGCCAGGAGGAGTGACTGGCAGTTGTCTTTCAGTTTTAATCAAACAAGTTTGGTATCAAGTCGTGTCGATACAACGGCAACAGGAGCTGCAGTCAAAGTCTCTCACTGTAAACGAGGTGAGCCTGTTTCTTCTGTGCTTTTATTGTGGTGATCCGAGATGACGCACTCGGTGTCAGAGGAGAAACTTTGGTAGTAACATGATGATATTGTTATACTGGATTATGGAAGAATATTAGGGCCATGAATGAAAAATAAAATGAGAGATGGGAGATTTTTTTTTGTCGTTATGTACCTCGAGAATTAAATCAAAAGACAATGTCGAAAGTTTAGAAAATATTAAGTTAAATAACGGGGTTCTCAAGTTATGCATGCATGCTGCTACTTAATTTATATCATATCACATGGTTTTCAAATGTACAAATGAATAAATACCATGTGGCAGGATGTGTCACTTCTTTGTAGCTTTAATGTGAAATACTCTACAGGAGCTGAGTTGGCTCTGATATACTTTCTTATGCCCGCCATTGACGCACAGGCAAATCTGTTTTTTCTATATTGAATTTGACAAAACAGCACATCTCTGTTGGTGTTGATTTGCTCGAATAAGTTCTTTTAGCCAAAAGTCTTTGAGATTTTTAGAAATATTATTTTACAACTTGTACATTTTAAGAACGACTTGTCAGTCATTTGCTCAATTTATTTTTGAATCTTAAAGGGCCCATGGGAGTGATGTCTATGCAGTACGGCTGCGCTCTACTCAGTAAGTAAAGCTGAATAGAAGTAGGACATTAAAACAGTATATTTCTGTAGCTGATTTCCTCTTAAAGGTCCTTTAAGCTAATTGGAATGATTTTTCACTCATTGAACTAAAATTGTTTTCTATCAATCACTAGCCTTACTAATGGGGAGCTATGAAGCTGAACGTGAGTGAAACACACATCTTTGTATTCATGTTAATTCAGTGAACACTGAGTAAAAGAAAAAATCTCTGTGGAAGATCACATCTCTTTTGTTGGTTTCTGCAGCTTTCATGTGAAATACTGTATAGAAGTAATTTTAGCTCTTGGATACTTTATTGACACTGGCAACATGTGTAGCTGCTCACTGCAATGAGTGAGGAAGGTTGAGCTATTACATTATTATTGTTTTTAATACTACTTACAGCCCAGGCAAGGCAAGGCAATTTTATTTGTATAGCCCGTTTTTACAAATAGTTTGTCTCAAAGGGCTTCACATAGCATCATAACAACATCCTCTGTCCTTAGACCCTCACATCCACTGAGGAAAAACTCCATGGAAAACCCTTTTAACAGGGAAAAATCGGAGAAACCTCAGGGTGAGCAACAGAGGAGGGATCCCTCACCCAGGATGGACAGACGTGCAATAGATGTTGTCACAGACAAGAAAACAGTTTATAGTATATGTCACAGAATGTGGGAAACATGGAAATGTTAACAAGAGTTGATGAAGGCAGCCTCTGGTAGGGGGGGTTGGCCAGCTTAATGGGAGGACTGGGTGGCAGACTGGTCCATAGGAAGAGAGGGCAGGCCGGTCTAACAGCAGGGAAAGGAAACACAGAGAGAGTGCAAGACACCAAGGCCAAACTACAAAGTACAACAGAAAATGACAGTTGAAAATTTACTGAGAAGAGGAGAGGAGAAGAGGGGGAGAGGAGTGGAGAGGACAATTTAATTTAATTTAATTTAATTTAATTCCTTTATTTGTTTAAGAGGGACAGTGTACATCAATGAACATTTTAAAAGGATAAAATGTAAATGCACCCAATTATAGCCAGAAGGCTAATTTCCGTTGGCAGTCCCCCGGCCTGATGGAGCATGGCAATAAAACATAAAACAAAGGTATATAAAAAGTTACATTAAGATACATTAAGACAGATAACATAGATCGCTACACAACAATACACCTTAACCCCCCCCCTCCCACCCACATGCACGTACACACCTATAACACATTACAGTTTCAAATATACATTGACAGGTAACAGTACCACAGTGTCAGTACTTGTTAGTACAAGGAGAAGGAGGGTGGAGGGGAGGAGAGGAGAGGAGAAGAGAAGGAGGGTGGAGGGGAGGAGAGGAGAGGAGAGGAGAAGAGAAGAGAAGGAGGGTGGAGGAGAGGAGAGGAGAGGAGAGGTGGAGAGGAGAGGACAAGGAGGGTGGAGGGGAGGAGAGGAGAGGGGGGAGAGGAGAGAAGAGGAGAGGGCTCTGTGTGACCAGATGTGTCCCCAGCAGTCTAAGCCTATAGCAGCGTAGCTATAAAATGGTTCAGAGCTACCTGAACCAGTCCTGACTAAAAGCCCTGTCATAAAGGAAGGTCTTAAGTCTAGACTTAAATGTAGCTAGAGTGTCTGCCTCTTTGACCCATGGAGAGAGCTGGTTCCACAGTAAAGGAGCCCGGTAACTGAAGGCTCTACCTCCCAGTCTGTTTTTAGAGATACTGGGAGTCACTAACAGACCTGCGTTCTGGGAGCGGAGTGCTCTGGTAGGACAGTAAGGAATGATTAGTTCTTTCAGATAGGTTGGAGCTTTATCATTAAGAGCCTTATAAGTCAGCAGAAGGATTGAAGTCTATTCTAAATCCTACAGGAAGCCAGTGGAGAGAAGCTAAGGTGGGAGAGATGTGCTCTCTCTTCTTAACTCCTGCCGCATTAAGCATTGTAATTTGAGCCAAGGCGAGCGAGTGAGCAAGCAACAAACGAAGCAAGATACTTTTACCGTTACAGCGTGACCTGTCCATGAGCCCGTGTTTGTGTTCTCAGCGTGCACAAGAGAGATGGGCCGCCACAGACTCGTTAATGTGAAACGCTGCTGGTTGATAGGTTTTGTTTTTACTGCGCACCACTGGCATGCATGCGCGCTTGTCTCTCTGTGTGTGTGTGTGTGTGTGTGTGTGTGTGTGTGTGTGTGTGTGTGTGTGTGTGTGTGAACACAGCGAAAGAGCCCTATACGGAAATGAATAAACAAAACAATCTTGCGTTGATAGAAAAAAAGCAGAATCAATTTGTGGCTTGGTCTTGATTCTGTGGCGCTGCGCCACATATTGCTCTACATTATGGGAAACAATAGGTGTGTGTTTAAGTAAAATCAATGTTTTTGTTTCATTCTATAAACTACTAATAACAATTTCTCCCCAAAAAATACAACAAACAAAAATAACAAAAAAGATAAAGTGTTTTCAGACCTAAAATAATGCAAATAAAACAAGTTAATATTCATTTTTAAACAGACCACAAATGTTTTAATTTAGGAAGAGTTCAGGTTAATATCTATGGAAATCTAAATTTTAATCTTACAGCAGCAGTGTTACTGATGCATATGTTATAGTTCTAAGATTTTCTATTAAAATAAAGTCAATAATGACATTTTTTGTGGAAAAGCATCGAAAAACATGTTAGCACCGATTCCGGTAACAAAATGTTGGTATCGTGACAACACTAGTCCAGCCTAGAAGCGATAAATGCATGCACCAGTTTCTCAGCATCACTCTGGTAAAGGATATTCCTAATCTTAGCAATACTGCGCAGGTAGAAGAAGGCAGTCCTAGTCACATGTTTTATGTGGGAGTTATTAGCATATGGCATAGCCCCACTGGATGAGCCTGGGGTGGAAACCATGGTTGATGCTGCTGCTAAGGTGGGAGCCCGGTATTTTGAGGAGGGCATGTTAGCTGTGTCTGGCTGGTGGGGTTAGATGGTTGTGGGCCAGGATTAAGCTCCACGTCACCAGCCAGGAGTGCTATGATAGCCTTTGAGTTATATTCACTAGCAAGGACAACACCACAACAGTGTGAGTTCAATCATTTAATGGATGGATTGTTGATGGGAGTGGACGGCTGTGGCGTGGAGGGGTGAGGGTGAAGGAGGTCGAAGTCGGCTCTGCTGGTCTGGAGGATGGAGTGATGGCTGGCGAGTGAGACTCAGGATGGGGGTTCTGTCTCAAAAGGGATTCCGTTTGAGCTGGATGCGGAGGATCCGGAGGGAGTGATGAGGTCTAGGTTGCCTGGATAAAAAGGGGAGAGAGGGGTGGGTGGGTCGAAACGTCTAAGGCAAACAGAGGAAGAGGGGGTGACCAGGTATATGAAGGCTTGACTTAGTGATTAGAGGTGAGGTGTGAGGCGTGGTCTTGCTCCTGAACCTAAGTTAAAGCAGAAGTAAGCGATCCGGTCGTTTTGGCTAATGCTGCGTTCCAGGCAGGCTTTTGAAACCGTAAATTACAGCTTCAAGTCACAACTTACGACTTTGTAGCGTTTCAGGCAACCCACTCGTGTTTTTCCGACCCGTGAACTCGTACCAGATCGAACTGGTACAACTTCACAGGTCGGAAAAACACGAGTTACGAGTTGCCTTGAACGCACCATAACAGTCCTCGTCCCTACGTCACCACATTCACGGCGTCCCTTGGCTGCACACACAGCCCTGCATGCCGTTCTCTCTCCTCATTGGATAAAAACTGTAGGATACGATAAATGTTTTCTCCTCGGCTCAGAGAGCAGAGCAGAGTGACTGACAGACCCGTGTTTCGGTCCAAACACTCTATGTAAGTGATTGCTGTCGGAAGATATAACTATTTAAGACTTATATTAACACAAATATATCACTTACTTCTGCTTTAACTAATTAACTTCATTTTAATGGGTTTGTTTGCTCACGTATGGGCACCCTGGCTCGTCCATGGTTTAGGAGTGAGGAGTACAGGACGTTCTGGCTCCCCGTTGTCGGACAGCTGGTTTCGATGGTTAACAGTTGTATTGTGGATAAAGAAAGCAGGCAGATCGTAAAAACCAGGTTAGAAATAAACTGTAAGATAGAGTGAGTGTTCGTTTGATTTGTTTGAATTTGGTACGTGGGAATCACACACAGCATCCTCCACACTGCACGAGCATACGGCAGCCATTTTGCGCCTGCGCCAAAATAATGTAAAAATACTCCAGGCATAAGTGCGACTCAAACCATTTTATGGCAGATCCTTTAATCCCAATTTCATGGTCTAGTCTCTGTAGTAGGATGCTGTGTCAAATCTGTATTGCCCTTTACAATAGCCAGACAGTACCCAAAGTGCTTTACAACGAAGCAATTAAATAATACATTAAAACACAATAAAGTGCTACAGTGCTGCAGGGTGTTAAAGGCCCCCTAAAGTGCATACAATAAAAACAGGCAAAATAAATACACCTAAGAGCAGGACTTCCCTAGTCAGAGTTGAGTGCCAATCTAAAAAAGTGTGTCTTCAGCTTGGATTTAAAAGGGTTAGGGTCAGTAGTGGTGTGAATGTCAGGGGCAAGTCTGTTCCACAGCCTCGACACTGTGACAGCAAAAGAACAATCACCCCACTGTATGTGGTGAATCTTGACCTTGGGACCTGTAACAGGAGCTGGCCCGAAGAACGCGGGGCCCTGCCATGATTGCGGACAGTTAAAATCCCTGACATGTAGGAGGGAGCCAGGCCATTAATGGCGTTAAAAACAAACGATAAAAGTTTAAAATCAATTCTAAAACCAACTGGAAGCCAGTGGAGTGACGACAGCACAGGGGTTATGTGTTCACGCCTGGACATGCCTGTTAAAAATTGGGCAGCAGCGTTCTGAACAAGTTGGAGACGCAAGATTAAATGCAGCACTGAGGTCCAAAAGTACAAGTACAGAGACGATACCTCTGTCTGAAGTTAGAAGAAGATCGTTAGAGACTTTGACCGGTGTAGGAGTTCCCATCAGACTGACATTTTTTATCATTATTTATTTATTTGCTACTCATGTCTCCTCTGCACTGACAGCATTTAAGCCTTATTCACTGCTTTTCAAGAAAGACAGACAGACACTCTCACTGAGTATTCCTCCCCGGATGACTTTGAGAACGCCCGTCAGACCATCACCTACAAGCTGCCCCACCAGGTGGATGGGACTGGATTTGTGGTCTACAACGGGGGCCGTGTTGTTCAAAAGGGAGCGTATGCGCAACATTGCGAAGTTTGACCTTCAGACTTGAATCAAAAGCGACAAGGCCATTAATAAACAACGCCAACTATCACGACACGTCGCTCTACAAGTGGGGTGGTAAAACAGACATTACAAACAATGGCATGATGGTCATCAGTCAGTTGACCCCCTACACGCTACGTTTAGAGGCTACCTTGGACAAAGCCTATTATAAGTGCTCAGCCTAAAGTCAGCAAGAGCCAAATCGATTACATTCACAAAACCAAACAGAACTGTGGTGAATACGTCGATATCCACTTCCCCAACTAGTACCAGTACATTGCAGCTGTGGATTACAATCCACAAGATAACCAACTCTATGTGTGGAATAATTTTTTCATCCTAGAGTACAATTTGGAGTTCGGCCCACTTGATCCAGGCACATGCTCTACCACTGTCAGAAGTCACCACGTCCCCTCAGTCAATGGAATCAAGAGCTTCCTTTACGCTATCCAGAGCCGAGCCCTGAGATGCTATCTTGGAGTTCACAAATTCACTGCTAAATGTGCAGTAGATGGGGACACTGGTTGGGTACAGTGTATTGTAATGCAAAGATGTGAAATAGTCCGGCTCTGGAATAGACTTGTTCAGATGTCAGAAGAAAGGCTGACCAAAAAAATAAAATGGGACAGAGCCAACAATTTTCCCCGGTCCAGTATTCTCTCTCTCTGACTTTGGCTCCGTTACACTCACCCCCCCTAAACTCACTCCACCCAGGGCATCCGGGTCATGCTGGCACCAATGTCACCGCCAGGGTTTAAAATTAGCACCCGCCACTCGCCAAATGCGGGTAAAAATATGATTTGGCGAGTAAAATTATTAGGCCACTCGCCATTGGCCGGCAGCTGGAATATGCCAACTTCACTATATAATTGTCATCATAAATGCTGAACAGTGAAACGAACACAGTTTACAGCTACAGGAGATCTACTGACTGTGTTTAGAATGTCGGAGTTGTCCCTCGTTATCCTCCGTGATTCAACATTTAAGAAAATGTATCAAGTTTTCTCCTGCTGTAACGTTCGCGTTCAGTCGGTCATTCAGAGGAGGCGGTCAGAAGCGAGTTTGTGGTAACGTGTTTATGTAGCGACACATCACGAACGATGGTGAGAGGTAGGGTTACCAGGGTTACCACATGTCCCCGACAATATGGAATCATCCCGTATTTGCAGATTAAATAACTCCGTCCTGTTTTGCATCAATACGGGACCGGGTTTATCTCGTATTTCCGAGTTCACTTGAATGCAGCATCACCCCGCTCGCAATCCTGTGAAGAGGTGCCGACTCTGCCCGTGATCAGGTGAAACTCTGAATTTCTTCCACTCTCGTCTGTGATCAAAACACAAACACTGGGCTCGACAGTGTCAGTGACACTCTGGGCCATAATGTATAGGCTACCCCCGCTGCCAGCCTGCCACCGCCCGTAAAGCCTTTCCACCATCAAAGGTCTTTTCTTTTCTTTTCTTTTTTTTACCGCAACATATGATTCACGTCATGATAACTTCTGTATTTAGGCTATTCAAACTTCCACAGTCCATAGTTCTCTTTGTTGATATTTCAAAAGAAAGTTGCATCCTTCTATAGGCTACTGTAGGATGAACAGTAGGCAATCTACATTAAAAAAAAAAAAAAAAAACCTGTGTTCACACCACTTATTCAGTCTGAATTAAATGTAGCAGGGTATATACACAAATCTTTGAGTCAATTTACTACCATTTAATACCTTTTTTCACTACCTTCAGATTTTTTTTAATACCACCACGACATCGAGTTGCACCAAGTATCAATCAGAAAGATTTTATGACATGTACATAGATTTTATCATCCAACACTTACTTACATCATTACCATTACCCAGGAGACTCGGTTGCACAACAGGGCATCATCCATAAGTCATCAGGAACATTTGATCAAAAATAAAATATCTTATCATGCCTTTCTCAATCACCAGCCTCTCTCCCCTGATCCCACCCTCACCTGCCCCCCCCCTCACTCACTCACCTCACTCCCTCCCTCCCTCACCCAGTTTGCCTCGCTCCGTCTTCCTTCCCCACCTCCCTCCCTCACCCAACTCACCTCACTAACTCTTTAAATAAATACCTGGTTCTGCCTCTACCGTCACAGAACACAGTGGTAGGCCATATATAGGCTATGTTTTTTTTTACATCAGTGTGAAAAGTTTCAACAATGTCCGCACATCTGCACCGTCGGTCTGTGTCTCACGTGCGTTCCATCTGACCTCAGCTCTCAGTAGAAGCTGCAGCTGCTGCAGGTGTCTGTATCTGTAGCGCTTCGGGGCTTCCTGCCCTTTCAAACGGAGCAGACCCGGACCCGGTCCGACTAAACACCGGGCTGGCGGTAGAAGGTTCAGTTCAGTTCAGTTCAGTTCAGTAAACTTTATTGTCAATCACACAATGTAACTGACAGTTACACAGGGGATCGAAATTGCGTTTCCCCAAACTCCAAATGTGCAATTTAAAAACATTAAGACATTTAAAAATTTCAACATCA
Organism: Trachurus trachurus; assembly: GCF_905171665.1. Lineage (NCBI taxonomy): Eukaryota > Metazoa > Chordata > Actinopteri > Carangiformes > Carangidae > Trachurus > Trachurus trachurus. The sequence continues at coordinate 32,655,635 of NC_139893.1, forward strand.
TCATACCACACATACATGACATAGAAAACACAAATATACTGACAGATAAGAGGCCTATGATATTGTGGGGAGGTAATAAAGTGCAATATGAAAAGTGCAAAGTGCATAGCAGCAGAAACAAGTCCATATGTTATGTATGTGTATGTTCATATGTGTATGTGTATGTTCATGTGTGTATGTGTATGTCCTTGAGTGAATTGAGTAGTCTGATGGCCTGTGTTCATGGAGCTGTGAGCCGCGAATGCATGAAAAAAGAGCACATCGGATGTGCGGCGCGTGACGTGCATCTACATTGACACACACATAGGCTACATCAAGGCGCCTGTCATCTCAATTTAAGTCTTCTGCAAACTTGCATTTTCCCATATTCGAAACGTTTTGCCACACGCTAAAATCCGAAGAGATTCACTAGCACTTCTATCCGCCTGACAACTATGCGCGTGAAGACGATTTTAGATTTCTAGCGGCCAATGAATACAATGAATTGATATGACGTCAATATCATTCCTTTTTTTTTGAAGTAGCGGCGCAAGCAAGTAATGCTTTATTTATTTTATTACGCCTATTTCATCAAAATAAAACCAGTCATTGTCCAAAAGAAAAAAAATAATACCTATTCTTTAAAATTAATACCTTTGGACCAAATTTATCACTTTTTAAGGCCATTAAATTTTGCTTTTTTGATTTATCACTTTTTAATACTTTTTAAAACCCCGCGGACACCCTGTGTAGCCTAAGTTTCAAAACTCACATCACTATATCTTCCTCTGAAAGCCTATTTATGTAATGTCTGTTGTCATTCCATCAGCTAATCTAAACCTATTTTTTTATATACTGTACATATTTATTGCAACAATTTAGTTTAGGAGGCAGGTGTGTGTTAAGGCAGCTGCCTAACTATAATGCAATGGGGAAAACACTGCTGATTTTAATGACTTTGTATTGTGAGCAGTTCAGTGGCCGGTGAAAACATATTTTGGCCGGTAAAATTTTTGAGCTACCTGCCATTGGCAGGTAGGTCAAAAAGTTAATTTTATACCCTGGTCACCGCTGTTGTCTGGCCTGCCCTGAGTGAGTTTCGAACCCGGGCAAACCGTTTTGCGAAGAGGTCAATGACCAAACGCCTATGTGGAATTACTGCCATCATGGCAGAAGCAGCAAGAAATCCAAATAAATTAAAACGAAAGAGGGAGAATAACGGGCAAATTCCACTGGATGCGGAACGGCTGTGGCTCTGGCACGGCGGAAGTGCCAGCCAATACTGTCATGCCCATAAGTTTGCCGCCACACACTTTGTCTTCCTGTGTGCTCCTTGCCCTTGGTTACCTAATGTGTCTCACCTGTGTTAATTGCACCACCTGTGTCTCGTTCCCTCATGTATTTATGTTTTGTGTGAAACCTGGCAAATAAAGCCTTTTTGTCTTGCAAGTCTGCATTTGGGTCCTGCTTCCCTGAAAACTTGACAAATACGTTTCTATTCTAGCCAATGTGTGTGCTTCCACCAGCTGCCCCCCCCCCCCCCACTCCGAAACACAGCTGATTTCATTGATTTTAAAATGATATGTAAATAAAATAAAAACGTTATCATATGAACCAGGTGCTATATGCCATATAGTTGGCATATGGCAGCCTTTCTATCTTGATTTCTATACATTCACAGTTCTGACCTACAGATTGCATTGCATTTACGTCAAATTTACGGTCTGCAGGTAATCCTCACACTCTGTTGTTGTTGTGAATTTGTTGTTTTGCTTGCATGACGGAAATCATTCATTTATCACAAAAGTAATTTTTATTCAGTCCTCAACTGTTTCCCTAAAAAAACTATCTTTACTATCTTTTAAAGCCCCAGTATGCAGTATTGGGGCTAAAACGCAGCGCTCACTCGCTCACTCCTCGGCGAAGTGACGGTGGCCGCCGAGGACAAGCACGTTTGCAAACGAACCACTAACTGATATCTCTGACCAATTACTTTTGGTTTTTAATCTTTTTTTTAACACACATACAGACTTCCACTCGTGCCTTCAGTCCAGGTGGCAACCCTCCGTGACGTCACCCATTGGTTTGTGAAGGGCCGTTTGTGAAGCCCGGAGATTGGCTTTCAGGGCGCCGCCATATTTGATTTTTGGAGCCAGAAGAAACCATATTTGGACGAGGGGGCGGGGCTAAGGAGGTCGAGGGGCGGGTCGGACCTGTGTCTGCGAGGCTGCTAATTTACCCAGCAACACCGGCTAACTGCCGAGCGGCTACGCTGCTAACACCGTTAGCATCTACAACTCGAGGTAAACTTCATATTTAACGGTGAAAGTAATCTCAGAAGCTTATTAAATATACATGTCCATGTTTGAACTAGCCTACATAGATCCCATGAGGAGTAATGTGTCACGTTATTGTAGCCGATGTTAGCATTAATAAGCTAATGTAAAGCTGTGAAACGTATTTTGATATTGTTTTAAATTGTTTCACAGAACCCGGAGACTAGTTTCTGTCTCAAACTGTGAAGCTGCAACATAAACTGTCATGGACTGAGACTGGTGGGTGACGGCTCCTGGACTTCATGTACCTCACCTGCATCACCGATGATCGGCTGCTGGACCTCCGACCTGTCGACCACCTTACAGCATTCACCCAGCTATTAGCTATTATTTTACATTCCTATTATATATATATGCACATATTTCTTGCAGGTTACCAACATGATGATGTACTGGAAATTCAGCTAATATAATACAAGCTTGTCTTTTGACAGTATGGCTCACCTTTACATCATCCACAGCTTATAAAACGTTTTCAATGCTGTGAAATGCTAAGATTAGTGCAGTTTAAACCTGAAATTAATTTATTTACTAAGATTTGCTTTACTGATTTTTAATGGGCCAGATCTTTACAGTAACATTAACACCACGACACACTGCTGTAATTAATAAGAAATTCAGGAAAATCTTCCAGGACTATTTCTATGAATGCTTTCATTACACACAAGAAAAATACAAATGTTTAATGTTACACTCCTTGAAATGATAATAAAGCATCCAGAGATGAATATCAGAGTTTGTGCTTTCCTGATGTTTCTTGTCAACTAATCTATGATACTGAAAACAATAGTAATTCACCAAAGTGTCACATTACATTGGCTATGAGGTTATGGTTATTATGTAAAAGAAATACTACAGTTTAATCACAGTAACTTTCTTTATTATTACATTTTCAATGATAACAATCATCGACTGAATAAAACATTTGTATTAACTGGGCTATGAAAATAGCTGCCTCAAATTCTTCACTGTCAATTTTAAGTTCACCCTAAAAAGTGTGAGGTCAAATGTGGACATAGAATAATAAACAAACAGTTGGTCTGTTCTCTCATCAGAGGTATTCTGGTTTCATCATCATCACAGCTCCATAACTTCACATTATGTCCTCCTTCTGTTGGCACCAGTCACTCAGCTCTCACAGTGGCTCCTTTACAATCACAGTAAAACACAAGAACTTAAATTAAAACATTGTTGAGAGTTGCAGGACTGTCTGCTTCAGTTTTTTGTGTGTGATTTTACAGCAGTAGCTAAATGACAAATCCCCACCTGTGTTGATCAGTACAGTATTAACGTTACGAGCAAGATAGCAAGTTGATGAATAAACCTGGGGGCTTTGCAGCTTGTAGACCGATCCTACCGATCACTGTTCTGCCAACATGACGCCGTGGTCGTTAAATATTAAACCGGATTTATCCCGGTCCGGTAAAAGTCGGGAGACGAGCTACGGTTAGCATGGCTAACACGGGAGCTAACACGGAGCTAACGGCCAGCTAACGTTAGCCGTGTAGCAAAGTTACTCGATTATTCACATTAACTCTAAATTAACTTGTCTTGGGCGGTGACAGTCTCATGTTCTCCGGTCAAAACACAAAGGAAAACACACAGGGAAGTAATCAGTGGTCTTCTGGAATATACAACAAAATAAATATAATTTTTACACATTTAAAAAAAGAAAAAAATACTCACAGAACCGTGATATCAGCTCCCTCCAGGTCTGTTAGCACCGTCAGACGAGTCATAAACGCGGCGAAATTAAAACTGGCTGAAATTAATTAACTGCCAACACTGTATCTGTGCTATCTATCATCCACACATATCGACAAAATATCAGAAATTAAATAAAACTGACTGAACACAATACGCAAACGACGGGAGGTCCCCTCGGTGTTAATCCTCGGTGTCTGATCCACTGTGTCTGTCTGACCTGTGACGTCTCAGTCATCAGGCTGTCAATCATATTCCGTGCTGGAAGGTGATTGGTCCGTTATACCAACCTTTAAGGACTAATATCTAAATAATTATAGATTTTTTTTCAGATGGACCACCAGGTCATATTTAAGGATGAGGAACTTTAGCTGTTTAGACCGTTATCAGTTGTGAAAAAAAATTATTGATCGAGTATTTCATGATTGAAAATGAATGGGAGTGGATTGGAACCAGGGCTTCTTGGAAACACCCCTAGCGGATCTCGGGGGGATTACAAGTAAAGTTACTTCCGCATTGGCTTCACTTTTCAGACCGGAAGTCTACGTCCATTTTTTTTTACAGTCTATGCTTCAGTCATATTTTACAGCACAAAGTTACACAGGGGGACGTAGAGGATGTGCCAGTTACGCAGTGCGGTCCCATGAAGGAAGATCAGAGGACAAACATACTCAGACATAGATACGGTATGATCAGCTGTAACAACGGCTCTGCAGCCGGTTCAGCTGCAGCTCCACAGCTGTCAGAGGAGCCTCTGCTGTCCCTCTCTCTTCAGCCTGGTGTTTGGCTGCACTTTGTATAGAGGGATTATCTGTTTACCAACAAATCAGGATGCGTGCGCAACCTGACTGCAGAAAGAACCGGTTGTCATGGTTACCTCTATGGATCTAGTGTAGTCAAAGCGGTGTTAGCTAGCAATGTTGTCAGCCTACTACAACAGTTTATCACCTACTGATGTAGTGTGTGTTTTATACATAGACGGTTTTATAGTTTTTATAACGGCAGGAAAAAAAAAAACCGTCAGGACGGAGGATCGAGTTTGTACCACGGCAACGGCAACTCAGCCACGGGACAAGCCACGGACACTCACAGCACGGCGTCGGTCGGTCAGCGGTAAAAACAACACTGTCACTGTGCATCCCTAACGTTACCTACAGCTATTTAACAGACAATCATGTTCAGGAAAATACTCACGATTACAAAACTCAGTGTCTGTGAGGACTGAGCTGCTGCCTGGTCAGAGAGGGAAGAGGACGGACATGTCTAAAGTCTGGAACAACTGCATAACGTAACTATAACGTTACGTGCATGGCTGAGTATGTACTGGTAATGTAAAACAATGTAGCTTAACGTTAATTAATCTCAGCTTGCTTTCCATTAGTATGTGACCTCGTCTTCAGTCACTGTCGTAGTAAACATTTCACAACTCATTGGCTGCAGTTCTCCAGCTGTTCCTGTGAGCATTTAGCTTTATCACCATTCAAACCAACGTATCTAACACGTTATATTGCTCGAAATGAATCGCCAATGTACTATTTTCTCTCTCGTTTGCCTTGAAATGGGTGCGAGTTGACGCTATTCTGTAAATTTTGTGCGTTTTGTTATTTTTATCAAAACAATTAGTGCAACTAACAGCACAAAAAGACATGATCGCGGCTCTTGCTGCTCTCTTTCTGCAGGCGACATGCGCAGTAGAACGTCAGTGACGTAGGCTGATAATCCCTCTATAGGAACAGTTCAACATTGTAAGATGTAGCTGCTAATGCTAACAAGCACCTTGAGTGTTTTGTAACGGCAGATAAAAACAAAAACAACTACGTCGATCGTCCTCAGGGCACACGCCTAGTCACAGACACTCAATAGTGCGGTTTAGTAGCCAGGTTTGTCCGCGTACCGTATTCAAAGATGGCGATGCAACATGACAGCCTGCATATGAATATTTTTCATTACTTCCCAATTTCTCAGTTTAACCGAATTAGACAGATTTGTAGTGAGGATGTGGATTTCCAGGAACAATCTGCCATCTTAAGCCGGGCTTACACTGCACGACTATTCGTCTGTTCACATCTCAAACTGCACGAGCGTCCCTCTTCAGTCCTACGTCTCAGATCAGTCTCAGACCCCCACTAATTGCACGTCGTTCTACGATTGCTCCCCACCACGATTACCCTGCGATGCCGCTGAGATTTGTGCTGCTCTATAATTGCTCGATTGTAAACATCAAATTGACATTGGTTCCTGATGTTGGTTCCTATATAGCAGAGTCCATGCTGGAAGATCAGACCGACAAACACACAGACAGACAGCGCGCATCACCTCCAAGGCCGCTGCTGCAGAGAGAGAGAGAGAGAGAGAGAGAGAGAGAGAGAGAGAGAGAGGGAGAGGGGGAGAGAGAGAGAGAGAGAGAGAGGGAGAGAGAGAGAGAGAGAGAGAGAGAGAGCGGCGCTGCGCTCTCCAGCCAGCTGACGTGTAGTTCACCTGCGGCTCACCTGCAGCTGTCAGAGGAGCCTCGCTAGTTCTCTCTCTGGCCTAAAAGTTCAGCTGATCAGGTCAGCTGAGCTGAGCCAGAGCACAGTGGACGTGGCTGGTGTAGTCTCGCTATTTTATACTGTAACGGCAAGAAAAAAAAAATCCTCCTCAATCGCTGATTGTCTGATAGTAGGCTACGTGTGTGTGTATTTGTCGGGCTGATCTTCCATCACGGACTGCGCTGCATTACTGATCATCACCCGGTCACCCTGTCTGTCACAGCTGTGGTCTAACTTCAGCTTCTCACTCCCCTGTCCCCCCTCTCTGTCTGCCCATTTTAACTCCATCTGACGAAGTTCAGCATCACATTCAGGTTCATAAAGGCTCTGTGCTCTGTGCTAAAACAATCTGTCATAGTAAAATCTTGTCGTATGTGCAGAATCGTGACGTAGGACCCCATACATTGTCCGTCACGACGAGAAATTTTCTGGCATGTCAGAAATTAATCGGGAGGTCGGCGACTCGTCTTTAGGACGTCGGGACGTGACGCAGAGCCTCACTAACCATACGTCCCGATTATGCTCACGACCCCGCGATCCCTCTAAGATTATGCAAATTAGGCTGCGACTCGTCTGGGACGACAAAATCGTGGCAAAATCGTGCAGTGTAAGCCCGCCTTTACAGGATCGTTTCAGACAGAGGGGTTACAAGGAGGAATGGATCTCCAGAGCGGAAACCAGATTTCGCACGACCTCTCAAAATGAACGCCTCAACAAAATAAAAAACAAGAAATCTGAAACTAAGATATCATGTTGCATTCAATACTCACCTGTGGGAAGGGAAATTGAGAAAATCATCAAACAACACTGGTACATGATTAAATGTAAAAAATAAATAAATAAATAAATAAAATAAAAAGTTAAATCTAAAATTTAAAGATAGCCATCCAAAATACTAAGAGGCGCCTAGATTTTTATGACGGCCAGTAGGCCTGATTTGTCTTGATTTAGTTTAAATTATGGAGTTCTTTGTATTTTGACATTATTGTATATATTGTATTTAAAATCTTTAACATGTTTTTGCTGTATATAAATTACAGTAACTTACTGTTTTTATTTTATTTTTTAGAAAACAGCAATTCAGTGTACCGTATTTTCCGGACTATAAGTCGCGGTTTTTTTCTAGTTTGGCTGGCCATGCGACCTATATTCAGAAGCGACTTATATAAAAAAAAATTAAAAAAAACCTACGTTATGACCACAAGAGGGAAGCAAGGCTTTTATTTCTAAATCCCTCCTCATTCAGTAGCTCATCTCCATCTTCCTCACGTGCTGTTCTCCTCGCTGCGCTGTCTGACCTGTCTCCGTTGCGCCGTAGCACTTCACTACCAGTCCATTCAGAGTATTTTCACAGCGTGTTCTGCGGCCCGTCTTCGGTCTCTGCTCCGGTCCCGACTGGGCTCCAGACACGGAGCAGAGAGCCAGGTCCGACAGTGCAAGCCTGTCCCTCTCTGAAGCAGAGGAGAGGTCGGCTTCACTCCCGTCCGTCTTCACAGACAGTCCACAAAGGGTTTCTGATCACAGGGTTTCCCGCAGCGCTTTCCTGTTAAGGCGGCCGCCTTAACAACAAAGAGCTGCCGCCTAAACTAACGTGTTAAAAAAAAAAAAAAGTAGCGATATTCGCCGCCGATATTCGTTTTTTTCCTCTTCATGACGTATTTTTAGGCAGATGGGACTAATACTCCAGTGCGACATATAGTCCGGAAAATACGGTAATCTAGTTTACAACTTTTTCTTGTATTCTAATAAATTACAGTAATTACCTGGCAACTAAAGTTGCAAGTAAATACCTTTCAATAAATATTTTAAATATGTTGTTGTAAAATGTTTTGACAGTTAATATTGGTTTTTACATTAGCTGCTTTGCAAATTATGCAGATTGTGAATGAAACAAATACTAACAGTGTCAGAGTTGCTACAAAAATACTTTTATTAAAACTTACAGCACTATTTAACAGATGTGCAAAAGATGTATAAGTAACATGAAGAACAATGAAAGGGATAGTTCAACATTTTGTCAAATTGGCCCAGTCTCACACATGTTCTCCCATGATCCACTGTAGCACAGAAAAAAATATATACAGTATTTGTTTGTTTACATTTTATATACTTTCTTTGCAGTTATATGCTTTTCTTCTTTTTCATTTTGTTTTTTCACTGTAGATCATGCATCCACTGTAATCCTCTTGTAATTATGGGGATATGTTTGGTTCCTGTGTTATGAGGTGATCAATTTAGATGAGGGTTCAGATAAGCAATAAATGGGGAATATGTCTTAATTAGAACCGGTTAGGTTTAGAATAATAGACATGTCCAGGCTTCCTGATTTAATGTTAGGCGGTTAGGTTCAGGCAAGAATAACACTGAGCAATAAACCATAAATAGCCATACAGTAGGATGGTTAAGTTTAGATAAGAAGCCAAATTCAATAAGGGATTCAAATTAGCAATGAATGATAATTTTGCAATAAACCCTCCTTGGTTGTGTTTAGGTAAAGAGCCAAATTAAATAAGGGGTCTGAATTGGCAATAAATAATGAATTTGTAGTAAATAGAGGAGGTTGAGTTCAGGTCAGTAATGGAGAACAGTGAAAAACAATGATCCATGCAGGAATATACAATGTATACATGAATGTCACACAGTATATCACACAAAGAAATGACCTTTTTGGTCTAAAATACATTCTTTCTTTAAACCCAGTGGGGGAGTGGTGCCAAGGAGTGAAATCCAATTTCTCTCGGCACGTCTTCTCTGTTCTCTAGACCAATGTGGGTTTGACTCCAGGACTGATGCTTGGACGGCTTGCCATCCATGTTGAGTGAAATGTTTTACTACATGTCTATCAGTGTGACTATGTCTAAGTATGTTGGATTTATGTGCTGTAAAACGTACATGAATAGTATTTTGTGTTTTCCCCCACATACATGAGAAAACATATTTTACATATGATTAAGTACACACAATTCTTGGTCTGTGCAGAGGCTATTACTGCAGTCCTTATAGACTCTGTCTTTGTGTGTGTTTTCTACCCACTTAATTTGTTTGAAGTAGTCATAAGTGTTCCTCTGCCTCCCTCTAGTGGCCAAAGAAGCGTCAGCCTTGAGTTTCGCTTTGACCAAATGATCCTGTAGATTGAGGTTTTTCCTAAATGCAGCAATGATCCTAATGTCTAGTTCAGGCCTATGTGTTTTAAAGGTGTTTTCCAAATTATTTTTCACCTGTCTGACTAGATGGAGTGTGGCTGGGGAATAAGTAGTCACTAGTGGTATTGCAGTAGAAACTAGAATGGGATTTTTTTTATAGCTATTTCTCAGAAAGGACCTGGTGTAGCCTCTGCGTCGAAGTGCAGCAAACAGCGTCTTAGTGGCATGAGTAAAGTCCTCTTTCTGAGTGCATATTCAATGGAATCTGAGTAGTTGAGATTTAACCAGTCCAGCAAATGTGTGCTGTGGGTGAAAGCTGGTTCTGTGCAAAAGAGCATGTGTGTCTGTGTCTTTGAAGAATGCTTTAATGTCCAAATTATTATTTATGTGGAAGTTTTTACGCTTGAATGTTGTTGTATCCAAAAAGTCAACTGTAGTGTGATTTGTTGTGGCTTTGAGTTTGATGTGTGGATTATGATTGTTCAATGTCTGAAGAAATGTATCAAACTCAGCTGGTGTGTGCTGCCAGATTCCCCAGATATCATTGAGGTATCTGTAGTAGTAAAGAGGCTGTTTGTTTTTGTTGCAAGCTTTGAGCGCAGATGTCTCTCACGATGCCATGAATATATCCGCATATGCTGGGGCAAATTTCTTGCCCATGGCTGTTCCCTTAACTTGCAGGTAAAAATGGCCATCAAATTCAAAATCATTTTTTGTTAGGTTCAATTCTAAAAGTTGGAGTAACTCCTTATCAGGTCTCTTTTTGTCAGAGTGTCGCTGTAGGACCTTCTTCACTGCTTGCGTGCCTTGTACAGTGTCAATACAAGCTGTCTACGTCGACCGTGGATAGAATAGAGTTTGAGGGGACATGTACATTTTTAACTTTGTCAATAAAATCATAAGTGTCCTTAATATAGCTGCTATGTAGCTTAGCTAGGGGATTCAAATAAAAAGTCAATGTATTCAGCTGCACGGTAGGTCTCACTATTGCAGTCTGAGACTATTGGTCGACCAGGTGGGATTTTGTGAGGAACACTCCACTTCTCTTGATCCTTGTTTGTAAATAGAATCTTCTGGCTCTAGGTTCAGAATCGCCAATTAAGTAGTTTTTTTTGTTTGGTATTGATCAATTTTTTCCTCATATATTTTTTGGAATATGGCCAAAACGGTTTTAAATGTGTCCAAATATATGGGTTGGTTGAGTTTGGAGTAGTAGTGTGGGTCATTCAGCTGTCTATTTGCTTCCCAGACATACTGTTTTCTATCCATGATCACAACCATGCTTCCCTTGTCTGCTGGTTTGATGACTATATCCTGATTCTTTTTGAGTTCAGCTAGAGCTTTATTTTCTTCGGGGGAGAGATTAGATTTAATTGGCTTCACCCTGAAGTTGTTGCAGAAGAAATCTACATCAGTCTTGATCAAGTCCCTGATATATGTTGGTAGACTGAGATCAGGCAACGTGCAATGTGCTGTGAACTTCTCTCACTACTGTAGTTTTAATGTTGGTTTTTCGGCAGTTAATACCAAAAGACAAAACCACAAACTCTGGCTGTGTTGAGGTGATAACTTTCCTAAGGATAGCCTAGAAAGTGGCCCCCGGATAACTATCTATCTGCATCTCCTGGCTCTGAAATGAGGGTATCCTGGATAGATTTGAGTCTCCCATGATGACAGTGTCTGCGTGTAGGTGTGAGTGCAAGTGCAGGAGAAATGCTCACCCCAAAGTCATTATCAGAGTCTGAGTCTAATTCTGAGCCAGGAAGGTGGCCCAAGAGCTGGTTGCCTTCCTCCTGGCAGTCTCCTGAGACAGGTATCGGGCCCCGGGGAGGAGAGATGGAATGTGGAGAAGAGTCCACATTGGCGGAGTCTGGAACAGACTGGTAAGAACAGTAACCCCTTGGACGCACTGCACGCGGAAACTGGGCGCGCGCACTGCGCGCGGCTTCTCGGGCGCTTGGGTGGTCGCACTAGGAGCGTACTTCTCCTCCTCTCTCCGCGCCGGTCAGACATCGACTGCAGTCGTTCATACTCGTATTCACTCGGTTTTACACACACACGTCATTTTAAACATGTGTCAACGGTCAAATATGTATAGATGGACAAGCAACAACTTAATTAATCATCATTTAATTATTTTATTTTGAAAATTGACCGGATTCTCTCGCCTTTTCTGTGCCCGACTTCCTGTCTGGTACGACCACGTCTGTCCAGCTTGACAGACGGCGCTCTCGGCGCGCGCGGCTCGCGTGAAAAATAGAAATGAACCGAACTGAAGCGCTCCAGGCGCGCGCACTGCGCTCCACGGCGCGAGATGTGCGGCCAGGCAGACCTGTTAACATGTGCGCCGAACTGAAACTCCCTCCGCTCCAGGGCGCTGCGCTTCGGTTCCGCGTCTAGTGCGTCCAAGCTGTAAGGAGGGAGGAGATGAGGGAGAGAGGGAGGAGAGGGATGAGAGGGATGAGAGGGACAGTTGGAGAGCAAGAGAGGAAGGTTTCTTTCTGCCCATTTGGAAGCAATGTCGAATGGAGCCCTCCAGTCAATCGGGACCAGTTCTGAGAGGTAGTGTACATTAACGACCATGCTCTCTTCATAGTGTTCTCTTAAGGTGCGTTCACACCGGACATTTTATTTTTTAGAACGAGCGACGAGTTTACATGTTAAGTCAATGCAAACGGGCGATTGAGCGTTTAATCGCCCAGGCGAAAAAACGCTGGGGCTCGGAGTGACAGCGACGGAGCGTTTTTTCGCTGGAGTCGCTCCTGTCGCTCGAGATGAGAAATCCCAACTCTCCGGCCGTCAGTCGCTCGTCACTCAGCGTTGATTGGCTGCCGTAATCCCGGTGGTGCCGGTGTAAACAGAGACACATGGCAGTGGGTATGACGTCATCAAAGCGTGGCCAAATTAGCCGCTGCTTTGTGAATGATGGGGGGAGCTTTATCAGCCGACACATTATACAGGTGGTGTTGGGCTTTAATGATCTTATAAATAGTTTTGACCTTGGTGGCAAAGTTGGGGTAATTGGACTCGACATACCCGCTGCGCGTCCCTGAAGTCGCAGCCAATTCTGTGTCTCTTTTTCTTTTTTGTGGAAGATTCCCACGGTAATTATACTGCTTTGACCTATAATTTACCTCTTTCGTAGCTGTGGGAGGATGCGTAATCGTCCTGGCGACGGGATCCATGGTCCTGGCCGTGCGCCCTGGATCCGCATGGAGGACGGGGAAGACGGGGCGGAGGAGGGGAGGCGGAGAACGGAGGCCGCGTGCGGTGTTAAGGGTGTCTGCGTGTTCCTGTCTCCGTGTTCTACTTACAGCCTCTGCGTAAGAGCGCGTCCAAGATGGCGACGCGTCGCAGCACGTCCTGTGCGCTCGCGGCCTGCTGTAGCTCTTGACGAGTGGTAGTGTGTGTATGTGTGTGTAGAGTAAAGTCTTGTGGAAAAAATGGCGTAACAAAAGCGAAAAAAAAACTCACTTGGCAAGTGGTATTCCTTTAACCAGCGGTCCGCTCTTTTATTCCACAGTTTTATAAACAAGCTGAAGTGGCAACGTTTCGATATTTACAATATCTTCATCAGGCCAGCTTAATAGTTGTTTTTTGCAAAGGTCGAGGGAAAGTCTTAGTAAGAGCTCTTCGCAGTCAAGATGGCTGAAGAAAAGGGGGGGTGTCAGATGTAAGCCACTTAAATAGCCCCTCGCCAGACTGGAAGGGACGTACTAAGATGACCCTTTGACCTACTTAGGCCGATATCTACACTTTTTTTCTCTACACACATATATATTGACATTTTTTTGCAAAATATAGAGCAAAGAACATTATATTGCAAAAAATGATAATCACCTTGACATAAGAACAACATCATAGAATAAATTACTATTTTTTGTTCATTTTTTGTAAGTAATATAACAGAAAAAAATCTGAAATTAAAGTAATATGCTAATTGCATATGGGTACTTGACAAATCAAGGTGAAACAGTATTTTTTTCACAAAGTGCCCATTTTTTAAATAATATTTTATGAAATTCAAACGTTCAAAGTCTGAATTTTCTTTAACTGCTGGTGTTCATTTTTTTCTTTCTTTTTTTACCCTTTTTCATAAGCTTTTTTCACAGGCCCGGACATAAAGTGTGACGTCATAATACACTAAAATTTAAAGGTACTTTATTTGTCACATATACAGCTAGTACAGTGAAATTCTTTCTCTGCATTTAACCCATCCCTGAGGAGCAGTGGGCAGCCACGGTGCAGCGCCCGGGGACCAACTCCAGATTATGAGCCAGTGCCTTTGGTCAGGGGCACTGACTGGAGGATCAGGCTAGCTGGCATGTTTTTAGTGGTGGGGGAAACCGGAGCACCCGGAGGAAACCCACGCAGACACGGGGAGAACATGCAAACTCCACACAGAAAGGACCTGGGCGGCCGGGGATTCGAACCCAGGACCTTCTTGCTGTGAGGCAATAGTGCTAACCACTGTGCCACCGTGCCGCACTTTAAAAGAATAATAATAATATTTTTAAAATACAGATTACTTGAATTTAAAGTTTAAGGATCCCTTTCTGCAAATTATCATTAATAATCTGCACATGTAATTAATTCATAACTGTTTTTCAATTTGATTCTTTAATTGTAGCCTCTTTTATTGCTCACACTAATGGAACTTTCTTATAAAATGATATTATTGTGATGAAAATGCCCTATTTTTTTTTCTTATGCTTAAATTATACATTGTTTTAAAAATACACCGAACATTTACTCAACCTTCATAAAAACCTTTTAATTGTATTTGAATTGATGTCACACCACATGACAAGATGAGACGCTGTACAATTCGTAGGAATTTATTAAGGTACAACTAAACAATCAGAAATTCCTTAATGTAAATCATGTGACAACATATAAAATGTAGTTAAAATCTTCTGAATAATTAATTAATTATTGTATTTTAACACAACTATCACATCAAATTCACAACTAAAGACACTTAATTCATGAAATGTTTAACTCAATGTTTTTTACCTCAGTCAGAAATTCATTAATGTAAATCATGTGACAACATACAAAAATGTAGTTAAAATCTTGGAGACACTTAATTCATGAAATGTTTTAACTCAATGTTTTTACCTGAATTCATGTAAATCATGTGACAACATACGAACATGTAGGCAAATATTGTCTCTATCAATTAATTATTGTATTTTAACACATCAGATTTATAACCAACACTGTAATTCATGAATTTTTTTTGACTCAACGTTTTACCTCAGAAAATCCAGGAATATCAACACATCAACATTTTAAGACCATTTTAAGAATTATTTGAACAGCTTGGACAAATGTTTGTTTTGATTTGTAGCCATCGTTTTGCAGCTAGAAGTTGAACATGAGCCAGTCGAGGTTTGTTAACTTAGCTGCTCTGCCACAGGGCTCGGGCTCAGAAGTTGCCCCGATGATGTCACCTCGAGTGTAGTAGATGGAGTCTTCCTTTTCAGGCCACTGTCGGAATAGCAGCATGTAACCGGGCACATGGGTTACATGCTGCTATTCCGACATGCCGCTATTTCGACATTGACTTCTAATTGTCGGAATAGCGGCATTAACATTATTTTTCAAGCGTCCCACTATTCTGACTCATTGTCGGAGTAGCGGCACTTTACTATTTTTCAAACATTCCGCTTTTCTGACATTGATTGATTACGTTATAGTCAGACGTGTCCTTCTGATTTTTTTTTTTTTTTTTCCATCTGAGACACTGTTTCTCATACACAAATACATAGGCCTATTAGAGAAGAAAAAACATACCCTCCAAGTTTAAAAACACACTGGCAGCAATGCACACTGATCTGCAGCTACTGAGACTGTTATTATTCTGTCACCTGAGTTAACGAGGTGCACGTGTGTTTGGAGCTGACGAGAGAATAAAGAGTGAGACAACGCGGCCCTGAGGAGGAAAATGACCTAAACCGAGTCCAGTAGAGCTGTAACTGTGTAGTTGAAAGGCGTTCAAAGTAATGGTCACTATCCTGGAAATCCTGCTTTACATTGTTTTAACATAGGTAAAAAATAAAAATAAAAGATTTTCTGGGATAAAGGGGCAGATTACATAAGATTATTCTTCTTTCTGCTCCCTTTTGTTGAGATTTGGGAGGTTTTTGTTTTTATTGTAGCTTATTAAAATGCAAGATCATTTTTCTGACTGATTTATTGCCAGATGCCATGTATCTCGCTTTCGCCGCCCCCCTCCGCCCGTTGTCTTCGTTGTTGCTGCTCCACAGAGCGCACATGGCTAATTAATATGCACGTGCTGACCATATATGGTTGTGTCTAGGTGTTCAGGGGGCGGAATATGGTGCGCACCATTCTTGGATCCAGTTTGATTTATCAAAGATAAATTGCGGAGAGTTGTGCACGCACAGTTTGATAGATCTGAAAAAGGTGTAAATATTTTGGGTGTCTTTTCGCCGTAGGCCTAAGGAAAAAATTTAGTAGCAGCAGTTTTACACTGCTTACTTACAGTTTTGATAAATGAGGCCCCAGGCCCAGAGCCCAGACGCTACAGCTGCAGATTCTCCGCGGCTCATCCGCGGCACTGTCCGTGGTGCTGAAGTTTGACAGGTTAACTTGACAAACAAACTGCAGCATAGTTCTGTTTGTTTATCATGTGTGTCAGTTTTGTTTGTGACTTGATAGTTGAGTTGTTGAGATTAAGAACATCACTCCCTCATCAAACCGGTGATAGGCATGTGTGACCGGGTGAGTCATCTCCCTCCTGGTCACTGCATGGCGCTGTGTCAGCCTGGCGCAGGGTAATGGGGGGACGGCACTGTTAGGTGATTAAAACAGCTGTGTTGGTCGACATTTTCCCTCTCTGCTTCTGCTGTGCGGTGCGTCCGGTGAGCTGGCCGGCGTGCTTGTTTGTGTCCTCCCGTCGTATCATTAAGGTAGGAATTCTGCATATTTGCTGGTTTGTGTTTGCTGTTATTGGGCCTGAGGCCTCATCCTTTCGCTCCGTTGCAGTGTTGGAGCAACGGCGAGCTGGTGGAGCGACGCTGTGTGTGTGATTGGGACAGGTGTGTTTGGTCGCTGTTCTCCCTCTCTGCCTCTGCTGTGCGGCGCGCTCGGTGAGCGGGCTGGCGTGCATGCCCGAGTCTCCCCGTCATATCACTAAGGTAAGCATGCCGTGTAGTTATTGTTTGGTGTTTTACTTTTATTGGCCCTGGGGCTTCATCCTCCCGCTCCGTTGCAGTGCTCGGAGCGGCGGTGAGCCGGAGGGAGCGAGCGGTTCTGGTGGGCGCGTGTTGGGTGCAGTAGAGCTCAGAGGTAGGCTGCTCTAATTGTCTGCTGTTGCAGTTTTACATCATTGCGCTAGTTGTGACACTGTCTCTCTCTTGCTTTACAGCGGGGCGCTGTAACCAGCGGCCCCCACTCTCCTAGTTCTGCACACTATCCTGCGTCCTGGTGTGTTCCGGTCATCGGCCACCATGATGTTTGCTGCTGTTTTGTTTGGCTCGATTACATGGTTTTGATTAAATGATTGTTGTTGCCGACGATAGTGACCTCGGAGACATTTAACAATTTAGTTATTTTCTTTCCTGGTTTCCTTTTTCTTTTGTGGGGGGGTGGGTTTGATAATTGTTTGTTTTCCTCTAATTTGCATTTGAATATTTTAAGAAGATATTATGTTTAATGTGGTTTTGTATTATAAATAGTATTTAATTGTTTGTGGTGTGTGTGCGAGGTCAGCTAGACTGCGGCCATCTTAATTTTTCCCTCTCTCCCTGTGGACAGGTGCGGTAGTCCAGCGCGGCGGCCCAATCCCTGGTGGTGGCTTCTTCACTCCTCCATTGCGTGTGTGTGCAGTGTCACGGGTGATATTATTTTCTTGGTTTGTTTCTCCTTCCCCTTGGTTTGATTTAGGGTCGCCGTGGCTGGCCCAGCCCTGTCCATTCCCCTTTCTTTGGCCCAGTCTGTTGTGAATGTGAAATATTTTGGCAACTATTGAAGTTTTATAAAAACAATATTGTGACAATAAATTATTATCCTTTTGATACATGAACTCTCCCCTGTGGTGATTCGAGCCTGCGTGACCTTTTTCATTTTTATAAAAAAAACAGTAACTATTTCCTGGGGCGAAACTCCCCAGGTGGCGTTGTTGGCAACCACTCACCACTACTCACCACTCCACCTCGCCACACATGCTGAAAAGAAAAGAGAGAGAGAGACGCGCCTGGGTATTGCAGCTGTAAAAAAAAAAAAAAAGAAAAAAAGAAAAAAAAAGATGACGTGTCGGAATAGCGATACCAAAAAGTGTCGGACTACCGGCATGTCTAGATAGAGGGATGTCGTAATAGCGGGATGTCTAAATAGAGACATGTCGGAATAGCGGGCGGACCCCGGGCACATGAACAGGTCGCGGGACTGAGAGACATCACCTCTGTCTTCACCCTGTCTTTGATCCTTCTGGTCAGTGTGGCCAGAGTGTCCCACCTGAGCTCTCTATTAATCCATCGGATCAAATATGTGGCCATCCAGCTCTCTGTCCACACTCTCCATGGCGTAAACGATTTCCACGCACAAAACCCTCATTTAAATACTGCGGTTTGCATGTGCTGTCATTTTACTCTTAACTCACTGAGTGTTTTAGTCAAGTGTAGTGGCAATTTAGACCATTTTTGTAGAGCCACAGTGTATTCTATATTATTGCCACCAACACATACTGTGTTTGAAATGTGAAACTTTATGCTTCAAATGGCCAAAAACCGTTTGTTTCTACGAGCCTCTGTTCCTGAGAAAACTCAAGCTAAACATGGCTGGGTTTCATCAAAATCCCTGCTTTTTTTCTAGAAAAGGAGATACACGAATACATTAGGCAGAAATTAAGAGAGCTGGGAAGGCAGGAAAACCACTCCATTGAAAACTACTTACAGTAAGACCACATCAAACCTGCAAATTACATGCATCTTGTGCAAGCGGTGAAACATGTAGCTGGGTCATGACAGTCAAACCAATACATATAAATGCCCAAGTTTGGCTCTCAAAATTGGACAGAGCTTAAAGTAACATTGCGGAGTTTTTCGGCCTTAAAGCAGAAGTGAGTGATATATTTGTGTTAATATAAGTCTTAAAGCAGAAGTGAGTGATCCGGTCGTTTTCGCTAATGCTGCGTTCCAGGCAGGCTTTTGAAATCATAAATTACAGCTTCAAGTCACAACTTACAACTTTGTAGCGTTCCAGGCAACCCACTCGTGTTTTTACGACCTGTTTTACCGGTGAAAGTCACTATAACGGCCACTCGTAACTTCCGACCCGTGAAATCGTACCAGTACGTCTTTTTGTACAGTCTATGTACCAGATCGAACTGGTACGACTTCACAGGTCGGAAAAAAACGAGTTTCCTTGAACGCACCATAACAGTCCTCGTCCCTACGTCGCCACATTCACGACGTCCCTTGGCTGCACACACAGCCCTGCATGCCGTTCTCTCTCCTCATTGGATAAAAACTGTAGGATACGATAAATGTTTTCTCCTCGGCTCAGAGCAGAGCAGAGTGACTGACAGACCCGTGATTCAGACCAAACACTCTATATAAGTGATTGCTGTCGGAAGATATAACTATTTAAGACTTATATTAACACAAATATATCACTCACTTCTGCTTTAAATAGTTATATCTTACGACAGCAATCACTTACATAGAGTGTTTGGTCTGAAACACGGGTCTGTCAGTCACTCTGCTCTGCTCTGAGCCGAAGAGAAAACATTTCTCGTATCCTACAGTTTTTATCCAATGAGGAGAGAGAACGGCATGCAGGGCTGTGTGTGCAGCCAAGGGACGCCGTGAATGTGGTGACGTAGCGACGAGGACTATTATGGTGCGTTCAAGGAAACTCGTATTTTTCCGACCGTGAAGTCGTACCAGTTCGATCTGGTACGAGTTCACCGGTCGGAAGTTACGAGTGGCCGTTATAGTGACTTTCACTGGTAAAACAGGTCGGAAAAACACGAGTGGGTTGCCTGGAACGCTACAAAGTCGTAAGTTGTGACTTGAAGCTGTAATTTACGATTTCAAAAGCCTGCCTGGAACGCAGCATTAGCGAAAACGACCGGATCACTCACTTCTGCTTTAAAATAATGTTTCCAGACTCATTGCAATGGTAGAAAAATGGTTAATAGGATGAATGTCCTTTTAGTAGCAGCAGACGCATTGTAATTTGAGCCGTTACAGCGCGTGAGTGTGACCTGTCCATGTGCCTGTGTTTGTGTCTGTGCACCAGCGCGCTAGAGAGAGACGTCCGCCACAGACTCGTTAATTAATGCAAACACTGCTGGTTGATACGTTTGGTTTTTACCACCACTAGCATGCATGTGCGCCTCTCTCTCTCTCTCTCTCTCTCTCTCTGTGAGTGAGTGAACAGAGAAAGAGCACTATGCGGAGATGAATTAACGGAACGATATTGCGTTGATGGAAAAAAAAAATCTTGATTCTGTGGCGCTGCACCACATTGGTCTACGTATGGGAAACAATAGGTGTGTGTTTGAGTAAAATGAACGTTTGTGTTTCATTCTATAAACTACTGATAACCGTTTCTCCCAAAAATTACAACTGGTCAAAATAACAAAAAAAGATGCAGTTTCAGACCTCAAATAATGCAAAGATATTCATTATTATTAGATATTAATTATAATTATTATTATTATAATTATATTATTTTTAAACAGAGCACTAATGTTTTAACTCATTGAGTGCCAACCACGTAATTTCTCGTTTTTCGTTCCCATGCGTTGAGTGCCAAAAACGAAATTTAGATCGACCTAACACTGCAGGTATGAAAGCACCCGAAGTCAGCAGAAGGATTTTGAAGTCTATTCTAAATCCTACAGGAAGCTAAAGCAGCATAACAAAAAGAGACTCTAGAAAAACCTCTCCAAACCCAGGTATTTACAGCGGTTCAGAGTTCCTGAAACTGCTTACTTAATTATTACTTCAACACACACCTACCTCATGATATGGCACTTACACATCCTCTGAAGCAAGTATCCAACATTTTGAACATACGTTTATCCGAAAAGCTGGAAAAGCATAATAGGTCCAAACCCTCTGCTACTTCCTGCTAACAACAGTATTAAAGGGGAATGGCCATTTTTTACAATCTGGACCTAATTTCTAGCATAAAATACGATCATTTACTCACCCAGATAACTTTGGCGTCATTACAAGTCGTTCTGATTAAATTAGATCCAGCCGAGAGCCGCGTATATCCGTATAATGCGAATCTACAGGGCAGCGGAACGCAGCCTCTAAATAACACATTATCTGCCACAAAACTCGTTCATTTCACCTGGAAAACTTTCTCCCGGAGCCGACAGCTCAGGTGAGTTTCTGTGGTTACCTACAGTCACGCTGCCACTCAACGTAAAAAAAATGGCGATGCAACATGGCAGCCAAGGTTCAGTGCGCCCCCCCCCTTGTATATTTGTAACGACTTGTAACAACTCATTCTAAGGTTAGAGAAAGCTTTCATTTGTATGCGGGTGTGATTCGACTATAGTGAAATACGAATTTATAAAAGCAATATTTGATTTTTGCTAATAAAAAGTCAAATAAGTTACACACTGGGGCTTTAAGTGTGTTAGTTATAATTTATTGTTTACTTATTTTCTTACGATGGTACTGAGACCTGAGCACTACATCTCTCTATCCATCCATCCATCCATCTATGGCCATTCTAAGCATATACATAATATGATGTCCAGGCTTTATGAATATGAATATATGACAACACAGACAAAATTGAAACAATTAAAATTGAGTGTCAGAGTGTATAATTGTAATTCTCTTTAATTCCAAACATAGTGATTCATGGCCCTGTAGATGGCCCCTCTCCAGGGTCATCAGGGTCGAGAGTGGCGGGGGCCTCAAAATTGAGCCGCCTCCGGCCCATCCCCATTCTGAGGCGTTCTCCTCCTCTCCGGGGGGGCCGAGGGGTCTGGATCGGCTGGGGCCCCACCGCCGTCAACGCTCTCGGGGCCCAGTCCATGAAATGATTGCCTCCGGGAGGAGGGTTGGGCACGGCTGCCGCCCCGAGGAAGATCTGCCCTGGGTCCTGCGGGTTAGGGAGAAACGGTGGAGGG
This sequence comes from Trachurus trachurus, assembly GCF_905171665.1. Taxonomy (NCBI): domain Eukaryota; kingdom Metazoa; phylum Chordata; class Actinopteri; order Carangiformes; family Carangidae; genus Trachurus; species Trachurus trachurus. Next base: position 32,677,455 of record NC_139893.1, read on the forward strand.
TCCTCCTCCTCCACCAACATCTCTAGCAGAGCAGCTGAGGGCAAAGGCTGTTGTTATGATTCCATGTAAAGCCCATTTAGACAAGATGTTAGTAAAAAAAAAAAAGGGTATACAAATATAACTTCTCTACCTTCGAGGGCTTCATCGTCTTACTCTCCGTGCTGCTGCTGCTGCTGATCCATGGCAGCTAAGGGCAGAGGATGTTGTTATGATTCCATGTAAAGCCGATTTAGACAAGATGTTAGTAAAAAAAAAAAAAAGGGTATACAAATACAACTTCCCTACCTTCGAGGACTTCATAATCTTCCTCCTCTTCCTCTCCGTGCTGCTGCTGCTGCTACAGCTCGTACTCCACTGCAGCTAAGGGAGAATGAGAGAGTGTTGTTGAGAATGTTGTTATGATGCCATCCCTTTAAGAAGAATTGTTTGTAAAAACGGGCTATACAAATAAAAAAGCCTTCGCTCCGCCTCCATTTTTTTTATCTAAGAAAAAATATGCAAACAGAATAGTTAATTAACAGAATGCCACAAACATCAATTTAAAAAAAAAGAGTCGACAGCACACAGAATAATGCTAACCACACTTAAAAATGGTTAACATTTCTATAAATATATGAATTTGTCTTAGGCGTTATTAAAATATTATAAATTATCATTATTATTATTATTGCTATAATTATTTATCATTGAGTTGTCATTATTTTACTTACCAATGTCCTGCAACCTTCCCCCTTGAGATCCAGCAGTGAAATCAGCTCTGAAAACCCTGGTATTCATTAAATAACCTCTGTTTTCCGTATTAGCGTACAGCCTCTTTGTACTTAGGGTTAGTTGCCAATGAATGACTGACTGATAGAATGATTGTAAATCAATACAGAGTTATTGGGGATGGTATTTGTTCTTCTTTTATTTATTTAATTTCATGTCCAGCACAAATTTCCTGTGGGAACAATTGACCCTTCGCGTAAGCCCCGCCCCCTTGGTTACTGTTGCTACGGCGGGCGAGCTTTCACTCCCAGCCATGCTCCTGGCGGTATTTGGTATCGATTTCAAAGGAAATATCAGCAAATTTCTGGATAAACTGTTCTGAGATAATAGAGAAGAAGTCACAAAGATCATTCATAGTTTTCAGTGACGTCACTCACGCAGGAGGATAAAACATCTGTTCAGCGACACGACTGGACAATGTACAGAGCAGCAGTAAGGACCGGTAATTTTACCGTCTATCAACCCACGAAGACTTACGTCATCTCACTGGTCATGAAACGTTGTCAAACTGCAAGTTTTTGGGCGATTGTGAACCACATACAGCTTTCGCTGCTGTTTTGTTTTCTCCCACCGCTGTATCAGTCAGTGAAAGCAGTCCCTGCCTGGAGGATCCCTCGCCTAAAAGCTCAGGTAAAAGCCCTAAAAGTACAGCTGTCATTTCGGATGTGAACATATGGTTATCCCCATATTTACACTTGCTCAAGTCGAAAAAAAAGTCTGCTCGTATCTGAACATCTCTATATTGCTGCTGCCGCCGCCGCCACTACCGTAGTAGCAGCAGCAACAACAACATCCTTCTCTACAAACAAATGTTTTTAGTCTCAAAATGTGTCCACAAAAGCAAACCTAATGACTCACTGCGGAAAGCTTGCCAGGCCTATAGTTACGGTTGCTAACGTAGGATTGGACAATTGCCGTTTGTGGGAGGAGTTGGCGAAGGGTCAATTAAATTAAATTTACTTAACTATTACTTAAAGCAGAAGTAAGCATAAGACATAAGTCTTAAATAGTTATATCTTCCGACGGCAATCACTTATATAGAGTGTTTGGTCTGAAACACGGGTCTGTCAGTCACTCTGCTCTGCTGTAAGCCAAGGAGAAAACTTTCCTTGTATCCTACAACCTTTATCCAATGAGGAGAGAGAACGGCATAAAGGGGCGGTCCTCTCTGTGTGTGCAGCCAAGGGATGCGCGTGAATGTGGTGACGTAGGGACGAGGGCGGGGACTGCTAACTCCATCGGCTGACAAGAAGTTAGCCAAAACCACCGGATCGCTTACTTCTGCTTTAACTATTCTGATATCTGATATTCTGATACCTATTTAAATATCATTTCAACAACAGAAACATGCATAAACAAAAAAAATAAAGCCAAATGTCTAAATATATAGTATGGATCAATAGAGATCATAGAGAAGAAAACTTTAACCAACAAGTGAAGTCACACATCTTTAGTTAAACTTGTCAGGTGGAAAATCAAACCATAGATTGATCAGCTAATTAAAATCTGAACTATAGATAAATCGATGGCGTCCAAACTAATCGGTCTCACAGGTGTCTTCATCCTCACAGTAACCTCTGTCCTCCTCCTCCTCTCTGTGGAACACCTCCCCGTCCGGCTGCCTCTTCCACCAGAGCTTCATGTCCCTCGTCATCCCCTGGTCCTCCAGCTTCTGCTGCAGCTGAAACACAGAGGGACATCAGCTCATTACCAATCACTGTGATTGATTATTGACAGCAGATGATTAAAGGGGACCTATTATGCTCTAAAGCAAGTATCCAACGTTGGACACACACACACACACACACACCCTCTTCTGACCTGCTGCAGGATGGACTGCTGCAGCTCCGGGTCGTTCAGGTCTGCAGATCCTCCTTCCACCCGAATCTTCACTGACCTCAGCACAGACTGTCGCACATCTGCAGAGGACAAAGACCCTGATGAACACAGGTGAGACAGGTGAGTCTGCAGGCCAGAGCATCGACAGAGGACTCACCTCTATGGCAGACGAAGTATCGATTCTCTGTGCACGGGAAACTGCCCCACCGATACGGAGACGAATACGACTCAATTGACCCACAGAGGTCTGTCCCAACCTGCCTCCCCTCCTTAAAGTGCCAGAAGTAGCTGTTGCTGCCGTCCGACCACGTCCAGGCGTATCTCTGCAGACCTATCCAGGCCACGCTGGTGGTGGGGTCGCTCTGCAGCAGATCAGAGATCTCATCCGTGTCCTTCTGACTCTTAATGGTGCTCAGGTCTGAGTATATGTGGCGGCAGTAACTCCGAGCATCATAAAAGTTCATAGGCTGAAGATGCAGGATGTGACGGTTCACTGCAGCTGAGAGGGACAAGGACACATCACTGTCAGTCTTCAAACTAACAAAACCAGAGGCTCCTCCACCAATCAGACTACTTCCTGTCACTTCCGGTTCATCCACAGTTAGAACCCCCTACCACCCCCACCCCCCCCAAAAAAACAAAAAAAAAACAGCTGATGGCCTATAGAGTCTATACGGCACCAACATGAAAAGAAGCCGGCGATGCTTGACGATATAATTGCGAGGTGTTTCATTTTTTTCATTTATCCTTTATTTTGACAGGGAGGTCCATTGAGAGTGGGCTCTCTTTTTCAAGGACGCCCTGTTGTCAAAACACAGAGCAATACATAAAACGATTACAGAAATATAGAGAACAAGGTAATAGTAAAGTAAAGTTTTAAAAGCCTCGTTTAAAACGAGTGTAGAGAGTCCCAGCGGTATGGGGGTATAAGGGATGTGAAGTCTGATGTGGGACTGAAAGCGTGTATGAAGACCTAGGGGGAAGCTTTCCAGGTAATGTTTTATAGATTAAAGCTATGGTCTACCACAGGGGTATTCAATTAAAATTCATTGAGGTCCAGTTACTAAACTTTCATCCAAGTGAAAGGTCCGAACCTTATAAAGTCCAAATGGTGTCTTATATATAAGCTATAGCCGACCCATGTCAAATAAATAAAATCAACGAAGTGCATTTTCATATCTATTGTCAATTTTCAACACAGGAAACATTTAACATAGTGCACTTGTATAGTAAACTAGCTTTACATTTATTTATTTTTACCATGAATAAAAGTAGCCCCCAGGCAAATTAATTTAAGGCCTGTTATTTCAATTAAAGAGGTAATCAGCAAACTTGGCGTGCTCAACTCAACGTATGAACAGGTGAATCGGGTGCCAGTCCAAAAAAATTCAAAGTCAAAAAAAGGGTTGTGACAGCACTCACTTTAAGTTAAAGCAGAAGGAAGTGATATATTTGTGTTAATATAAGTCTTAAATAGTTATATCTTCCGACAGCAATCACTTACATAGAGTGTTTGGTCTGAATGGCCGTTATAGTGACTTTCACCGGTAAAACAGGTCGGAAAAACACGAGTGGGTTGCCTGGAACGCTACAAAGTCGTAAGTTGTGACTTGAAGCAGTAATTTATGATTTCAAAAGCCTGCCTGGAACGCAGCATTAGCGAAAACGACCGGATCACTCACTTCTGCTTTAAACACTTTTTAATTCATAAAAACTGCTCGGCAGCGAGAAACGGACGCGTTTCGGCAATCAGCCGTCCTCAGCGTTGAGGGCGGCTGATTGCCGAAACGCATCCGTTTCTCGCTGCCGAGCAGTTTTTATGAATTTCAATTAAAGAGAACAAGACAGAATAAATAAGGGGGTTTCCCTGTTTGTTTTTTTTGTTCGTTTGGTGCTTTTTTCTTTCTTTCTTTTTTTGAGGCCAAGGTGTCAAAAGCATCTTGATAGCTGCACTGTCATTGCATTGTCCCCCTCCATTAAATATGGAGGGAGGCTGAAAATCACAGGATGTGTCTGTTCTGTCAGTAGTCCTGAAATAGGTGTTTCTCTTCTATAACACACATTCTACATGTCTGAAGCGACGTCTTCCCGCATACGGGCCTCCTGCTCCTTTCAAACGGGGCAGAGCTCCGCGTGAAAAAGTTTACAGACCGAGGGAGAACCAGGGTCTGACACAACACCGGCGGAGAAGCAGGAAACAAGCACGTCACACCGAATACGCACCGCTACGGCGTCGCTCTCGGTTGTGAGCGCACATGAAAGTAATGGGTTTGTGCGCGCAACAAGAGACCCATCTGAACGGCCCCCACGCACGCACGCACGCACACACACACACACATGCTTAACCAAGGCGGCGGCGGCCACAAACGCCTGGCGGCTCGCCTTTGACTTCAGCATCAACTTTTTTTTATTTTGGAGCAAGACATGCTGTCATCACTCCGTCTCCTTTCTCTTTCCCTCTCGGACGCACTGGCCGCGCAGGGTAAACAAACGATCTGATTGGCTCAATTGAGTGAAGCTGCCGTATTGACCTATAGCTGAGCCCGCTGTCCCGTCGGAAAAAAATGCTCCAGGAAAATGTTAAAGCAGTATTAAAGAACTTTCAGTTTTGGTTGAGTTTGGCGGCGCCTGTGGACCAAAGCGGTAGTGTTTTGCCTGAAGGAAGACTCCATTTCCCATGAACACTAGCGTGAAGCCCTGTAAATATCCTGCATTAAAATTAACAGAAGACATCAAAACTAAGTTTCTGTTTCCAGTGGATCATTTCAAAGTGAAAACACAAACACAATCCATTGCTAAAGTGCCGTTTTGCCTGTTCCCTCCTTGTTGTGACTCGCAAAAGTGAAAGTGAAACTTAAAGGGATAGTTCACCCTAGAATGATATTTCGCTCATTATCTACTCACCCTCATGTTGACTAAGGGCTGGAAGAATTATCAGAGTCCACCGTCCCTTCTCTTAGTTACAGGGGGTCTCGGCGTAGCAGTGAATTTCAATGCAACGGTTGCAAAGGGACACCGGAGCTCTTCGTAAAAAAACACACACAAAAAAACATCCAAATACCTCCATGATGCTCGTATGTAATGTCCGTCTTGTGCTGAAGCCCCAAATTGCGTAATTGTCCCGAAAAAAAATTAAATAAGTCTATATTTTAAGCTTGTTTGTAGCGGAAGCTTCTCGTCTTCTTCTTCTTCTTCTCCTATTCCTGGTCCGTCCAAATATCGCGTGATTCGCAGTAACCGCAATGACGCCGGCGCAAATCACGCGATATTTGGACGGACCAGGAATAGGAGAAGAAGAAGAAGACGAGAAGCTTCCGCTACAAACAAGCTTAAAATATAGACTTATTTAATTTTTTTTCGGGACAATTACGCAATTTGGGGCTTCAGCACAAGACGGACATTACATACGAGCATCATGGAGGTATTTGGATGTTTTTTTGTGTGTGTTTTTTTACGAAGAGCTCCGGTGTCCCTTTGCAACCGTTGCATTGAAATTCACTGCTACGCCGAGACCCCCTGTAACTAAGAGAAGGGACGGTGGACTCTGATAATTCTTCCAGCCCTTAGTCAACATGAGGGTGAGTAGATAATGAGCGAAATATCATTCTAGGGTGAACTATCCCTTTAAGTGAGAGCAGGGTTCCTACCATGCTCCTCAAAGCTGCTTAGTGCCAGAGAAAGAGATACAGACCCCCTCAAGCCACGACAGAGGTGTCATTCAACTTGTTGTAAGTCGATGTAACATCACAAAAGTTATGAAAATATTTTATGAAGGTTGAAAAGTTACTTAGTGCTGGTTTAACTTATTAGAGATTGGTCTCGGGTCCGGATCGAACCATCACTCGGTCTGGGTCTGGACCGAGGTCCGCCATTTGGTGATGCCTGGTCTAACATTTGGAAGATTGGTTATTATTATTAACATCGTTTATACAGCGATATTATGGTCCTGTAATAGGGTTGTCACAAGAACCGATACTTAGGTACCAATTTGATGCTGACACGAAAAAATTAATTGATACTTGCTTTTTTCTGGTAACGCCAGAACTGATCCAACTTTTTCCTCGGTGAGCCGTGTTGATTCTTGGCGGAACTGATGGGGGGTCAAACTTTTTTTTTGTGTGCCCGCGGTCGGGTTTGAGAATTAATGCGCATGAGTCAGCCGTGTTGGGTCCGAGATTCAACAAGCCAGTCGTGTTTTTCAGTTATTACAGGTAGTATGCCCGTTTATCACCAATAAACACAGTAGATGAGGTGGGTGAGTGACTGAGCTCAGGCCGTGTAAGACAGGTGGGGTGGGGGCAAGGATGTCAGTTTAGTGGGGTGACCATATGCCTCATGAAAGGGTCCTGGCAACCCGGGAGGTGATTGGCCTGAAGATGGCAGAAACTATTAGGGTGGCTGTGGAGTCGATCCTTCGGGTAAGCTAAGCTTTCTATTTGTCCGTTCAGTATTCTCTTTGAGCAGGAAAACACCTTGTATGGCAGCTACTGCCATTGGTTTGTTTGTGTGTGTGTGTGAGTGTGAGAGAGAGAGAGAGAGAGAATAGGTGAATGAGAGGCCATTGTAAAGCGCTCTGAGTGCTTTAGTAGGTGGAAAAGCGCTATATAAGTGCAGTCCATTTAGCATTTAGTGTAGCATAATGATCAGACACACCTAATTAACAGT